>NC_133335.1:226624563-226997925 GCF_042186555.1 Aquarana catesbeiana | reverse complement strand
TTCATCCGTCCAAAGAATGCTTTTCCACAAATGGTCTGCTTTTTTTAGATGTTTTTTGGCAAAGTCTAAATCTGGCTTTTTCATTCTTCAGGCTTGTGAAATGGTTTGCGCCTTGTGGTGAACCCTTTATATCTGCTCTCGTAAAGTCTTCTCTTGATTGTAGACAATGATACGCCCACCTCCTGGAGAGTGTCCTTCACTTGTCTGGATGTTGTGAATGGGTTTTTCTTTACCATAGAGAGGATCCTGCGATCATCCACCACTGTTGTCTTCCGTAGACATCCAGGCCTTTTTATGTTGCTGAGCTCACCAGTGTGTTCTTCTTTTCTCAGAATGTACCAAACTTGATTTGGCCACTTCTAATGTTGTCACCATCTCTCTGATGGATTTGTTTCGTTTTTGAAGCCTTACAATCACCTGGTTCACTTGCATGGACAGCTCCTTTGAACACATGATGTAGGTTCACAGCAACAGATTTCAACGCAAATACCACACTAAAGCCTTGTACACACGATCAGATTTCGTGACGACCGTTCGTCCGTTTTTTTGTTGCATGCTCATATCGAAAGTGAAGAGGCTACGCACCATACAAAAACGCTCGTAGTCTTGCTCTTACGATTTTTTTCGGACGAAAACTGTACTAATTAAAACGAAAATCGGACGTTGAGTTCACATATGACGAAAATTTTATAGTCTGCACATCCAGCAGATTTGTCGGACGAAAAATTGTAATCGGCTGTCGAAAGCACCATACTAACGATCCAAAAATCGGCAGATCGTTCGGACGAAATTTTATTTACGCATCGTGTGTATGGGGCTTTAGGATCAAATCCAGACCTTTTATCTGCTTAATTGATGAATAATGAAGAAGGAGTAGCCCTCACCTGGCCATGAAACAGCTTTTGATTCAATTGTCCAATTACTTTTGGTCCCTTGAAAAAAGCAGGGGTTGGCTGTTAAGAACTGTAAGTCCTAAACCCTTCCTCCGATTTGGATGTACATACCCTTTAAATAAAACCTGAGAGTGTGCACTCAATCCATATCCATTATATAACCATAGCTTAAATATGTTTTGGTAAATTTGGAAAAAAAAAATCTAAAACTGTGCCTGTGTCCAATTATATATGGATCTAACAGTATACGCATGGCCATAAACAACCCAATTCTGCTTCCCATCTAAAGAATTCACAGTCACAAAAGTAACAGTGGCTTGCCCCGCAGCTAAGGACAAGGAAGGGACAACTGACATTACACTTCCATCTCCAGCTGCAGGACTACTCAGAGGGCAAACATCACACACTGTGCTCATCACAACGCCTGTTCGGCGGGGTCGCTGACTCTACTGTCTGATATGCAGTTATCTAGTAAAGGGAGAATCTACAAATGACTTTATGCCAATTAGCATGACTAAAAAATTGTTCAACCCCCCCCTCCTTCCCCCCAAATCCCTCAGAATGCATTAATCCGACAGTGGTGACAAACCATTAATAAGACTCTAATGAGTGCTGCCTTATTACCATTCACACAGGGCTTCACGGCCTGCAGCTCCTCGTGAGGAGAGGATTAGAGGCTTAATACACTCTGCTAGAGACTGCTGAGGAGGAAGACAACAATTCAGATTTAACTTAAAGAGTTCTAAAAAGGACAGAACATGCCAGGCGCCCCCCCAGATCTGACTCCTCGGGCAGAACATCCCAGGAGCCTAAAGACCGACGCCGACAGGCTGTCGGGCGACGACCGACGCCGACAGGCTGTCGGGCGACGACCGACGCCTACAGGCTTTTGGAGCGACGACTGACGCCGACAGGCTGTCGGGCGACGACCGACGACCGACGCCGACAGGCTGTCGGGCGACGACCGACGCCGACAGGCTGTAGGAGGCCTTACGCCGCTCTGCTCGCTGTACTTCCCTTTTAATAGAAATGTTTTTTTTCTGGCAGGAATAGAAGGCAGTAACCCCCCGCCGGCCATTCATAAATAAGGACAAGCTTGTCGCATTCAACAATCCCATTCTCCATTTCATTATTTATCTCTCTAACAGTCGGCAGCCGTTCGGAAAATGCCAGCGCAGCACGAGTGCTGCAATAAAAGTGGCTCCTGGCGTGAGAGGCGTGCTCTGCGCATCGGGTGCAGGAATTACGTCCCCCCACGTCCAGCGCTTGGCTTTAACTTCCACTTTGAATCAGAAATCCCTTTAACCAGCCGGCATGATGTCCATTATGTACAGAGCAAACACCAAGCGTCAGCACAACTCTCCGCAGCTCCAGAGAGGTCCCAGCGCTCCCCCCTCCCCACCCTCCGCTCAGCACATCAGCCTTCTAATAGATTTTTACTGCACAGATTTCTGAATAATGCGAGTTCAGGAAAGAGGAAAAATACAATAAAAAAGAGACACCTGTCATTGCAAGAGTGGGAGGAATGATAAAAATGGAAGCCATTACCTGCACTGCCCATCTGCATCAGCCTGGTGCCATGTCTCAGTTGACAGCGTGTGCCATCCCACCCCCACCGTACTGATCTCACTGGACCAAGGACATGGGATCTATCCCAATATGATGGCAACATAATGACATCTTCACATTCACCGGCATCTAAACCCGGGAAAATAATCTCATTCATTGCAGCTTACCAGTACATACATGTCGGGGCGGCTTGGTGATCCTGCCAGTAAGAACTCCTGTTCTAGGGTGCCAACGCTCTCTCATCGTACTTCATTTATGGAGGAGCAGAGTTATCATTCTAAGACAGGAAGTGTGCAGAGACTACAGAACACCTCCCTCCTGCCACATCTCCATGGCATAGGAGGATGTGTTGTGTAGTTCACTGAACTGAGCATGGCTGATAACAGTGCTTGTGTTAGAGTGAAACTGAACAGGCAGGCTAAGTGCACTTACCTATCTATTCACACTCCTCTGCACAGCTCAGTCTACATACCGTCAGCTTCTCAGGATGACTGCACTCCCAAGCCAGCCAAAGAAAATGGCCATATGCCAGCACCCAGAACGCAGGAAGAAGATACCGGTGAGGGACCTGGCGGGTGTTGGACCCCAGATACGTATACAGTGGGGGAAAATAATGATTAGATTCCCTGCAGATTGCGTACGTTTGCCCACTTACAAGGAAATGAAGGGTCTATCATTTTTATCATAGGTGTATTTTAAATGATAGAGACAGAATATCAACCAAAAATTCTGAAAAAAAAAAAAAACACATGATACAAATGTCATACATTAAGTTGCAGTTCAGCGAGTAAAACAAGCATTTGATCCCCAAGCAAAACATTATTATTATTATTATTATACAGGATTTATATAGCGCCAACAGTTTGCGTAGCGCTTTACAACATGAGGGCAGACACTACAGTTATAATACAATTCAATACAGGAGGAATCAGAGCGCTTACAATCTAAGAGGGAGGGTCAAGTGATACAAAAAGGTAATAGCTGTGTAGCTAGCAACTAGGCTAGTGATGTAGCTGGGGGCTGAGTTGTGAATAGCTTTGTAAGTTAATGTTAGTAATCTGAATTGAATTCATTGAGTGAGCAAAGGTCAGGGAAAGGGGCACGTTGGGGATTATAAACTGGTTTTGAATAGACTGAGTTTGAGGAAGTGGTGTGACATCCAGACTGATATATCTGTTAGTAAATTAGTGATACGTGAGGAGGGAGTGAACTGAGCGCTAGAGAGAAAGATTTGTGCGTCTACAGCATAGAGATGGTACTGGAAGCCATGGGAGGCAACTGACCAGGGAGGAGGTGTAGATTGAAAATATTAGAGGTCCAAGAACAGAACCTTGGGGGACCCCAACAGAGAAAGGAAGAGGAGAGGTGGAAGTAGAATTGTAAGTAATGCTAGAGGTGCGGTTGGATAAGTAGAAAGAGAACCAGCGAAGCGTAGAGTAGTCAAGGAGACCAAAGGCTTGGAGTTTTTTTTTGAAGAGGGGGTGGTCAACCATATCAAAGGCAGCAGAAAAGTCCAGGAGTAGGAGTACAGAATAGTGTCCATTGGTTTTGGCTGTTAGTAGACAGTTTGTAAGTTTTAGGAGAGCCGTTTCTGTGAAGAGTTGATGACTAAATCCAGACTGAAGGGGATCAAGAAGGCTATTCTCGGAGAGGTGGTCGCTCAGTCGGTTGTAGACTAGACGTTCAAGGCACTTGGATAAAAAGGGGAGCAAGGAGATGGGGCGTAGATTAAGATTGGTGGGGTCCAGTGAGGGCTTTTTAAGTATGGGGCTGACTAGTGCATGTTTAAGAGAGTTGGGGAACATGCCAGAAGAGAGGGAGAGGTTGAAGATGTGGGTTAGAGAGCGTAGAATAGAGTCAGAGGGTGAACGTAGCATTTGCGAGGGAACAGGATCCAGAGAACAGGTAGTTAGCTGGATGTCAGCAAGTAGTTTAGCAACCTCGTCTATAGTGGTCGGGTTGAATGAGAGAAGTAAAGATTGCACCTGTGGGCATTAGGTGTAAAGCATAGAAGGTATCTGTACAGCAGAGATCCCCTCATGAATTGTATCAATCTTATGTTTGCAGTGACTGGCGATCTCCTGGGCAGTGAGTGGGTTAGTAGGTGGAGGCAGTGGAGGACAAAGTAGAGAGTTGAAGGTAGAGAAGAGTTAACGTGGACGGGATGATGAGTTGTTAATGAGAGTGATAAAATAGGTCTGCTTGGCAGTGAGGAGGCTAGAATTTTATTTCTGGAGGGCAGATTTTTATTGGTAGAAATCTTCTGAGACTTAGTCTTATGCCACAGGTGCTCAAGACTACGGCTGTGTTTCTTCAGACTTCTAGTGTCATTTTGTTTACCAAGGTTGAAGGGGTCAGGGTCTGATTCTGTGTGTAGTGAGGAGGGCCAGTTTGTCCAGGAAGGATAAAAGTGAAGCGTTGTAGACAGAGGTGGCTAAGTTGATGCAGGACAGGGGTGAAATTTTGTCATAGAGGTGGTCAGTAGCAAAGGGTTGAGATGGCGAATATTTCTACGGGTAACTGTTAGGCAGTTGGAGTGAGAGGAGGTGGAGGAGAGGGAGAGAGTGTAACTAATAAGGTAGTGATTAGAGTGGGAAAGGATAGTTGGAGAGGCTGCACAGAGTGCATAGGTGGGAGAGAACAAGGTCAAGGGTATTGCGGTACTGTGGTTTGTTTGGTGACTGTGGTCCCAACTGCCTTCAGATCATCCATAAGCTCCTCCCGTGTAGTTCTGGGCTGATCCCTCACTTTTCTCATGATCATCCTTACACAATGAGGCGAAATCTTGCATGGAGCTCCTGACGGAGGGCAATTGATGGGTATTTTGTATATCTTCTATTTGCGAACAGTTGTCTCCTCACCAAGCTTCTTGATGATGGTCTTGTAAGCGCATTCCATCCTTGTGCAGGTCTACAATCTTGTCCCTGACGTCCTTTGGTCTTGCTCATGATGCTGAGGTTTGAATGGAAGAAAGATTCTGTGGACAGGTGTTTTTTTATACACATAACTAGTTGTTTTTAGGAGCACCTTCTTACATTGACAGGACTAATCTGTGTACCACATGACAACACACTGTAGCCAGTCTGTGGGAGCCAGAATTATTGTTGGTTGATGGAGGATCAAATACTTACTCACCGAACTGCAACTTTAGCAAAGGAGAGCAAAAAAAAAATCCCAAGAAATTCTTTAAGTATGTAAACAGTAAAAAAGGGGAGGACAGATCATATTGGGCCCATAAAGAATGAGGAAGGACATCTGGTTACAAAGGAAAGGGGAGATGGCGAAGGTATTGAATTTATTCCTCTCCTCAGTCTTCACGAGGGAATCGGGGGGCTTCAGTAACCAAAACTGCAGTGTTTATCCTCATGACACATCACGGGAAACACCTCCATGGTTAACAGAGAACAGAATTAAAATTAGACTTGGGAAACTTAACATTAATAAATCACCGGGACCAGAGGGCTTGCACGCGAGGGTACTTGGGGAACTCAGTCAAATAATTGCCAGACCATTGTTCCTAATTTTTACTGACAGTCTACTGATTGGAATGGTACCAGCTGATTGGAGAAAAGCCAATGTAGAACCAATATTTAAAAAGGGTCCAAAATACATCCCTGGGAATTAGAGACCAGTTAGCCTAACATCAATAGTATGTAAACTCTTGGAGGGGGTGATAAGGGACAAGAGACAAGATTTTAGTAATGAGAATGGTATCATTAGCAGTAATCAGCGTGGATTCATGAAGAATCATTCTTGCCAAACCAAATCTATTAAACTTCTATAAGGAGGCGAGTTGCCATCTAGATAAAGGAAGGCCCGTAGACGTGGTGTATCTGGATTTTGCAAAAGCATTTGACACAGTTCCCCATAAACGTTTACTGTACAAAATAAGGTTCGTTGGCATGGACCATAGGGCGAGTACATGTATTGAAAACTGGCTACAAGGGTGAGTTCAGAGGGTGGTGATAAATGGGGAGTACTCAGAATGGTCAGGGGTGGGTAGTGGGTCCCCCAGGGTTCTGTGCTGGGACCAATCCTGTTTAATTTGTTCATAAACGACCTGGAGGATGGAGTAAACAGTTCAATCTCTGTATTTGCAGACGATACTTAGCTAAGCAAGGTAATAACTTCTCCGCAGGATGTGGAAACCTTGCAAAAAGATCTGAACAAATTAATGGAGTGGGCAACTACATGGCAAATGAGGCTCAATGTAGAAAAATGTAAAATAATGCATTTGGGTGGCAAAAATATGAATGCAATCTATAGACTGGGGGGAGAACCTCTGGGGGGATCTAGGATGGAAAAGGACATGGGGGTCCTAGTAGATGATAGGCCCAGCAATGGCATGCAATGCCAAGCTGCTGCTAATAAAGCAAACAGAATATTGGCATTAAAAAAGGGGATCAACTCCAGAGATAAAACGATAATTCTCCCGCTCTACAAGACTCTGGTATGGCCGCACCTGGAGTATGCTGTCCAGTTCTGGGCACCAGTTCTCAGGAAGGATGTCCTGGAAATGGAGCAAGTACAAAGAATGGCAGCAAAGCTAATAAAGGGTCTGGAGGATATTAGTTATGAGGAAAGGTTGCGAGCACTGAACTTATTCTCTCTGGAGAAAAAGACACTTGAGAGGGAATACGATTTCAATATACAAATACCGTACTGGTGACTCCACAATAGGGATAAAACTTTTTCGCAGTAGGGAGTTTAACAAGACTCGTGGCCACTCATTAAAATTAGAAGAAAAGAGGTTTAACCTTAAACTACATAGAGGGTTCTTTACTGTAAAAGAGGCAAGGATGTGGAATTCCCTTCCACAGGCGGTGGTCTCAGCGGGGGGCATTGATAGTTTCAAGAAACTATTAGATAAGCAGCTGAACGACCGCAACATACAGGGATATACAATGTAATACTGACACATAATCACACACATAGGTTGGACTTGATGGACTTGTGTCTTTTTTCAACCTCACCTACTATGTAACTATGTAATACATTTATAACATTTGTATCATGTGTTTTTTCTGGATTTTTGGTTGCTTCTCGGTCTTAATCATTTAAAATACACCTATGATAAAAAATTATAGACCCTTCATTTCTTTGTAAGTGGGCAAACTTACACAATCTGCAGGGGTTCAAATCATTATTTTCCCCACTGTATGTGCCTTCAATTGAGCAGGGAGTACAGAACAGAATTCATGGTTGCGATCTACAGCTGAAATCTTTATGTAGAAATCGAACATCCACACGCATTTCCTAAAAATTAACATCTTAATCCCCTTTGTCCTCAGGTCTTCCAGCAAGTCACATGACATTCCGGGATTTCCTCCCTGCAGCTGCTGTGGTCGCTCTTTAATGTGGACAATGATGACATTGGCGCATTGCTCAGCAGTACTGCACTGTGTGCCTAATTGCTGCAATCTTTTAGAATCTGCAAGCAGATGAACCCTCCCACCTCCTTCCTGGACAGCCAATAGGAAGTGTGCTGGCCATCCCCCCACCCCCAATCACAATGGCACTACCACCGGATTTGTTGCTCTGCTTGCAGCATTTACTCAGGACAAAGGGGTCATGTCTGTAAAGCTGACCCCCAACCACTCCAGTGCTTCCCAACTGCTCCTTATTCTGTGGTCACCAGAGCACAATTATGTGAAGGCGAGGTGATGTCACCGCTCCATCTGAGCTCTAACACCAAAGCACTCTAATGTGAAAGTTGGGTTAGGTCATTGCTCCACAACACTCATGTGAAGATGGGGTGACGTCACTGCGCCATCTGGGCTCCAACACCAGAGCCCAGTCATGAGAAGGCAGGGTGACCTCACCGCTCCATATGAGCTCTAACACCAGTGCACTGTTATATGAAGGCGGGGTGACGTCACTGCTCCATCTGGGCTCCAACACCAGAGCACTGTCATGTGAACGTGGAGTGAATTCACCGCTCCATCTGAGCACTACCACCAGAGCACTGTCACGTGAAGGCGGGATGACGTCACTGCTCCAAGATCTGAGCTCTAATGCCAGCTAACAATGAGGTAGGTAGGTGCTAGCTGCGACAGAGGAAAGAGTGGCCGGAGAGTGCTAGAGAGGTGTATAGAAAGTAGTCCCACCGAATGAAGAAGGGGCCCCCGAATGGAGAAGGTGACAGTCTCAATGAAAAGAGATTCAGGGCAGATATAAATCAATCAGATGGGCCGCGGTGTCAATGGGGAACCTGCTTATAGGAGGAGAGAACAGAATGAAAGAGAGAAGTCATCAGTCTGCTGCTTCTCCTTTCACTGTCCAATCACAGGCTGGGGGAGGGAGAAGACCTGTAATCATTTCTTTTTTTTTTTTTCCCCAAAAGTATTTTATTAAGATTTTCACACAGATTATGATGACATGCATAACAAAAAATAAAAAAAGGAGACTTTCGTACTATATCTTTTACCTTATCTGAATATCAATCATGATTAGAAAAATCAAACCAAAAACCATTAACACTCTTAACGACTAGATATATAGTGGAGTGCGTTTCTCTTCCTCCTCCTTCCAACACCCCATGTGGGATCAGACTGTGTCGGGGGGGAGGGGAATCCACGCTCCTACGATGTTGTAAGTTACCCAACAATAAAGAGTAGCATAATAATTTCTTAAGATGGTCATTAACGGCTCAAATCTCGTCCGGTTCAGCAGGTACTGGCCGAGATTCGATCCATGTATTGGCAGGACGATTCCACCCAACTCGAATCATGTTGGATTTCTAGCACGCAATCATTGCCAGGGGTTATAGTTTCTAACAATAATCACTGTGTTCTCCCGGCAGGAACGTGGTTGCAAGAAAGACAAAATCGCATCATCTATGGCCTGCCTTAATTGCAGCAGAAAAAAAAAAACCTAGTCCCCTCCGATGCTGGACAGGGCTGTGCTGCAGAACGGAATAAATCTCAGGACTGGATGGTCAGAAAAAACTCCTTCAGCAGGTCACTCGGCTCCATTATATCTGAATCGCAGATGTGTTGCGCGGTTTTGCTCGGGTTTCTCTGTATAAGTTACGACCGTGTGATTCTGTTTGTTTTTTGCAGAGATGTCTTTCTCAAATCAGCGATTATGCCATTATTGCTTAAAACAAGATAAATAACTAGCAGAGGCGAGAGGCAATGCCGCGCTGTCAGTGATCAATGTAAACGGAAAGCCTGCAGAGGGAACGTCCTCCCCAAAAACCGCCATCATCAGAAAACACTCATCCGTCAGTGTCCTCCACACGTCCCGCTTGATAAATCAGCCGAATGCGCAGATCTACAGTTTAGAGAAATAATACATCCGACTCATTAAGAGGCAACCTTTACCATCGCCACGGAACAACTGCGGCGGAAAGGTCGCCAATTTGCACCATAGTTTTCATTGTATTAAAAGGAGAACTCCAGGGGGATTATGGTTTGTAAGGCGACACTAAACATTTGTAAGCTTTGGGGTTCCGATTATTTTTCATCATAGATATTCCAAACAAGTTTTTACTGCAGATCGTTGGCCTGACTGTCCAAGAAATTTACCTTCACTGATCAAAAGAAAGTTACTGCAAAAATAGGGAAAGTCAAACCCTTGACTGTCCACCTATATAACAGGAGGAATATGGCAGATTCCCAAATAGGACACATCTGCAGATACCCACAATGTACAGTATGACCCGTCAGTACACAGCTTACATACCTCTCTGCCTGTGCAGTGATGACACTACACGAGCAGAGCCTGTGGAGTTAGCACTCTCCTCCTCCCTCCCACACTGACAGAGAGATTAGAACATGTAGCTCCAGTTCTCGGTTCTCTATGCCATATCTTTCAGTCACAGAACAGAGAGAGGCTCACTCCTAGCAAAAGGGTCTTGTGCCCCTTTTCTTAAATAGGAGAAGAATCTTCCCCATTTTTCATGTCCAGAAGAGTGGTGCAAGCATGGAGCTGGCACTAGGGATCGACCAATATCGTTTTTTTTCAGTGCCGATACGATAACGAAATTTCGGAAACCTCTCAGGCCAATAGCCAATATTATCTGCCGATATTCTGTACATTTAAAAAAAAAAAAAAAAAAAAAAGAAAGTTTACACTTTTTTTTATCACTGTTATTGCTGTCACAAGGAATGTAAACATCCTAATAGGCAGTGACAGGTACTCTTTATGGAGGCATCGGGGGTCTATAAAACCCCAGACCCCTCCTCTGCACTTGAAAGTATTCAAAACATCAAGATCGGCGTTATAGAATACTTTCTATATTTTTTTTAAAACTTGCGCCTTTAAGATGCCAGTAATCCGGGAAGTGATGTCATGACATCGCTTCCGGGTTACTAGATCCGAGACCCGAACGAAACATCGGCTTTGTTCGGGTCTTCGGCCAGACGGCGGATGTGCCGGCTGTTTGCTCGGGTGGGACTGGAGAGCCCGGGCGAGCAGTGGAAGGCAGTGAGAGGAGGGGGGGGGGGGGGGGGATGTCCCCTCCTGCTGTGTGCAATAACAGTCGAGCGACTGCTGAGCCACATCGGTTGTTATTACAATAAAGCCAACCGTCCGCTCTAAAGAACAGTACCGGGGTGATGCCTGCAGCTGCATCACACCCTAGTAAAACCCCTTGAAGCAATATAGGTCTAGTTTGCGACCGATACCGATTTTTCAGAAAAAGCTGATAGTGACCTGCAATAATCGGCCTTACCAATAATCGGTCGATCTCTAGCTTGCACCACTCCTTGTTACATCCCCCAGTATGTGTGCATAAAACTCTGTCCCCTCAAAGGGTCAAAGGGGGGGGGGGGGGGGTGAGTGATGGGGAGAGTGGTAACTCATTGTGTCCAGTGACTTTCATAGTAATTTCCATTAAGCAGTAGCACAGATTAGGCGAGTTATCTACTTACCAATCCAACACTCTAGGCGGGCACATGGTGTGGTCTTGACCACATCCGGAGGGTCCACTCCCACATTCAGACACAAGACTAGAGCCACGCTCACCGTTTTCATCTGAAAAGAGATTAAAAAAAAAAAAAAAAAAAAACACAGCCATGAGCAAGGTAGGTGGACACAAAAGTCCAGAGACACAGATGCTGTTCATTAAAGAGGACCAGTCATGTAAGAATCTGTACATTTCCTCATTCTATCACTGTGCAATTATACAGCCGACGAGCTGAACAAAAAAAAAAAAAAATGGATCCTGTAATGAACCCCCCCAATCCTGGCACTACTAGAATACAATGATTAGTGGCTGCAGTTTTTCCACTTCCCTGTATGACAGAAGTCGATTGTTAGAGTGGGGAAGGCCACACACACAGATCGATACTTGGCCGGTCCCCACTAAACTTGTCAAACTTCAATCCATCTAAGGCCAGCCTAAAGGTGCCTCTTTCGGTAACTAGGCTTAGAGCTCCATTACCTGTAACAAACAGTCCTGCAAGTTGTTTAAATTCCTCTCTGCTATATAGCGCAATTATGGTTAACAGCAATGCACACTAAGGAGCTGGGATACGGCGTATATTAAATACTTGGGGGTCAGGCCTTATTGGCCTCAGCCATGCACGTTTGGGGGGGGTCCTTAACCTCCACTCAGATCACATTCTCCGCACTACTCTGTGCACTGTGGAACATCAGATCCCCAGCCTCTGCCTTCTGGAGCTGAGAAACGCTGTGTAAATTCTGGACTTTGAAGAGATGAAGAGAAGACTGCAGATAAACAGGTACAATTTATGTAGGAGGATTTGTTGTGCATCACCTGAGGCCAGTCACCTCACTGGGGATATGGAGGGTTTACACCCACTTTATGTCAGCAATTCCAACAACCACTGAACCTGCATCTTGTGCAAGCGAATCAGTTGGCATGGGTCGTATCAGTTAGAAAAACAAAACAAAATTCCCACAATTCTTTGGACCAGCAGAAGCAGCTGACATTTAATACAACACTGTCTCTCTTGTCCAGAACGCAAACTAGCCATTGCAAACAATGCAGGCAGTCATCCTTCCTATCCACGCCGTGGGTTCTTGGCTTGGAACCCCAACAACCCAAATGCGGCCGTGGCTTTCACACAATAGAAACGGTTAGCGGACAGACGAGTCTGCAGAAAACAAATCAACTTCTCTGTCCCGTACCCCCCGGCCCCTCTGACCCATAACTCCGGCGCCTCCGAGCTCTGTGCTTGGATTTCTCCGGACCCTCGGGACAGCACTTATCAGAAGACATAAAAGGTAAATACAAGGCGTGTAGCTGATGCTGTGAGGAAGACTTCTCGGGGAGACACAGAAGAAGAGGTCATGCTATGAAGCTGATTGGAAAACGTGAGACGCAGCGCCTTCGCGCAATAAGCGCTTAGAGTGTCACGCCGTCTCTCACAGATGCCGAGAAAAATACCTTAACCGAATTAGAGAAGAGGAGCGGGGATGAACGCCTCTATGCATCGCACACGGTTTCATATCTGCAGAGTGCAGTGCTTTGCTGGAACGACGGGGGTCAGTGCGGCAGCTGTGCCGTCTTCTTTTTGGCACATTTTGATTGGCCAAACAGCAGGGGGGTCAGGTCTGTCCACCGTGAAAATGACCGGTGCAAAACGCAATGACGTGTGTGGACACATCGCTAGGGAACGGACAAAGTTTAACAAATAAGAAATGTCGTCATGCCCATCACCAGGCCAGTGACAGTTCTGGGAGGGGGTGCATCGTGGTTTGTGACTCTCCCACCTTTGGGATCCCATCTTATACTGCAGATTGTGGGTAAATGGATGACCCGACCACTCAGGTAGCATCACTGTAATTCAATGTGACCTTTACATTGAAGAGGAACTTTTTATCTGGAACCCATCTGACCTTTCCTGCCGGCTCTCCTCAGTCAGTTTTCTGATGATGATTATTATATTGGATGCATTTAGCGCCAACAGAGAGACAGTACAGGTACAATTCAGGAGGGCCCTTGTGTAGAGAGCTTACAATCTAAAGGGGAGGGGCAAGTGACACAATAACTACTATGCAAGATGACTTGATGGAGAAAGTTCAATTTTTAAGTGGAGATGAGACGGGCTTCCCTGAACGAGGGAGGATTCAGAGATCACCTAAAGATGGACAGGAGTAGGAGCCAGACAGATTGGATTAGGAAGTCCCAAAGGATGGAAGAGCCTCTGGGTAGATTGCAGTAGGGAGTCCGGGGGGATGGGCAAGGCTCTGGAGAAGTCCTGGTGGAAAGCATGGGATGGTGATGAGGAAGCTAGAGAGCAGGCTGTCTCGGGAGGAGCGTAGAGGACAGTTTGGGGTGATATTATGAGATGAGGTTGGTGATGTAGCTTGGGGCAGAGATTTTCATGGCTTTGCATATTGTTAGTATTTTGAATTAAATTCAGTGGGTGAATGGAGGCCAGTGGAGGGATTGGCAGAGGGGGCTGGAGGACACTGAATGGAGGACAGTGGATTGATTGGAAAAGAGGGGTGGAGGACACTAAATGGAGGGTGGAGAGTGGAGGGATTGGCAGAGAGGGGTGGAGAACACTGAATGGAGGGCCAGTGGAGGGATTGGCAGGGAGGGGTGGAGAACACTGAATGGAGGCCAGCGGAGGGATTGGCAGAGAGGGGTGGAGAACATTGAATGGAGGCCAGTGGAGGGATTGGGAGAGAGGGGTGAAGAACACTGAATGGAGGACAGTGGCGGGATTGGCAGAGGGGTGGAGCACACTGAGCAGAGGCCAGTGGAGGGATTGGGAGAGAGGGGTGGAGAACACTGAATGGCACTGAATGTGTAAGCAGGGAAGAGTTAGGAATACAGATACAAGGGTGCCTTGACGGGGCTCTGCAGCTTACGCATGTATTTGCAAATGTGTGCAAACCAAAACCCCGTTTTAACGCATACTGTTAGATGGGATAATTTGGTTGGTTAGCATTTTTAAGGTTAGTAATGTTTAACCTCGACTTCCATTTGAAACAGACTTTATTGTTCCATCATACAAAGACATTGTAGACAACTGTGCACTTCCAACCTTGTGGTAACAGTTTGGTGGAACACAAAAGGGTCTTCAGCATGACTGTACCCACCCCGTGTACAAAGCCAGCTCCATAAAGACATGACTGTGCAACCCCTGTGAACAAAGCCAACTTCATAAAAAGGAAAAACCTGTCTCTCCCCCCCCCCCAGTGTACTAAGCCAGCTCCATAAAAACATGGACTGTGTAACACCCCCCCCCCCAACCGTGTACAAAGCTAGTCCCATAAAGACATGACTGTGCCGCCCCCACTCCCTGTACAAAGTCAGCTTCATAGAGACATCACTGTGCCCCCTGTGTACAAAGCCAGCTCCATAAAGACATGAATGACTTGTGCTAAGGGGTGTGGCTGTTACTCAGCTCTGCTGGCATAGAGCACTGGAGTGTGAGTGCAAGCAGCATTATCATTGTAAGGCATTCCTAGCAAAAAACACGAGGATACAGAAAAGAGAATATAAAAAGTGGAAGACACAACCACAACTCCATATGTGCTCATAGAGGCTGCAACTGATCTGCCTGAACACCGGACAGAGAAGGCGATTTCACCAGGTATATGAAAGGAGGAGGTGGGAAGGAGCATTGGAGGGGCCAATACAAGATGCTCTGGGGTGGACCTTAGACAGACCCCTTCACATGTCCCCCAATAGTGACAGGGTCTCTTTAAGACACATTTTTCCCCAGAAGACGATGTAAGGGAAGAGCGATATTGGATTGTACTTCTGTGAATGGATTAGAGGGAAGTGAAGAATGTTCCACCGATCTCCAGAGAGGCCGATAAACCAATCATCTCTCTAAACGAATTAGTGGAGAGGAGCGGAGAGGCACTTCACACAGAAAGTTCCAGAACCGTCGAGATTTACAGCTCGATGCCGCCATTACCCGACACACCAAATATCCGCTTACACTCAGCCGGGTGCTGCCAGTAACTTCCACGTCTATCACCGACAAAATGGCCGCCATGAAATGTGGCAGTGTCACTGGAACTCCGGCATCTGCGAGTTCACGAATACAATTCTTCTTCAGATGTTTAATTTATTTATGTTTACTGCCCGAACAGAAGATGTGTGCACGTGCCGGAGGAGGAAACTGCATTGCAGGGGAACAGATCCATAATATATAGAGAGTTCAGCTGCTGCCATTCACCACCCAGATCTTCCCGCTACACACCGTGCACGCCGCACACCTTTCATGGGGTCTTCCCTGGGGGGGGTGGGGGGGCTGCACTCCACACAGATATTACTTCATGTTATCTATATTTACAGCAGATCTCTGAGATACAAGTATACATGCCCCAAACGTCCCGTTATATACAGCTGATCTCTGACATACGAGTATACACGTTCCATACGTCCCGTTATATACACCTGATCTCTGAGATACAAGTAAACACACCCCAAGAATGCCTAGTGAGTGGCCCCCTGTGATTACTTTACAGCAGGGCGGCTGCTCAGCATTGGATCCAAAAAAAGACAGTGAGGATAAATGTAGTGGCTACTACAGGCATTCTCAGCTTCCACAGGGATGGTATACACACACATATATATATATATATATATATATATATATATATATATATATATATATATATATATATATATATATATATATATATATATATATATATATATATATATATACACATACACACACACACACATATGCATACAGTGCCTTGAAAAAGTATTCACACCCCTTGAAATTTTCCACATTTTGTCATGTTACCACCAAAAAGGCAAAAGTATTTTATTGGGATTTTATGTGATAGACCAACACAAAGTGGCACATACCGTATTTATCGGCGTATAACACGCACTTTTTTCCCCTTAAAATCAGGGGAAAATCGCAGGTGCGTGTTATACGCCGATCCCCTGCGATCCTGACCTGTCAGAACGAAAAAAATCGCTGACCGCGATTTGAAAATGGCACCGCCGGCGCCGAAATACACAGTGCCGGTCCTCGGCTCTTCTCGGCCACTTTCGGTTTCACTCGAGCGCCGCCCGAAAGTTTCGGATAGCTCCGCTCACCGTCCGAGTGGAGCCGAAAGTGAACGAGAGCCGCCGAGAAGAGCCGAGGACCGGCTCTGTGTATTTCGGCGCCATTTTCAAATCGCGGTCGGCGATTTTGAAGCTCAGAGGCTTCAGCAAGACTGGACTGGGGCAAGGCTGGACTGGGGCAAGGCTGGACTGGGGCAAGGCTGGACTGGACACTGGGGAAGGCTGAACTGACATGGCTGCACTGACATGGCTGCACTGACATGGCTGCACTGACATGGCTGCACTGACATGGCTGCACTGGGGCAAGGCTTTACTGAGAAGGCTGCAATGATGGGCATTTAAATGTAAGTTTTTTTCCCCTCAAGTTCCCTCCTAAAAGTTTTTTTTCCTTAAAATTCCCTCCTAAATTGAGGTGTGTGTTATACGCCGGTGCGCGTTATACGCCGATAAATACGGTAATTGTGAAGTGAAAGGAAAATAAATGGTTTTCAAAAGGTTTTACAAATAAATATATGAAAAGTGTGGGGGGTACATTTGTATGGCGCCCCCCGGAGTCAATACTTTGTAGAACCCCCTTTCTCTGCAATTACAGCTGCAAGTCTTTTTGGGGATGTCTCTACCAGCTTTGCACATCTAGAGAGGGTGATTTTTGCCCATTCTTCTTTGCAAAATAGCTCAAGCTCTGTCAGATTGGATGGAGAGCGTCTGTGATCAGCAATTTTTTAAGTCTTGCCACAGATTCTCAATTGGATTTAGGTCTGGACTTTGACTGGGCCATTCTAACACATGAATATGCTTTGATCTAAACCATTCCATTGTAGCTCTGGCTGTATGTTTCGGGTCGTTGTCCTGCTGGAAGGTGAACCTCCGCCCCAGTCTCAGGTCTTTTGCAGACTTTAACAGGTTTTCTTCTAAGACTGCCCTGTATTTGGCTCCATCCATCTTCCCATCAACTCTGACCAACTTCTCTGTACTTGGAAAAAAAAAACATCCCCACAACATGATGCTACCACCATGTTTCACAGTGGGGATGGTGTGTTCAGGGTGATGTGCAGTGTTAGTTTTCCACCACACATAGCATTTTGCTTCTGGGCCTTAAAGTTCAATTTTGGTCTCATCTGACCAGATCACCTTCTTCCACATGTTTGCTGTGTCCCCCCACGCTTCTCACAAACTGCAAACTGGACTTATGACTTTCTTTCACTATGTCTTTCTTCTTGTCACTCTTCCATAAAGACCAGATTTGTGGAGAACACGACTAATAGTTGTCCTGTGGACAGATTCTCCCACCTGAGCTGTGGATCTCTGCAGCTCCTCCAGAGTTACCATGGACCTCTTGGCTGCTTCTCTGATGAATGTTCTCCTTGCCCGGCCGATCAGTTTAGGTGGACGGCCATGTCTTGGTAGGTTTGCAGTTGTGCCCATACTCTTTCCATTTTCGGATGATGGATTGAACAGAGCTCCGTGAGATGTTCAAAGCTTGGACTATTTTTTTTTTTTTTTTAATAACCTAACCCTGCTTTATTCTTTTCCACAACTTTATCCGTGACCTGTCTGGTGTGTTCCTTGGACTTAATGCTGCGGTTTGTTCACTACAATTCTCTAACAAACCTCTGAGGGCTTCACAGAACAGCTGTATTTATACTGAGATTGAATTACACACAGGTGGACTCCATTTACTAATTAGGTGACTTCTGAAGGCAATTGGTTCCACCAGATTTTAGTTAGGGGTATCAGAGTAAAGGGGGCTGAATACAAATGCCCCCCACACTTTTCACATATTTGTAAAAAAAAGTGGAAACCCATTTATAAAATTTTCCTTCCACTTTACAATTAAGTGCCACTTTGTGTTGGTCTATCACAGTGATGGCGAACCTTGGCATCCCAGATGTTTTGGAACTACATTTCCCATGATGCTCATGCACTCTGCAGTGTAGTTGAGCATCATGGGAAATGTAGTTCCAAAACATGTGGGGTGCCAAGGTTCACCATCGCTGCTCTATCACATAAAATCCATTTACATTTTTGGTTGTAACATGACAAAATGTGGAAAATTTCAAGGGGTATGAATACCCCTTTTTCAAGCCACGGTGCGTGTATATATATATTATATATTTTCATGGTTCTGAGACACAGTAGCCACGCCTATCTGGAGTTGAGTGTTAATTCTTCTTCCGCTGTCACTGGTTCCAGGTGTGCTGAATTCTCCCCGACATCAATAGGATTACCGCTACCTGCTTCTGGTTGGAATCGCTCGTTATCATTACCGACATGTTAGGAATTAACCAAATGTGTTTCTCCTAAACCCGAAAACAAGCAGTTCCCGCACCTAAAGTCGCTGTGTAATATCAAAGCTCTGCATCCCAGCCACTTCAAATCAAAATTTAATTAGAGGGATTTAAGGCATTAAAGTGTGAAAATGCAGCTAATTACACCGCATGCGACAGACAGCGCCCGACGCATTACCGAAGGCTTATCGCTGAATATAGGAGGAAGAAACCCCTCCAACTCATCTGTGGAATATTACAGTCCCTCCATCACACAACCCCCTCCCCCAGTCCCTACACTACAGTCCCTCCATCACAGCCCCTCCCCCACAGTGCCTACACCATAGGTCTTCACCTTCCCCCCACCTACAGGTCCTATCACCCAAATAGCAGCAATATAGTCGGATCAAGAACGGCGAGGAACCGGCCACTACAAACCGTACAGACACAGCAGCCAGTACATGATTAACGAGAACATGTCACAGGAAATCTTCACTTTATCCTTTCCAGGAAATGATATTTTATGAACTTGCCATGTTGCCTTTCAATGCTCTAGGGAAGCTATTCTCCGGGAAATGTCCATTGCCTGGCACAGCCCTCTCCCTCCTTACATGTCATAGCTCTCTCCTCCTCCTCTGAGAGTGTTTAACTGCTGTCTGTGCTGGCCTAGCTCCTTTTGCCCTTCCCCTAAACAATCCGCTGTGTTGCTCCTTCTATGAGACAGAGTCAACGGCGGTCACCCCGACATCGTCCTTCCAGTATGACACGTGCCTTCCGGGATGAGGACTGGGGATATGTCGGAGGGAAGAGACGCGTGTTCTGGCCTTCTATGAAGAACGGCGTTCCTGGAAACCCTCTAAACACTTCTTCCCGCCAGCCACCCTCTGGGCAGGTACATCCGAGAGGGTGCCAGGTGTGCGCCATGTGATGGAGCCGCATGTAGGGAGTCCTGTGTCCGCAGGAAACAGATTATTAATATTTGGATACTGCGATGTATTTGATGTCGCTACAAAGAGCTAGAAGGTTCCAATATTTTTTTCATTTAAAGTTTGCCATTTTGAATGCCGAGTCTTCAGAATGTTCTGTCATATTTTATAGATTTATTTTTCTGGCGGTAATCCAGCTGCTGAACAACCGCGGAGACAAACACACATTAGGACAAGTCTCCTAGAGACCGCATTCTTCTGAATCGAGACGATGATCTTCCGACACGGAAAGAACCAGCAAAGCACAATCACTGCCGACCAATCAGGACAGTGTGGTGTGATCAGTGACTATGACTGCCAACCAATCAGGAAAACTGGTGTGATCAGTGACTACGTCTGCCAACCAATCAGGTCAGCCGGCGTGATCAGTGACTACGACTGCCAACCAATCAGGACAGCCGGCGGGATCAGTGACTACGTCTGCCAACCAATCAGGACAGTGTGGTGTGATCAGTGACTACGATAGGCAACCAATCAGGACAGTGTGGTGTGATCAGCGACTATGACTGCAGACCAATCAGGACAGCCAGCGTCATCAGTGACTACGACTGCCAACCAATCAGTACAGCCGGCGTAATCAGTGACTACGACTGCCGATCAATCAGGACAACTGGTGTGATCAGTGACGACGTCTGCCAACCAATCAGGACAACTGGTGTGATCAGTGACGACGTCTGCCAACCAATCAGGACAACTGGTGTGATCAGTGACGACGTCTGCTGACCAGTCAGGACAGCTGGTGTAATCAGTGACTACGACTGCCAACCAATCAGGACAGCCGGCGTAATCAGCGACTACAACTGCCAACCAATCAGGACAGCCGGCGTGATCAGTGACTACGACTGCCAACAAATCAGGACAGCCGGCGTGATCAGTGACTACGACTGCCAACAAATCAGGACAGCCGGCGTGATCAGTGACTACGACTGCCAACAAATCAGGACAGCCGGCGTGATCAGTGACTACGACTGCCAACAAATCAGGACAGCCGGCGTGATCAGTGATTGGGGGTGGGGTGGAGTCTCGCTGACTGTGTCAATGGATGCAGCAGCAGGGCTCAGGAACAGGCGTGCACAAGTGGCCCCATGGGAAGTGGCTTCCTATGGGGGCAATGGACAGAGGGGGAAGCCCTGCAGACGCCAGCGGGGGGGGGGGGGGGGGGAACCTGAAGAGAGGAGGTTCACGGCCACTCTGTGCAATGCCATTGCACAGAGCAGGTAAGTATAGACATGTTTGTTATTTATTTTTTTTATTTACCTTTACAATCCCTTTAAGCTCCAAGAGGCGGAGTGAAACGCATTGGGGCGTGGCCTGGCTGAGGCTGCCATTCACTTCATGCACAGGGGTCTGCTTCATGGATCTTTCCCTTGACACTGCTGCAGCTTGGAGCTAGGAGGAGCTCCCTGTTCCTGCCAACACTCACAGCCCTCTAGCTGGACTTTACCTCTACCTAAGCGGCACCTCAATTTTGTCTTTGGGTCACAGCGGGACACACTTGGAGCTTGGGACGTAGTTTGTTGTAGAGCACTGAGAGAGATAATGAAATGTGGAGGAGCCATCTTGCCGCGGGAATGTTGCTCACGTAGAAGGCGGCTTCTCTTCATTGGGTACCCAGTAAGGGACGCCACAAATCAGCAGACAAATGCTTGAGAACTCCAAAAGGCGCTTCAATTCTTCATAAAAATGACTGTAGAACACGGCCAAACCAAGGGATTGGGCAGAATGTCGTCATCCCCGGTAGTCCTGGTTTGGTGAAGCCGTGTCACTGGCAGAATTTGGCACCTTCTGATTTCATGCCAATCCATACAGTTCAGGATTTCTATGACATCTCCTTCCCAGAGTCCGTCACACTTGTAATCCCTGAACCCGAATCAAGGGGGATAGGTGGGGGAGGGAACGTGTTGGTTGCTGTACAGTTCTCGACTCCTCCCACTGGTTGGCACTGGTGGTGCGTTTTGCATGCCTGGAGTCACAGCACTGCGAGGGTCAGGTCACTTCTATGGTGAATTATAGTGGATAACGCGCCTTAAGCTGAAGGTTGTGTTACGGCAATCCAATGTATCACAACGCACCAGAACGCACACAATGCTTTCTTCCATCGCAGTCACCTCAGCATGGCCATTTATTACATTAGTACTACAGCACAGTGTGCCTTGGGGCGCCATCCACTATGAAAACACACCACAAATAGAGCCGGATACTGACAAGCATTTACCTAGCTGACTAAACACAATTGTCTCTGAATGGGCCCTCAAACCCAAAGGAGACCTGTCCACACAGCAGGCATCCAAGGAGCCACTAGGGGGCGCACCTAAAGATCTATACAGTAAAACCTTGGTTTGAAAGTAACTTTGTTTGAGAGCGTTTTGCAAGACAAGCAACATTTTTAAATAAATTTTGACTTGATATACAAGCGATGTCTTGATATAAGAGTAGCGTCATGTCACAACTGAGTATAAAAGAGAAGAGAGGCGCCTCTAAGTGTAGCAATTATGGTTATATTTAACCGCTTCCCGACCGCCTCACGCCGATATACGTCGGCAGAAGGGCACGTACCGGCAGAATTACGTACCTGTACGTTGCACCTCAAAAAAGGCAGCTTGTGGGCGCACACCCGCCGGGAGCTTCATAAGCGTGATCGCGGGTCCTGCGGACTCGATGTCTGTGGGGATACCCGCGATCGTCTCACGGAGAGGAAGAACGGGGAGATGCTAAAACAAGCATTTCTCCATTCTGCCTAGTGACACTGACCACCGCTCCCTGTAATCGGGAGCGGTGATCAGTGTCGTGTCTCACATAGTCACGCCCCCCCCACAGTTAGAATCACGCCCTAGGACACACTTAACCCCTTCACTGCCAGTCACATTTTTACAGTAATCAATGCAATTTTTTAGCATTGATCGCTGTATTAATGCCAATGGTCCCAAAAATGTGCCAAAATTGCCATAATGTCGCAGTCACGATTAAAAAAAAAAAAAATCATCAATAAAAATGCCATAAAACTATCCCGTTTTGTAGACGCTATAACTTTTGCGCAAACCAATCAAACGCTTATTGCGATTTTTTTTTACCAAAAAATATGTAGTAGAATACGTATCGGCCTAAACTGAGGGAAAAAAAATTGTTTTTTTATATTTTTTGGGGAATATTTATTATAGCAAAAAGTAAAAAATGCGTTTTTTTCACAATTGTCGCTATTTTTTTTGTTTATAGCGCAAAAAAATAAAAACTGCAGAGGTGATCAAATACCACCAAAAGAAAGCTCTATTTGTGGGGGAAAAAAAAAAAAAAAAGACGTCAATTTTGTTTGGGAGCCACATCGCGCGACCATTTAACTGAATTGTCAGTTAAAACGAAGCAGTGCCGAATCGCAAAAAGTGCTCTGGTCTTCGGCCAGCCAAATGGTCCGGGGCTTAAAGTGGTTAATGAAGGTACAACATTTAGCAACATATTGCTACACTTAGAGGCGCCTCTCTTCTCTAATACTCGGTAGCGCCTCCTGGATTTTGCTTCTTGTGGAGGCTTCCATTTGTGGATGGACATTTTATGGTTACAGAACCTGATCACGTTGCTATAATTCTTTGTTATATGGACTATAAACTGAAGGTCCTATGAATAAAATGGTTGTGGAACTAATCATCTGAGTTTCCATTAAATGTCCATGGGGAAATCTACTTTGATATACAAGTGCTTTGGATTACAAGCATGTTTCTGGAACTAATTATGCCCGCAATCCAAGGTTTTTTTCTGTATATGACATGCAAGTATGAAAATATGGCAAAGAGGACAAAATTAACCATTAAAAAATAAAAATTCATTACCAGGACACATGTCATAGGCCGACAATGTTTTTTAGTATCCAGTATTGTATGCGGAGATGAACCAAAGAACAGCTGTTGTAACATTTTGGACTTTCATTGGATTTTTTTTTTTTTGATAACTCAATTATTAGAAAAGAAAAAAAAATTCTTCACCAGCCGCCTTCAGGATTACCAAAAAAATACAAACTTTCCCTTAAGCCGCTCCCACTCTCTACACTGACCCGAGATGCTCTTAAGCTGCCCAAAAAAACCCGTAAAGCCTTCTTAAAAGATTCCCTCGCCTTTCTTTATGGCATAAGACTGCTTTAAAAAAAAAATAAATAAAAGAAGGGATTTGATGTCTGTGCGTGTACAACAAGATGGGAACAAGCTGCTGGAGAGCGGGATTTATGTCTCTGCATCTATCTGTACTGCTGCCAATAGTCCTCTATGTTGTGCGGCTCGCCAGTGAAAGGATGGCGATGTCATTGCAGCTTTCTACCCACAATGCATCGAAAGGGGGGGGGGGGCACATTTTTTTTTACTTTTGTATGGTGTCATCTCATTCACACCTCTGTATGTAGGAGAGGACGACGCTTTTTTGTGCAGCTTAAAGCTGAACTCTGGAAACATTTAACCACTTAGCAATATGCTGCTTTAACTGGTGATTTGGGTGCAGCGTTGCATGACCGCACAATGTCATTTATATCAAATATATATATATATATATATATATATATATATACACACATACATATACATACACACACACACACACACACATATATATATATATACATACATACACATACACTAGAGCTGCGCGATTCTGGCCAAAATGAGAATCGAGATTTTTTTTTGCTTAGAATAAAAAGATCACGATTCTCGCAATGTAAAATCTTTCACATTATACAAAAAAAAAAATGGGCTAACTTTACTGGTTAGATTTTTTTTTTTGAATTTTAATTCATTAAAGTAAATTTTTTCCCAAAAAAATTGCATTTGAAAGACCGCTGCGCAAATACAGTGTGACATATATATGTATATGTATATGTATATGTTTGGGGGTTCTAAGAAATTTTGTAGCAAAAAAAAAAAAAAAATGATTTTAACTTGAACCCAACAAAAGTCAGAAAAAGGTTTAGTGTTTAAGTGGTTAAACTTTTTTCACTTAGGCCCCTTTCACCCTGGGGCTGTAGGGGGCGTCGGCGGTAAAACAGCACTATTTTTAGGGCTGTTTTACCGCGGTATTCGGCCGCTAGCGGTGCGGTTTTAACCCCCCGCTGGCGGCCGAAAAAGGGTTAAAACCCCTCGTATAGCGCGGCTATAGCCGCGGTATAGCCACGCTGTCCCATTGATTTCAATGGGCAGGAGCGGTTTAGGAGCGGTGAATACACCGCTCCAAAGATGCGGCTGACAGGAGATTTTTTCTTCTCCTGCCAGCGCACCGCTTCAGTGTGAAAGCCCTCGGGCTTTCACACTGAACAAACAGCGGAGGCTGTTTAGGGGCGGTTTGCAGGCGCAATTTTTAGCGTAATAACGCCTGCAAACCGCCCCATTGTGAAAGGGGTCTTACACAGGAAGTCTATTCCTTTGACAAATTGTTACAATGTTTATACTTAAGTTCAACTGATAAAGAATGTTTTGTTTCTTGGCAGACTGCCCAGTTTTTCTCTTGAGCGCTGTGGCTTCAAAAGAGCAGAGAGAATTCTTTGCATAGAAAGAATTGTGGAACACTTTAGTCAAGATCGCGATAACGATTCTTGACGATTAAGTGTGCAGCTCTAACATATACACACATATATATATAATAAGGCCATACATTTTGAAAAGAAAACACTATTTTCTGTTATAAAAAAATATCTTCATAAATTTTGGCCCAAATGTATTCTGCTACATGTCTTTGGTAAAATAAAAAAAAAATCCCAATAAGTGTATATTGATCGGTTTGTGTGAACGTTCTAAACTCTACAAGCTATGGGATATATACTGGAATTTACACAGCTTTGACACTACACAGGTAATGGTGGAACTCAGTGACTTATAGTGGGACTGTGATAGTGCGGCGGGTAGGCCTGCATAATTAATCGTTAGAAAATGGCGATCTTGATTCAACCCCCCACAAGATCTTAATCCAGCATTTCCACGATTAAATGCAACATGTGCTCACAGCTGTCAAAAAAAAAAAAAAAAAAAAAAAAAAAAAAAGCAGCTGGCAATGTTTATCAACAACAATGCTCAGCGCGGAGAGATAAAAAGAAACATTGCATCTTCTGTTCTTTTAGAGATCAAAGGGATGAACGGAGTTAAAGCGGAGTTCCACCCAAAAGTAGAACTTCCGCTCATCTGTCTAATACAGGTATTTGCGCCCACTTTCGGAAATAGTCTCCCGCGGGAGTCACGCCCCTTCTCGCAACCCCCCAGCTGTCTCCTGGGAAACACACAGGTCCCAGGAGATAGCGGGGACCAGTTAGGACGCGCAGCGCGACTCGTGCATGCGCAGTAGGGAACCAGACAGTGAAGCCGCAACGCTTCACTTCCTGATTCCCTCACCGAGGATGGCGGCGGCGGCTGCCGAGACCCGAGCAATTGATCGGCTTCGGCTGCCGACATCACTGGACCCTGGGACAGGTAAGTGTCCATTTATTAAAAGTCAGCAGCTGCAGTATTTGTAGCTGTTGGCTTTTAATATATTTTTTTTTAGGTGGACTTCCGCTTTAAAGTGATTGTAAAGTCTCTTATTTTTCCTATAAAAATAACAAACATATAATACTTACCTGCTCTGTTGTTTCAGTGGATTTGCTCCTCTTCTCGGGTCCCTCTTCTATGATCCTGGCCCCTCCTTCCTGTTCAGTGCCCCCGCAGCACACAGCTTGCTACGGGGGGCACCCGAGCCGTGTCACAGATCTCTGTGTCCATTCAAACACAGGAGCCCCGGCCCAGCCCCCTCTCCTGAGTGGCTAGCTGACTCTGATTGACGATAGCAGCGGCAGCCAATGGCGCCGCTGCTGTGTCTCAGCCAATCAGGAGGGAGAATCTCGGATGGCTGAGACACTCGTGGACATTGCTGGATAAAGAGGGCCCTCGCCTCACGTATATATATATATATATATATATATATTTTTTTTTTTTTTTTTTTTTTTTGTAAAGACCCTAGAGAATACAATGGCGGTCGCTGCAACGTTTTATCTCATTATTTGCGCAGCAATTTTTCAAACGCTTTTTTTTGGGTAAAAAAAAAACTGTTTTGTGCTAAAAAAAAAAAAAAAAAAAAAAAAAGTAAAGTTAGCCCAATTTTTTTGCATAATGTGAAAGATTAAGTTACGCCAAGTTATTAGATACACAACATGTCACGCTGCAACATTGCACACGCTTGTGGAATGGTGCCAAACTTCAGTACTTAAAAATCCCCATAGGCGACACTTCAAAAATTTTTACTCACTGGTTACATGTTTTGAGTTACAGAGGAGGTTTAGGGCTAGTATTGCTCTCGCTCTACCGACCGCGGCGATACCTCACATGTGTGGTTTCACCACCGTTTTCATATGCATTCGCTTCTGCGTGCGAGCTCATCGGGACGGGCCGTTTAAAAAAAAAAAAAAAAAAAAAATTTTCTTACTTATTTTACTTGATTTTATTCATTTTTACACTGCTTTTTTGAAAAAAAAAATTGGGTCATTTTTATTCTTATTAACAAGGAATATAAACATCCTTTGTAATAGAAAAAAGCATGACAGGTCCTCTTAAATATGAGATCTGGGGTCAAAAAGTGCTCAGATCTCATATTTTGACTTGCAATAAAAAAAAAAAAATTAAATTAAAAAAAAAAAAAAAAATTGTCATTTGAAAAAAATGACATTGAAAAAAAAATGTGCCTTTAAGAGGTATGGGCGGAAGTGACATTTTGACGTCACTTCCGCCCTGCAGTGTCATGGAGACAGGTGGGGGCCATCTTCCTCTCACTCGTGTCCATGTCAGCCCAGGGGACAGACGCGATAGCCTCCGCCGCTGCCGTCAGCTCAGGTAAGCGGCGGATTGCACTGGATCACGGCGGGAGGGGGTTGGCCCCTCTCTCGCCACCGATAAAAGTGATCTTGCGGTGAATCCGCTGACGAGCGCTGCCATGATGGATCTGAAATGACAGGTGCTCTTTAAATGTAAAGACTTATTCTCGCTGGTAGTAAGAATCTTTAATATTTGCAAACAAAATGAAGGTTTCCTATTTAGAATAATAAGTTGTCAGGTTAGTAAAACAGCCATATCAGATTCAATCATACAGTTTGTAGTGTACATAGATTTGCAAAACAATGAGATAAAGGAATATTCCTGAAATTTGTTTTATCGCATGGTTACTGTAATATTGTGTGAATGCATCAATGCAGTGCATGTTATCTCAGTTTGCAGAGCTTGGATTCATAGGACGAGTTTACAAAATATTGTAGAATATACAGCCTCATGCTACATAACTAAGCTCCATTTCATGCTGAATAAACTAAATTAATAATGTATCCTAATTAGAAATAGATTTTAACTCCAAAAGCATTTTATTAAAATAAATTTGACATAAAAAAATAATCAATTTAAATGAAAAAAAAAAAAAAAAAAATTATATAATTTAAATACAAAAAAATCTATTTTTTTTATTAAAAAAAAAAAATCATTTTTATCCACCCTGGCTGCGACGTTCAGGTATGTCACCTGGAGCTGCTGGCCCCCCCGCTGTACAACTACCGAGGAACATGCACTTTAATTGTCCTCGTTCTTCAGATCTACATCAGCAGCTTCAGAGAGACAATCAGTTTCCATTGTATTCCTCAGCACAATGACTGCAGGGCCAAGAAGCATTTCTGGCCATGCTGACTCCAGAACCCCCCCCCCCCCCATGTGCTGGGAGATAAATGGGGGGAGGCGGCCATTGTTTAGGGAGACAGATCCTGATGCTGCAGGAAAGGTGTCAGACACCGACTTCTAATCACTTCTCTCCTCCGACTCAATATATCAATTCTGTGCCGCAGGCAGCTGGACTGCGCCTCGCCCAGAGGAGGACACAGAACACATCGCTGAAAGTAGAACAACAAACCTACTGATCGAATCTCATTACTGGAGCTACCGCTTCATTAAGGAAGAACCCCGCTTTGTACCAACAATAGTCACACAGCCCAGAACTTTGTTATGGCCGGTCCTCAAATATCCACCGTACCTCCAATATACCATATCTGTACATTCTGACCAAAGAGACCTCCCATCCGGCCTCCCTTCAGTCTTATATCCCCCCTCTGCCCCCCCCCCCAACCTTCCTTCAGTCTTATATCCCCCCCTCCACCCCCCCCACCTCCCTTCAGTCTTATATCTCCCCTCCGCCCCCCCCCCACCTCCCTTCAGTCTTATATCCCCCCTCCACCCCCCCACCTCCCTTCAGTCTTATATCTCCCCTCCGCCCCCCCCCCCACCTCCCTTCAGTCTTATATCCCCCCTCCGCCCCCCCCTTCAGTCTTATATCCTCCATCCCCCCCCCCCAACCTCCCTTCAGTCTTATAACCTCCATCCCGCCCCCCTCCCTCCCTTCAGTCTTATATCCTTCGCCCCCCCCCCACCTCCCTTCAGTCTCATATCCCCCCTCCACCCCCTAACCTCAGTCCTAAAACCTCCATCTCCCCCCCTCCAACCTCCCTTCAGTCTTATATCCTCCACCTCGCCCCCCCCCCCCACCACCTCCCTTCCTCCATCCCCCCCCAACCTTTTATCCTCCATCTCTCCCCCCCCCCCCCCCCGTCTCCTTTCAGTCTTATATCCTCCACACCCCCCCCCTTTGAGTCTTATATCCTCCATCCCCCAACCTCCCTTCAGTCTTATATCCTCCACCCCCCCACCTCCCTTCAGTCCTATATCCCCCTCCGCGCCCCCCCCCCACCTCCCTTCAGTCTTATATCCTCCATCTCCCCCCCCTTCAGTCTTACAGCCTCCATCTCTCCCCCCCCCTCCCTTCAGTCTTATATCCTCCACCCCCCCCCCCTCCCAACCTACCTTCAGTCTTATAGCCCCCCAACCTCCCTTCAGTCTTATATTCCCCCCCCCCCCAAACTTCCCTTCAGTCTTATATCCTCCACCTCCCCCGCAACCTCCCTTCAGTCCTATATCCCCTTCCGCCGCCCCCCCCCCCACCAACCTCCCTTCAGTCTTATATCCTCCACCCCCCCAACCTTCCTTCAGTCCTATATCCCCTTCCGCCGCCGCCCCCCCCCCCCACCTCCCTTCAGCCTTATATCCTCCATCTCCCACCCCCCTTCAGTCTTACAGCCTCCATCTCTCCCCCCCCCTCCCTTCAGTCTTATATCCTCCACCCCCCCCCCCCCTCCCAACCTACCTTCAGTCTTATATCCCCCCCCCAAACTTCCCTTCAGTCTTATATCGCCCTCTGCTTCCCCCAACCTTCATTCAGTCTTATATCATCTACCCCGCCCCCTCAGTCTTATATCCTCCACCCCCCCCCCCCGCCCTCCCTTCAGTCTTATATTCTCCGCCCCCCCCCCAACCTCCCTTCAGTCTTACATCGCCCCTCCAACAGAGAAGGGGGCTGTGATGTTTTCAGGAAGCCATGTACAGCCCTCTGCCAGCCCCTCCCACCAGCCATGATCTGCCTGCTTCGCATAGAGAAGCGCAGAGAAATTACCAGAACTAAAAGTAAGGTAATGAGAATGAAATATTTCATATATGAAATGTACAATGAAATATGTCAGCAGTGAAAGGGTTTTCCCTGTATTAAGGGAGTGCAGACGTTCTGCCAGGCAGGAATGTGATTTCTATGAGATGCGCACACTGGGCCGGCTGGACAGAAATGTTATTATAGGAAAGGAATAGCAGCCATTAGTCAGCAATCGATGTGGAAGGGAAGTGAGCGGCAGAGGAAGACGGCTGTCAATTGGGATTGATTGCTGGCTAAGAAAAAAACGCAATCAGCCATAAATCGATAATTGCGGCAGCTATTGATCACCTGCTGATGAGGTACCCGGCAAGAACTCGCAATGAAGATATTTCAGCGCTGGCAGATCGGCGGCTCAATTAGCAAATACAGAAATCCATTTCCCCGGACGGTTCTGGCCGCAATCACACGCCATGAATTAATGACAAAAAGGTTCCAACTGAAGATCCGGGATAAAAAACTGCTCCGCACTCTGTATGCATGCAGCGTTTGTGCCAACGTTTACATACGCACAGCACACCGGGACCCGATTGGCTCCTGATCGGTGCTGACATGTAAAGATGTAGGCAGCGCCGCCGCCGATCACGCTCTATTGAGGTTTACGTTTCCCCTGAATGAGTCGCCATTGGCAGCGGCACCTGTGCCGAACGATTTAGAGTGAAGGTCACACCCTAAAGACTGCCAGCGTTGTTCACATGGCTCTGTTAGCAATGCATCAAAACTGAGCCGACACGTAGCGTGCCAGGCGCTGCCGCTACCAAAAACACGCCCACCAACGTCAATGCGCTGCAAACGCGTCACACCTGCCCCTATGGCACACACAGCGTGTGAGATGCGTTTAGAAAGTGTTACTAGCCGAAAGAATAATACAAACATCTATACAATAAAAAACCAAACAAACAGAGGGCATGTCTGGCAAGCGCACCAAAACCGCACTATTAAGGCATCCTAATGTATTAGGTGTGCCAACTGGCGCTCCAAATTCTTTGTACGTCTAAATGAGCCCTTAAAGCTGAACTCGGGCTTTTATTACGCTTTACATCAGTGATGGTGAACCTTGGCACCCCAGATGTTTTGGAACTACATTTCCCATGATGCTCAACTACACTGCAGAGTGCATGAGCGTCATGGGAAAATGTAGTTCCAAAACATCTGGGGTGCCAAGGTTCGCCATCACTGCTTTATATAAGTTTATTGGGGCCAAGCTGGCCGAACCCTGTCCCTCACTAACGTGAAGGCTTGGCTTTCCAGCAACCGTTCTAGCAATCTGGGTGCTAGAAGAATGCCTGTGCGCAGAAAGACCGTCTGGCGTACGCGCAATAGCGGTGCGCGTGCGAACGCGCGCAAGCGCTCCTTGTGACAGCACTTGGCGCCAAGATGTGCTATTTAAAAGGGGACTGATGCCTTCCTGCCCTGTCTACAGAGTTTCCTGAAGACCTCTGCTGCCCGTTACTTTGTTACCCGATCTTTACCTGACTTGGCTTGTTGCCCGCCCCGATCCAGGCTTGGACTTTGACTACTCTTTGGATTACCCTTCTGTACCTGATCTGCCCGCCTGTGTTTGACTCGGCCTGTCATCACTATCCAGCCTCCTGCTGCTGGACTACAGTGCACCTCCCTGCTGTCTGCCGCATCCAGCCACCTGCCTGCATCCTGCTGCTGGACTACAGTGCATCTCCCTGCTGTCTGCCGCATCCAGCCTCCTGCCTGCATCCTGCTGCTGGACTACAGTGCACCTCCCTGCTGTCTGCTGCATCCAGTCTTCCACCTGCATCCTGCTGCTGGACTACAGTGCATCTCCCTGCTGTCTGCCGCATCCAGCCTCCTGCCTGCATCCTGCTGGACTACAGTGCACCTCCCTGCTGTCTGCCACATCCAGTCTTCCACCTGCATCCTGCTGCTGGACTACAGTGCATCTCCCTGCTGTCTGCCGCATCCAGCCTCCTGCCTGCATCCTGCTGCTGGACTACAGTGCATCTCCCTGCTGTCTGCCGCATCCAGCCTCCTGCCTGCATCCTGCTGCTGGACTACAGTGCACCCCCCTGCTGTCTACAATATCCAGCACTCTACACCAGCTTTCCAGTCAGGCACTTGTTGGAACTTCCACTCATCGGATTCCTCCCCCCCTCCGGTGTCACAGTTGGCACCTTTCAGGGGGGAGGGGGGTGCAGATACCTGTATATTACAGGTATCTGTACCCACTTCCGGCGTAGATAGCCGCAGAATCTGCGGTTATTTACGCCACATCCTGTCCCCCCCCCGCTGTCTGCTGGGAAACACACGGGTCCCAGAGACAGCAGGGACCAGCCGTATTGCGCTGCGCGACTCGCACATGCGCAGTAGGGAACCGGGAAGTGAAGCCGCACGGCTTCACTTCCTGATTCCCTTCCCGAAGAAGGAGGCGGCAGCACCCGAGGACGGAGAGACGGTTCGGCCTCGGTTGCCGACATCGCGGGTGCCCTGGACAGGTAAGTGTCCATGTTTTAAAAGTCAGCAGCTGCAGTATTTGTAGCTGCCGACTTTAAAAAAAAAAAAAAAAAAAAAAAAAAACATTTGGGCGGAGCTCCGCTTTAAGGTGAAAAAACACCTTGCACTCTCCGCCCCCCCCCCAGCCCCCCGTTTTACTTACCTGAGCCCCGAATCTCCGTGGACACGGTCCCCCATTGCTTTCCCCCAGCTCCTGTGGGATCTTCATTGGAGGATTGATAGCAGCGCAGCCATTGGCTCCTACTGCCGTCAATCAAATCAATGACGCGGTGCGCCGGGGGCAGGGCCGAGTGATACACTTGGCGGCTAGGCAGTCCACTGCATCACACGGGAGCACGCCCGCAAGCTAACCCCCTTGGGAGAGCGCTTCCCAGAGGGGGGGGTTAGCTCTTGCGGGGAGGAGCCGAGACAGCCGCCGAGGGACCCCAGAAGATGAGGATCGGGGCCACTCTGTGCAAAATGAACTGCACAGTGGAGGCAAGTATGACGTGTTTGTTTTTTTTTTTTGTTTTTTTTAAAACCTATACAACCCCTTTAAAGAACACAACATACAGGGATTTGGGAAATAATTAGACACTGACACACGTACATCTACACAGGTTGAACTGGGTGGACTATTATCTTTATTCAACCTTACCTACTATGAAACTATGAGATGTTCAGACTTCCATCACGTTGCAGGTAGGGCTGCAACTAAAGATTATTTTCCTTATCGATTAGTTGGCCGATTGTTTCAATTAATCCGTTAAAAACCCTACTAAAAGTGTGGTGTATAATAGAGGTCGACCGATATGGGTTTTTCTCTGGCCGATGCCGATATTTAGAAATCGCGGTGGCCGATGGCCGATATATGATGCCGATTTTTTTGGGCCGATATATTAGGCCGATTTTTTTTTTTTTTTTTTTCCCTTCATCTCATAAAATCTAACAGACCCCTTTCACACTGGGGCGTTTTTCAGACGCTTTTGGGCTAAAAATAGCGCCTGTAAAGTGCCTGTAAAACGGCTCCCCTGCAGTCTATGTGAAAGCCCGAGTGCTTTCACACTGAGATGATGCGCTGGCAGGATGTTTAAAAAAAGTCCTGCAAGCGGCATCTTTGGAGCGGTGTATACCACCACTCCTGCCCATTGAAATGAATGCGCACCGCTGCCGAAGTGCCTGCAAAGCGTTTCGGCAGCAGCGCTTCATGGGCGCATTTAACCCCTTCCTCGGCCGCTAGCTGGGTTATAAGCGCCCCGCTAGCAGCCGAATAGCGCCGCTAAAATGACGGTAAAGCGCCGCTAAAACTAACAGCGTTTTACCGTCAATGCATGCCTGCTCCAGTGTGAAGCAACCTTAAGTAATAAGTGATACAGAAAATTTTTTACATTTAAACAGTTATTAAACAAAACAAACCTCCAATCAGTTCACTTCTATGTATAATTTAGATTTTAAAAAATAACTATCTTAAATATTAAATACACAGAAACAGGTAATCAAAACTTTTGGACGAAAAAAAGTGGGCTAACTTTACTGCTTAGCTTTTTTTTGTTTATTTCATTAATTTTTTTTTTTTAAATTGCGTTTGAAAGACCGCTGCGCAAATACCGTGTGACATAAAATATTGCAACAACCGCTTTTTTATTCCCTAGGGTCTCTGCTAAAATATATATATATATATATATATATATATATATATATATAAATAAATAAATAATGTTTGGGGGTTCTAAGTGAATTTCTAGCAGAAAATACAGGATTTTTACTTGTAAGCAACAAGTGTCAGAAAAGATTTAGTCTTTAAATGGTTAAACTGAGAGCTTCTACACACGGAGCTCAGTTCATTGATAAAAAGAACTTGAAAAGATACAATGTATCTTCTTATCAGACTTGGCAGGCTGCCCAGGGGGGAGAGAGAATCCTCTCCACAGATAACCTCGGGAAACTTACATTGACTTCTATTAGAGAATTCATTTGCAAGTCCCGATGAAGTTATAATCGGCTTTTTTTATCAGCACAATCGGCCGATGCCAATTAAGTAAAAAAAGCCAAATATCCTCTAGTGTATAATTTAGTTACCGTATATACTCGAGTATAAGCCGACCCGAATATAAGCCGAGGCACCTAATTTTAACCACAAAAAAACGTATTGACTCGAGTATAAGCCTAGGGTGAGAAATGTGCAGCTACTGTAAGTGGCAAAGAGGGTCAACAATGCCCATTTGCAGCCTCACTGTGCCCATTTACAGCCATAGGTCCCCCGAACTTCAAACTCGGCAGTTAAGGGTTCCTAGATGCCCCCTAGCTGCTGCCAAAATTTGGGGTCTCTGGACCCAAAGGGTCCCGAAATGACATTGCTGCAGATGGACACAGTTGACAGACTTTGGGGCCACTGGGTGCTAGGAACCCCAAATTTGGTGTGCAAACCTAGTGGAACTAGCACAATATATCCAAAGCTGGGGTTCCTAGCACCAAGTGGCCCCGAGATACGGGGGCCCCAAAGTCGGTTCGGAAAATGTCAAGCACTTTTCTGCAGCAGAGAATGACATTTTCCGAACTGACGTTGGGGCCCCGTATCTCAGAACCCCAGATGTGCATATGTTGTGGTTTGCACACCAAATTTGGAGTTCCTGGCACCAAGTGGCCCCTAGATACAGGACCCCAAAATCAGTTCAGAAAATGTCATTTTCTGCTGCAGAAAAGTGCTTGACTTGAGTATAAGCCGAGGGGGGCATTTTCAGCACAAAAAAACGTGCTGAAAAACTCGGCTTATACTCGAGTATGTGTAAAGTTTAAAAAAAAAAAAAAAAAAAGGCAATTTATTCTTAAATCTCTTGATGCAGTGGAAAATATAAATAACCAACTATATGGTTAGAGAGCAAAATATCTAATCCACTCTGAAAATAACAGACAGAAGAGATATATATACACACTATTAGAGGTTGAATCTGGTAAATATCAGACTCAGATATTTTTTTAAAGAAGGAAAAAAAGTTAAAGTCTGTTTTGTAGATTTTTAAACAGAACTGTAATATATTATATGCTGGCCATACAAAAACAATGTCTTCCTTCAAAAAAAAAAAAAAAAAAAAAAAAGTAATTTTAAGAACGTTCGGACGATTTTCGAATAGTTAGTGGGGGTCAAATCGATGTTCGTTTTCAACCACAGTGACAGGAAAATTTAGAAAGAATAGAAAACTTCTTGGTCAAAGGAATTTTCAGACAGTGTATGCGGTTTTCGTTCAGAAATTACAAATTAGAAATTTTCAAAAAACATTCTTTCATTCAGCGAATGTACAAAGATTTTTCATCTGAATATTCTCGTGTGAAAATTGATCGGTGTGGCCAGCATAAGGCTCGGTACACACCTATGCAGTTTGCTTTTGATCTGTTTCTACACTGCTTTTTGCTGTGCGTTAAGTACAGTATAGAGTGCCCCAAAGAAAACTTCTGTCTTTAGAACCACTCACTTCCTGCCCAGGACTACATGTCCAATGAGGCATTGCTCCTCACTTCCTGCCCAGGACTACATGTCCAATGAGGCATTGCTCCTCACTTCCTGCCCAGGACTACATGTCCAATGAGGCATTGCTCCTCACTTCCTGCCCAGGACTACATGTCCAATGAGGCATTGCTCCTCACTTCCTGCCCAGGACTACATGTCCAATGAGGCATTGCTCCTGCCTTCCTGCCCAGGACTACATGTCCAATGAGGCATTGCTCCTGCCTTCCTGCCCAGGACTACAGGTCCAATGAGGCATTGCTCCTGTCTTCCTGCCCAGGACTACATGTCCAATGAGGCATTGCTCCTGCCTTCCTGCCCAGGACTACATGTCCAATGAGGCATTGCTCCTGCCTTCCTGCCCAGGACTACATGTCCAATGAGGCATTGCTCCTCACTTCCTGCCCAGGACTACATGTCCAATGAGGCATTGCTCCTCACTTCCTGCCCAGGACTACATGTCCAATGAGGCATTGCTCCTCACTTCCTGCCCAGGACTACATGTCCAATGAGGCATTGCTCCTCACTTCCTGCCCAGGACTACATGTCCAATGAGGCATTGCTCCTCACTTCCTGCCCAGGACTACATGTCCAATGAGGCATTGCTCCTCACTTCCTGCCCAGGACTACATGTCCAATGAGGCATTGCTCCTCACTTCCTGCCCAGGACTACATGTCCAATGAGGCATTGCTCCTCACTTCCTGCCCAGGACTACATGTCCCATGAGGCATTGCTCCTCACACATTCACAAGTTCTCAGGCACTTACTGACATGTATGGACGGTGTACTGAGCTGTATGTGTGTTGAACTGTATTTCCCGATATGTAAACAAATATTGCATTCTGTATGCAGGCCAACTAATCGGCTGGCCGATTAATCAATTATGAAAATAGTAATCGAATTAATTTCATAATCGATTAGTTGACGATTAAATCGATTAGTTGTTTCAGCCCTAGTTGCAGGAGACGGTCAGACTGCTGACTTTGTACAGGAGGTGGAAACCGGGACAGTCCTAGACTGGGGACTAGTCACAGGAGAACGCTAGACATTCCGCGGGGCGCAGTCCGGAAACCAATGACAGCAGACGGACAGCGCAGAGAGTAACAGCGAATGAAAGAACTGGAAGTCGGTGTGAAGAGTATTTTGCTTCTCTGGCTCCAGCAAGGACCAAAAACACAGACAACTTTGTCTGCAGAGGCCCCAATGCACGACGGGTGGCAAAGGGCCCCAGGTGAGGAATTGGGGCCCCAGAGATATATAAACTCAGTAAATGGGAGTCCCCGAGTTCCCGGTGAAGCAGCAAAGTCCAATGTACAGCATACTGTCAGAAAAGAAAAAAGAGAAGAGAGGAAAACCTTCTCCTGGGAAGCAGCGGCCAGGGAAGAGTTTTTGTAGTTTTTGGAGCGCAGCGTTGTGAGCGAGGAGGAATAAAGCGATCGCGCACACAGCTCATTCCTCTCCATGTAAACCAGTTCTGTCATCTCCCGGGAGGGAGCAGGCAGGTAACTCAGCTAGAGGAAGTTAATTGGACATATTCTCACTAGGCCGCTTTAATGTGACAGACATCACTGGCTCCCCAGCCTCTGCCAGGAGGAAAAAAAAAAACCTCAAAGAGCACAGCGCCTGAGAAGGAGAGGGGGAGGGGCTCCGAGGCAGAGGATGCCGGCCTGCTGTCACCCCATGCTGAATTAATTGCTGATGGAGGAGAAGAACATCACAGGTAATGGAACCTTACAGAAATCACCATCTGAGAATGACGCAGTTCTAACCAGACAGATGAAAATGCCACTTTCCTGGCTGCCATGTGGATCTTCAGCTTTGATGCATTTTGCACCAGGGGACGCGCATGCAGATCGAGGGGTAACTTATCTCCATGTAACAATGTAACTTTCTTTCTCTTTTTCCCTGGTGATCCTGCCAGCAGCGCCCTGTACCGAGTGACGACGCTCACTTACCACACTGTACCTATGGAGGAGCAGCCTGGCCACTCTAGACTACAATAACCTCCCTCAGGCCCTCAGCAGAACATAGGGGGTGGTTGTGTAGTCCTCGGGGAGAACAGTCAGAAGACACAAGAGAGCTCAGGAATTATCCGCGATCTGGCAGATCGGTCGCTTTGCTTACTTATCCAACCAAATGCCATGGAGAAAACGGAACCAGTAGGAAGATCATTCTCCAGGATTACAGAGATTAATACTTCACTGGCTGCATGCTTGCAGCAATCAGTGACGCCGATTTCACACTCTCCTGTACAGTCTCTAGAAGTATCCAGTATTCCCTCCCAGAAATGCAATCTTGTCAGTCTCAGTCTTGTGTATTGTCAGTCTCCAACCATCTACAACATATAGCAAAGCAGCTGCTGGCAGTGCATTGCAGAGCGCAACGCACCGCAGATCTTCCACAATATAGTGCAGTGTGGTGTAGTACGGTGCGGTGCAGTGTGGTGTAGTGCGGTGCAGTGTGGTGTAGTACGGTGCGGTGCAGTGTGGTGTAGTGCGGTGCAGTGTGGTGTGGTGTAGTGCGGTGCAGTGTGGTGTAGTGCGGTGCAGTGTGGTGTAGTGCGGTGCAGTGTGGTGCAGTGCGGTGCAGTGTGGTGTAGTGCGGTGCAGTGTGGTGTAGTGTGGTGTAGTGCAGGGCGGTGCAGTGCAGGGCGCTTTCTGAAAAGAACATCATGCGTGTTTTTTTCACCCCCGGCAATACATAATCCAGCGGACAGCAACGTATGCTATGATGGGGCTTAGTGCACACGCATTAACTTTCTCAGTTGGAAGCACCAAGTAGCGGATTTCATCTTGGTATCGGCCTCTTCCAAATTACTGTACAGTCTTGTACAGCAGAGCTCACAGAAGGGGAGGGAGAAGCAGCACCAGGGGGCCAGTCAGGCATGCTGTAGTGCAAGGGGCATGCTTTTAGGAGGAGACAGCAGGGTAAACAAGTGCGCTCATTAGTGTGCTGAACCTCGCAGGGAGCCGGTGCCCTCCCGTCACCAGAACCTCGCAGGGAGCCGGTGCCCTCCCGTCACCAGAACCTCGCAGGGAGCCGGTCCCCTCCCGTCACCAGGACCTCGCAGGGAGCCGGTCCCCTCCCGTCACCAGGACCTCGCAGGGAGCCGGTCCCCTCCCGTCACCAGGACCTCGCAGGGAGCCGGTCCCCTCCCGTCACCAGGACCTCGCAGGGAGCCGGTCCCCTCCCGTCACCAGGACCTCGCAGGGAGCCGGTCCCCTCCCGTCACCAGGACCTCGCAGGGAGCCGGTCCCCTCCCGTCACCAGGACCTCGCAGGGAGCCGGTCCCCTCCCGTCACCAGGACCTCGCAGGGAGCCGGTCCCCTCCCGTCACCAGGACCTCGCAGGGAGCCGGTCCCCTCCCGTCACCAGGACCTCGCAGGGAGCCGGTCCCCTCCCGTCACCAGGACCTCGCAGGGAGCCGGTCCCCTCCCGTCACCAGGACCTCGCAGGGAGCCGGTCCCCTCCCGTCACCAGGACCTCGCAGGGAGCCGGTCCCCTCCCGTCACCAGGACCTCGCAGGGAGCCGGTCCCCTCCCGTCACCAGGACCTCGCAGGGAGCCGGTCCCCTCCCGTCACCAGGACCTCGCAGGGAGCCGGTCCCCTCCCGTCACCAGGACCTCGCAGGGAGCCGGTCCCCTCCCGTCACCAGGACCTCGCAGGGAGCCGGTCCCCTCCCGTCACCAGGACCTCGCAGGGAGCCGGTCCCCTCCCGTCACCAGGACCTCGCAGGGAGCCGGTCCCCTCCCGTCACCAGGACCTCGCAGGGAGCCGGTCCCCTCCCGTCACCAGGACCTCGCAGGGAGCCGGTCCCCTCCCGTCACCAGGACCTCGCAGGGAGCCGGTCCCCTCCCGTCACCAGGACCTCGCAGGGAGCCGGTCCCCTCCCGTCACCGGGACCTCGCAGGGAGCCAGTCCCCTCCCGTCACCAGGACCTCGCAGGGAGCCAAGTCCCCTCCCGTCACCAGGACCTCGCAGGGAGCCAAGTCCCCTCCCGTCACCAGGACCTCGCAGGGAGCCAGTCCCCTCCCGCCACCAGGACCTCGCAGGGAGCCCCACTCCACTGCCTCCCACACTTACAGCTTACAATAGTATGGAAGGACTCTTATGGGTACTTTGATGTAAGGGGGGGATTATAATGCAGACCCCAAAATAAGGAGGAGGGGCTCTGATGTAGGGAGATTCTGATTGGTTCCCTGATGAAGACCTTGAGATAAGGGGGGGGGGGTTCTGATGGAGATTATTTGGCCGTGAATACTTGTAAAATACATGATGTGGCTGTCGTACTATATGTAGGGGGTGTGCCCATGACACCCGGGCTCATAGGAAGTGACTTGAATTAAGTTGGGCTTTATTCATCCCAAAAGAGGCCTGAGAACACCAGACCGAGCAGATCAGTGGGGAGATATATCTTCAGGCAGTTGGAGAACATTGATGTATTGCAGGTTGGCGGTTCCTGAGAATAGTCCTCGGGGTTCAGTCAGGGTTCTCAGGGTGCGGCCCCCCCTGGGTCCTTGTTTGGTGGGTTTGTACAGACATTATTAGGGCCCATTACAGATCTTGCTGTACAATTATAAAAACGAAGAATTCATCCCGGAGCGGAAGAGCCTTCAGAGGTCAATCCGGAAAATCCACTTCCTAGAGGACTTCACACAGCTGTACGCATCCAATCTAGGACATCATCGCCGCCAGCAGAGAGAGCGGCTGAGGTGTGAAATGAATTTCTCAGAATTCTCCGCACACGTCACACTTAAAGGGGAACTTCCAGCAAACCTAGAAATCAGCCCAATGACCCGTTCGGCTTACACTGCAATCCTCTGTCATAATAACATCCCTCCACCCCCCCCCCATCCCCGCCGGGTCTCTCTAGGAACATATCATAAAGACTCAGACTCCTCCTACTACCAGAACAGAAGGGGGGCCTCAGCATCAGAATTTTCTTTATGTCGACACTGAACCGCCATCCTTTCACTGAAATCTATTCCTCAAAAGGATAGAAATCCACACTGTGCACCCCAAATCCCTCTACAAACCCAGATATTACCTGTAAAAAGTAGTAGTGACATCACTGGGCTGTACATTGCCTGTGCAGAGAGCAGAGCTGTGGGAGGGGCCCAGCAGGCTCCACCCAAAATAGGAGGAGCAGAGACAAGACCAGTCCCCCTGAACAAGGAGCGTGAACAGAGCTGTGGGAGGGGCCCAGAAGGCTCCACCCACTACTAAAAACAACTACAGGAGGGGGTGATGACAAGACCAGTCCCCCTGCACATGGAGAGAGAGCAGAGCTGCGGGAGGGGCCAAACAAGCCCCACCCACTACAGGCTGCCTACAGAAAACTACTGGGAGGGGGCAGAGACAGGACCAATCCACCACAAGGAGAGAGTGCAGAGCGGTGGGAGGGGCCAAGCAGGCTCCACCCACTACAGAAAGGCACGGATACAAGACCAGCCTCCCGGCAAAAAAAGAGCAGGCTCCACCCAATACAGGAGGGGGCGGAGACAAGACCAGTTCCCCCTGCACAAAGAGAGAGAGCAGCAGTGGGTGGTCTTTATTACAGGAATTTTCACGCTGGATTACTGCACAGATCTGAAAGAAGATTCTGGAAGGAGGCACATGACCGATAGATGAACGATCGATATCTCCATGTCCCCCTTCCAGGAATTTCTTTCCTCTCACAGAGATCCCCTGACAATGCAGTCATCTGCTTTTCTCTCTAGAAGGGTGGCACCATCTTTTTTCGGGCATCATTCTTTGTCACCATCTACTTTCCAGACTGAGGTGCCGGTTCAGAGATGATACAGTCAAATACAGCGCCTTGAATAAAAAGTATTCATACCCCTTGAAATTCTCCACATTTTGTCATGTTACAACCAAAACGTAAATGTATTTTATTGGGATTTTATGTGATAGACCAACACAAAGTGGCACATAATTGTGAAGTGGAAGGAAAATGATAAATGGTTTTCAACATTTTTTTTTTTTACAAATAAATATCTGAAAAGTGTGGCGTGCATTTGCATTCAGCCCCCTTTTACTCTGATACCCCTAACTAAAATCTAGAGGAACCAATTGCCTTCAGAAGCCACCTAATTAGTAAATAGAGCCCACCTGTGTGCAATTAAATCTCAGTGTAAATACAGCTGTTCTGTGAAGCCCTCAGAGGTTTGTTAGAAAACCTTAGTGAAGAAACAGCATCATGAAGACCAAGGAACACACCAGACAGGTCAGGGATAAAGTTGTGGAGAAGTTTAAAGAAGGGTTAGGTTATAAAAAAAAAAAAAAAAAAAAACCAAGCTTTGAACATCTCATGGAGCTCTGTTCAATCCATCATCCAAATATAGAAAGAGTATGGCACAACTGCAAACCTACCAAGACATGGCCGTCCACCTAAACTGACAGGCCGGGCAAGAAGAGCATTAAAGTGGTTGTATACCCTTTCGTTACATTTTTACCTACAGGTAAGCCTATAATAAGGCTTACCTGTAGGTAAAATGAATATCTCCTAAACCTGTACGGTTTAAGAGATATTCACTTTGCATGCAGCCGCTGACTTCAGCCATGCATTCGCTGTGAAGGTCCGGCAGATGCTGCTGGACCTTGCCGGAAAGACGACGCAGAAGAAGAAGCATGCGCGGGAGTCATGTTATCGCGGCTCCAGCCACTCACAGTGCAGGAGCCGCGAACCCGGAAGACACGCCGAGGGTAACATGTCGGCTCCCACGGCGGTGACCGGGGGATCAGATGCTGACGCCTCGTTCTAAGGCAAGTATTTCATATTGAGCTAGTATACAGTACATACTAGCTCATTATGCCTTTGCTTTACAGTTTTGGGTTTTTTTGTGCAGGTATACAAGCGCTTTAATCAGAGAAGCAGCCAAGAGGTCCATGGTAACTCTGGAGGAGCTGCAAAGATCCACAGCTCAGGTGGGAGAATCTGTCCACAGGACAACTATTAGTCGTGTTCTCCACAAATCTGATCTTTATGGAGGAGGAGTGACAAGAAGAAAGACATAAGAAGTCCTGTTTGTAGTTTGTGAGAAGCCATGTGGAGGACACAGCAAACATGTGGAAGAAGGTGATCTGGTCAGATGAGACCAAAATTTTACTTTTTGGCCTAAAAGCAAAACGCTATGTGTGGCAGAAAACTAACACTGCACATCTCCCTGAGCACACCATCCCCACCGTGAAACATGGTGGTGGCAGCATCATGTGGTGGGGATGCTTTTCTTCAGCAGGCACAGGGAAGCTGGCCAGAGTTGATGGGAAGATGGATGGAGCCAAATACAGGGCAATCTTAGAAGAAAACCTTCAGAGTCTGCAAAAGACTTGAGACTGGGGCGGAGGTTTACCTTCCAGCAGGACAACGACCCGAAACATACATCCAGAGCTACAATGGAATGGTTTGGATCAAAGCATATTCATGTGTTAGAATGGCCCAGTCACAGTCCAGACCTAAATCCAATTGAGAATCTGTGGCAAGACTTGATCATTGCTGATCACAGACGTTCTCCATCCAATCTGACAGAGCTTAAGATATTTTGCAAACAAGAATGGGCAAAAAATGTCCCTTTCTAGATGTGCAAAGCTGGTAGAGACATCCCCAAAAAGACTTGCAGCTGAGAAAGGTGGTTCTACAAAGTATTGACTCGGGGGGGGGGGGGGGGGGGGGGGCGCTATAAATGTACCCCACACTTATCACAGATTTATATGTAAAAAATATTATAATTTTCCTTCCATGTCATAATTATGTGCCACTTTGCGTGGGTCTATCAGGTAAAATCCCAATAAAATTTAAGTTTTTGGATGTAACATGAAAAAAAAAAAATGTGGAAAATTTAAAAGGGGTACAAATACTTTTTCAAGGCACTGTAAATCCTGGTGCCTGTGCTGTTCACATATGTCTGACACAGATCAGCCCCTACTGCAGCCTCTCACCTTGTGGAAGGGGAGACTGGAGAAATGCTTCCTCCTGCCTGCAGAAGACTGATGACATCGTAGCCCCGTCACCGGACTGGAGCTGAGGGACAGCTTTTTACTGGTGGTAAAGAATGTGGTTGCTGTATATGGTGAGACCCGTACAAGTACTAGTCCACTTTTTGTTTAAAAAATAAATAAAATTAAAAAAAAAAAAAAAAGTTTTCCTTTACTAAAAGAGGAGAGGTCATATCCCTCAGTGTCCCACAGAAAAAAAAAAACTTCACGCCTATAGTCCACTATCTACTATATAGTCCACTATCTATAGTCCACTATCTACTATATAGTCCACTATCTATAGTCCACTATCTACTATATAGTCCACTATCTATAGTCCACTATCTACTCTATAGTCCACTATCTACTCTATAGTCCACTATCTATAGTCCACTATCTATAGTCCACTATCTACTATATAGTCCACTATCTACTATATAGTCCACTATCTATAGTCCACTATCTACTATATAGTCCCCGATCTACTATATAGTCCACGATCTACTGTATAGTTCATGATCTACGATATAGTCCCCGATCAATAGTCCATGATCTATAGTCCATGATCTACTCTATAGTCCATGATCTATAGTCCATGATCTACTCTATAGTCCATGATCTATAGTCCATGATCTACTCTATAGTCCATGATCTATAGTCCATGATCTACTCTATAGTCCATGATCTATAGTCCATGATCTACTCTATAGTCCATGATCTATAGTCCATGATCTATAGTCCATGATCTACTCTATAGTCCATGATCTATAGTCCATGATCTACTCTATAGTCCATGATCTATAGTCCATGATCTACTCTATAGTCCATGATCTATAGTCCATGATCTACTCTATAGTCCATGATCTATAGTCCATGATCTACTCTATAGTCCATGATCTATAGTCCATGATCTACTCTATAGTCCATGATCTATAGTCCATGATCTACTCTATAGTCCATGATCTATAGTCCATGATCTACTCTATAGTCCATGATCTATAGTCCATGATCTACTCTATAGTCCATGATCTATAGTCCATGATCTATAGTCCATGATCTATAGTCCATGATCTATAGTCCATGATCTATAGTCCATGATCTATAGTCCATGATCTATAGTCCATGATCTATAGTCCATGATCTATAGTCCATGATCTATAGTCCATGATCAATCCTATTCCTTTATTTTGGCCGGTCCCTTTATCAGCAGCTGATGGCCATGGACCTGGATGAGTGAAGTTTACTTTCTGCAGAGACAGCGCTCGCCTAGCAGATAAAAATTTCATGCTTCCTTCCGGACACTTTCATTCAAACATCTTAGAAAACCACAAAAGCTCATTAATGTTTAACGCTAAAATCTTCTGACATAATGATGCATGAAACAACGTTATGTTCTCCTCACATAGTCTGCCCGCACACCACAGGGCATCCCAGCAACAAGGAAGGGAAAAATAAACACAGTCGGTCCTGATCCGGGGGGCCCGGCGATGACAAGGCTTCGCATGATGGAGATACAATGTTAAGGTGTCCCCGAGCCCAACACTGACATGGTGACCTTGACCAAGAACAGCAAAGCTCTTACCAGCAGTTGTCAAATCAGCATACAGGACCTAAAGGAGACAGCTGGCCGATGGTAAAAAAAGCTTTTCAGAGTTAGTCGCTTAAAATGTCAAGTGCTGCGGTTTGACATGGTGGAGAGGTCAACGAGGAAGCATCAATTAGGCTCAAAGACATAGGCGAGCCTCCTGAGACATGAGGGCTCTTAGTTTACCTCTCCGCCCCCTATCCAGAGGAAATAGGCATCTTATTGACCTTGAGCAGAGGTTCAACTGAAGATCGTTCATAGACACCGGTATAGTCAACCTTGAATTTTGGGGAGAGGATACGGGGGGGGGGTAACAAAATCAATACAGACACCGGGGCTTCTCTACACAGGTCATTGTAAGGAATCTTAAAGAGTAAAAAAAAAAAAAAAAAAAAAACACAACACACACACCTGTAAGACAAAGGCATAATGAGCTAGTATACTAGTACATTATGAAATACTTGCTAAGAACAAAGCCCTCCAGCGGCACCCGCACACCCCTGACATCTTTACCGGTGTTTCTTCCGGGTTCGCGGGCTCCGGCACTGTGACTGGCCAAAACCAGGATGACGAGACTCCCGCAAATGCACGCGGGAGCTGCCGGTCAAGGCACGGGCCCTGAAGAAATGGCACGGGCAGCCGTTCCTTCAGGGCACATGCGCCAGTGTCATAATAGCCGGCGTATACAGTAAATATCTCCTAAACGGTGCAAGTTTAGGAGATATTTACAGCACTCATGGGTAAGCCTCATTAGGCTTACCTATAGGTAAAAACAAAATAGGGAAGTTTACTTCCATTTTAAACTAGGATGAAGCAACCTACAATACACCAAAAAGCATTTGTGATAGATCTGGGTACAAACTATTCATTATCGAACTACAAAATACACAAGGTAATGTTCTGTGTCTGTGATCCACTAAAAAAAAAAAATGCGATCGCTGGTAAATTGTTCAAAACCAATAATATCGTCTCTATTACAGTCAGTTCTCCAGCTAACGCACAGTTACACTATATGGAGAAAAGTTTGGGGTTACCCGACCATCACACATATATGAAGAAGACTTTACACCCCATTCCAAAACCAGGCATTAAAGCCACTCGCCACCTGTGTAGCTTCACCATCTGCCACTCTTCTGGGAAGACTTTCCACAAGATTTTGGAGGGGGTCTGTGGGAATTTGTCCCATTTGTGAGGTTAGGTACTGGATGCGGGATGAGAAGACCTGGCTCACAGGTTGGGCCTCACATTGGGCACCAACAAAAAACCTGGCTTGCAGTCAGCGTTCCAATTCATCCCAAAAGGTGATCGGTAGGGATGAGGTCAGGGCTCTGTACAGGACATTCAAGTTCCTCTACACCAAACGTGTCACTCCATGTCTTTATGGAGCTGGCTTTGTACACGGGGGGGGGGGGGGTCATAGTCATGCTGGAACAGAAAAGGGTCTTCACCAAACTGTTACCACAAAGTTGGAGGAGCACAATTGTCTACAATGTTTTTGTATGATGGAGTATTACCAGGAGCCTTCAGGTACTGATGAAGGATGAGAAGACCTGGCTCACCATCGGTGTTCCAATTTATCCCAAAGGTGTTCAGATCCATATCCAGCTCAATCCCTCCATTTATCTAGAGCAGCCTCTCTAACCTTTTAACTCTAGAGGAACCCTTGTAATAGTATTCAGGTCTCAGACAACCCTTGTTAAAACCATTCTTCAGGAACCTGTGGCAAACATGTCCCTTAGATTGACCCCCACCCTTACAGGTAGCCTAAAACAACACTGTAGTTATGCCACCGACTTTGGCATTGGCCCCGGAACTATGCAGGCACCATCGAATAGAACAGCTTACCCAGCCACAGCTGAAGGAACCTCTGGAGGAACCCCAGCGTTCCACCAAGCCCTGGCTGAAAATTGCTGATCCAGACTAACCATTCATTTATCCAGGGGTCTCCAAAACTATGGCCCTCCAGTTGTTCAGGAATTACAATTTTCATCATGCCTAGTCATGTCTGTGAATGTCAGAATTTTACAATGCCTCATGGAAGCCGCTGCTCAGCTTCACACCCTCCATCTTCCGATTGGCACACTGGCTGTGATGAACAGCAGCAGGAGCCAATGAGGAGCAAGAGTCCCTGGAGAGCCGAAGCACTCGTGCACACTGCTGGATAGGGATGGAACTAGAGCTGGGCGATTTTCTCAAAAAAAAAAAACTCGATTCACGATTCAAATTTTTTTTTTTTTTTTTTCGATGGACACCGCGCCGGTCCTGAGGAGCTGCGGGCAGGAGTTTTTAGGTGAGGCCGCAGCTTCGGCCTAGTCTGTGGTGTCCGGCCTTGTGGACTAGGCCGAGGCCTCGCCTAAAAACTCCTACCCGCAGCTCCTCAGGACCGGAGGAGTTTAAAAACACATCCCTAGCATTTCTGGCCACGGCCATCTTGAGTAAGGAATGACTTGTATAACATTTACTTCCTGGAATCCATCTGCCCTTAACTCATGCAGGAGGGCATGCTTGGCTTAGAGCCCGTTCTCAAATGAAGACTCCTGGGATGTATGACATTGTGGCCTGGGCCAGAAACCATAAAGTAACTGAAAAAATGTAAAAAAAAAAAAAAAAAAGGATTCCACAGAGTACATGGTGATGGTGGAAGTTTAGCTCCCCTTTAACCACCCTTCCAATCCACAGCATCAGGTAAAAACTCTGCTCCACCTATCAGGGAAAGCCTCACTTCTGCTCCGGTATTCAGAGACATGTAACCAGACGAAGAAGGAAGCACTTTGTTCCTGGAAAGCCTCCAGTGTGGGATATGGAGCCGGAAAGGGTTGTGTATGAACGCTCTTGTATATTGATATAACATCTCCGCCTGAGGGAACATGGCTTCACAAGTCACGCTCCAAGGGAGACACAATGTCACATAAATTAGGTTTCACATTTTTAGGTCTTAACTTACAAAATCGTTTCACAGAAAACAGGAACATGCAAACAAAAAGCTGACCTTCCTAAAAAGGCACCTGCCGGAGGAGAGGAGACCAAGCCTTGACATTTCTATGGGGAAGGAACCACCTCCCGGGGTCCCCTGACCTTCATTTAGGCAGAGTCACTCCATGCCATACAAGCCCCCCTGAGACCAGTCATCTGGTGTTCTGAGAAGACAAAGCCACTACAGAAATGGAAGAGTCACGTGGTGTTAAAGGTTAGAACCCTGGTGTCCAAACCTGCCGCCCCACACACAAAGCAGCCCTTTGGTACTTGGTGTGTGGCCCCTAAACTCCAGCATTTGTTAATGGGAGTAGCAGAATTGATTTGTAAAGGAGCGATCGCAGTGATCTCTACCAGCCTCATGCACTATGTCCCCCAACTCCCTTTGTAGCATGTCCTTAGTCTCCAACCAAACTTGTAACATGTCCCTGGCACCATTTCCTACAGAGGAATCGGACACTCCTCTGTAGCACTACATGTGTGGCCCTATGGTGATGTCAGGAGCCACAGTTGAGGCCCCTATACTTAACAGAGTGGCAACCACTGCAGAAGAGAAGAAGGAGAAGGAGGAGAAGGGCTGGGTGCAATGGGCCCCGGAGTATGAAGTACAGTCAAGGGAGATGAGAGCATTTGGGCAACTCTCAGACACAAAGGGCCCCAGACAGGCACAAAGGAGTACAGAAAAAGGAGAGCAACAACAATAGTCTGGGGTCCAAAAGCCAATGCGTTTCAGAGGGTCCTGAATGGTTCCCGCTTCTTCAGACCTCAATGTTGTGTTTAAAATGGGATTATGACAGATTCAGAAGAGTTAAAAGGATCCACAAATATAAAATACTCTTAACCCTTTCTCTACCAAGGTACACACATTTCCTGGTATACAAGGGGTTAAAAGCCAAGCTCAAAGCTGTTGCTGTAGCCGTGAGCTCGGTATTGTTATTTTTCAGCCAGCAATCGGCCCTCATGTAAAAGTGATCCAGGCAATCGTTATTATGGTACAAAAGGGTGGGTAGCACCCATCACCCTTCCATCTGCTAGCGGCAAACCATTGTAGCTTGTTAAGCAGGAAGAGCTCAGGAACATCCGCCATCTTCTAACCCGGAGGAGACCGGCCGTTCTTCACTCCCAGACTACTGTAGCTGGGTAAGAAGGAAGAGCTCAGGGAACATCCGCCATCTTCTAACCCGGAGGAGACCAGCCGTTCTTCACTCCCAGACTACTGTAGCTGGGTAAGAAGGAAGAGCTCAGGGAACATCCGCCATCTTCTAACCCGGAGGAGACCAGCCGTTCTTCACTCCCAGACTACTGTAGCTGGGTAAGAAGGAAGAGCTCAGGGAACATCCGCCATCTTCTCTGCCATGAACGAACCCAGAGGAGACCGACCATTCTTCAATCCCAGACTACTGTAGCCGGGTAAGCGGTAGAGCTGCACGATTCTGGCTAAAATGAGAATCACGATTTTTTTGTTTAGAAGATAGATCACGATTCTCGCAGCGCAACATCACCTTTCACATTAAAACAAACAGAAAAATTGGGCTAACTTTACTGTTTCAGTTTTTTTTTTATTCATTGAAGTGTATTTTTTCCCAAAAAATTGCATTTGAAAGACCGCTGGGCAAATACAGTGTGACATAAAATATTGCAGCAATTGCCATTTTATTCACTAGGGTCTCTGCTAAAATATATAATGTTTGGGAGTTCCAAGTAATTTTCTAGCTAAAATCCATATTTTTTACTTAAAGTGGAGTTCCACCCACTTTTACAACTCTTCAGCATCCCTCATTAAACTGTGCACTGTAAACGAATTTGATATTTTTTTTTCTCAGTACCTACTGTATATCTGCTGTATTAATTTTTCACTTCCTCCTCCCTGGCCGTGGCCCATCGCATCATTTCCTGTTTGCAATGCCTCCTGGGAAGGGGCGGCAACTTCCTCTGACACTGCCTTTGCATTGGAAACCTGGCCTGAAACCTATTACACTGAGCATGTGCGAGATCTGCAAGGATGAGATCCAGGAAGAAATACAATCTGGCTTCAGATGCCCACACTTAAGATGGCCACGGCCTGCTGTAAGTTTATAAAATAAACTACTGCTATAAACTAACAAAACAGACCTTAGTTTACAGACTAACTTTACTAGAATACATTAAGCTTGTGTATTATAGGGGTATTTTTATTTAAAAAGTATAATTTCGGCCGGAACACCACTTTAAGAAAGAAGTGTCAGAAAAAGATTTAGACTTTAAGTGGTTAAACTTCCTGCATTTACATGTTGTTGAAAACTTGGCAGACTGCCTGGATTATTTACTTACACAGAAGTTCTATCATTTTGATCTAAGAAGGAAGCTTAGTTACAATGTTTCAAGTTAAAAACTTGGCAGACTGCCAGGATGCTTTCTTTTGACAGCTGAGTGAGCAGATAAAGTCTCTTGGGGGTGGATCAAGATCACGATTTTTTTAACGATTAATTGTGCAGCTCTAGTAAGTGGCTAATCAAGCACCATCTTCAGCTGCAGTGAAGGGCAGAGAAGACACTATGGATCCAACAGACCCCTTATGTCTCCAAAGAGAATCTGTCAGCTGTCTATGCTTCACATAGGCGTCTTGTTGCCCTCCTTGTGTAGCATCAGCAAGTTAAATGAAAAAAATAAATAAAACGAATTTGTAATTGAGAGGAAAAAAAAAAAAAAAAAAGCAAACAACACATAAAAAGGCACCCATCTCTCCACCTGTGCCTAAAAAGGGGTTGTGCTGGATTATATGTAAACTGAGGTTGCGCTACACATGAGGTATCACCACAAACTCCACAGTAAGAGCGTCACAGTAGGGGGAAGGCAATCCGGTGGACTACAAATTCCATGAGACAATGCAACAACACGGGTTGGGGTTTTCCCTTGAAGGTCACGGTCAGGAGGCATGGCTTCCCTCTATCAAAGTGTGCTTGCCAATGTAGAGACCCCTATATAATAAAAACTTTTTTTAATCTGAAGAGAAGAGTAGGGATTGGCCAGAGGGGGATCACTTTGATGCAGTTGGCCAACTTGAACATGTACTGCAATATACATGAGCTAAGAAAGGTTTAATATGCGCTTCACCATTTTAGTATTGTGTGCCAAGTATACTGAAGTCATCTATACAAATCTTCATTTGTACTGCAGGTCAGGAGTTATAAAGGCCGTGAGGTCTGAAGACCCGTATATAAGTAAATAGGGACGCTCTGCGTGCTGAAATTATTATTTCAAGAGCAGGAAAGTCTTGCAATGCAAATACATTACTGGCACAAAAGCATTCCAGCCGCCTTCAAACATGGCAACATCCACGCTTTATCTAGGCGGTCAGCACAGTTGCTAAGCAAAGTTCAAGGACGACCTGTACCGCCAGTTCCATTCCATGGAGTTGTTTTCCCTCTTCCCGGCTCGGATCGATCAGAAGGCTCAGGCGTCCTTCCTTCATAGCGCCAGCTTTGAACAGGCGCACAGCTTTCCATGCCAATACCAGTACATGAGGAGTTTAAGGACAATCGTTCTCGTCTGCCCGACGTCTGATTCTGTGCAGACAGAAATCTGCAGACTAAACGTGGAAGGACAGAACGCTCTATGAGAAGGTGTAACGTGCACGGCGAGTAGAATGGAGAGGAAATCGGGATTTGACACGCACTGCGCTAAGCAGACTTTTATGTTGTGCAGCTTCATGATTTACCAGCAGTGGAGGTGGGGTAGGAGTAGGGACTACCACAACAACCTACCACTCTTTCCATGTGTTTAGGCTTCCCCCCCCCTACTTGTTTTTCAGGGGTTGGGCTTTGGCCCCTTAGTTCCATTGAAGGGAACTCTTAAGGCGTCAGCATTCCAAGACATTTTGGACAATTTCACACTCCCAACTTTGTGGGAACAGTTTGAGGACGGCCCCTTCCTGTTCCAACATGACTGCACACCAGTGCACAAAGCAAGGTCCATAAAGACATGGATGAGCGAGTTTGGGGTGGAGGAACTTGACTGGCCTCAACCCGAAAGAACACCTTTGGGATGAATTAGAGCGGAGACTGCGAGCCAGGGATTCTCATTTATCAGTGCCTGACCTCACAAATGCTCTTCTGAAAGAATGGTCAAACATTCCCATAGACACAGCTGCAGAGGATGGGCCAACTCGATATTGACTAAAACTGGGATGCCATTAAAGTTCATGTCCGTGTAGAGGCAGGCGTCCCAATACTTCTGACATTATAGAGAGTGTGTGTATATTGTGGGCCAATCACAGCATAGGAAACACAGCTAATAAGAAGGAATTCATTCATAACAGCTTTGTTGACACTGTGATTACATGATTGCCGGACCCCAAGTACTGGGATTCTGTATGGGATTGGACCCGAACATGCCATCCTGCCGTAATAGGTGTTAGTTTTATGGCATTTTTATTAATCATTTTTCTTTAACTAGTAATGGCGGCGATCGGCGATTTTTATCTTGACTGCGACATTATGGCGGACACATCGGACAATTTTGACACATTTCTGGGACCATTGGCATTAATACAGCGATCAGTGCTAAAAAATTGCATTGATTAATGTAAAAATGTCACTGGCAGTGAAGGGGGTTAACCACTAGGAGGCGCTGTAGGGGTTAAGTGTGTCCTAGGGAGTGACTCTAACTGTGGGGGGGACGGGCTGTGACACCTACACTGATCGCCGCTCCTGATCACAGGGAGCAGAGATCAGCGACACTGTCACTAGGCAGAACGGGGAGATGCTTGTTTACATTAGCATCTCCCCGTTCTCCCTCACCGTAAGACGATCGCGGGTATCCCCGCGGACCCGTTGTCACGGTGCTCCCGGCAGGCGCACGTGCCCGCAAGCCACCTCTTAAAGGGCAATGTACAGGTACGTTAATCTGCCTGTACGTGCCCTTCTGCCGCAGTATATCTGCGTGAGGCGGTCGGGAAGCGGTTAATTCCCCCCCAAAAAAAAAAAATTAAAAAAAGAAAAAAAAAAAAAAAAAAAAAAAACTACTTTTTTTTTTTTTAAATCATTGATTTTTATTCCACCAGCACGTCACCCATCCTGAACACCACCATTCAGCCATTGTTTGAATACTTGTGGAAAGGAAGAGGACACCTGAGATCAGCGGCACAGATGCAGAAAAAAAAAAAAAAAAGAAGAATGAAAGTGTGGAGGGGAGGATTTTATATGAAGAAATGCCACTTATTCGTGGTTTGGGTTTATTTTTACTGTAAGATATACAGGACTTGAATGGACTGTTCCTGTAAAGGGCATAGTGTGCTACAGCAGGTGGCAGAAGCAGAGAAGACATATTCCCATCATCAGACACAATAGAAGATGTTCAGCTACACAAGTCAAATGCCTGACAGCTTCGCTGCAAAAAAAGGCCACTTCAGCCGAATGATTCACGCCAAGTCACGGACAGCGCGGGTCCCAGGCCCTGATCTGTGGCTTAGAGCGGGAACATGAAAGACACTTTTATTCGATTATTTTCTGAGAAGCGATGCCACATGACAGAAGAAAGGACGAATATACAGCGATGTGTATGAACCTCCCGTCACATAAAAGGGCACTCATCTTCTACAGAGCGTACCATAGAAAGGCGAGTATCTACCATTGTAGCACAGAGCAACACAAGGGAAAGTACTAAATACCCTGGCCAGAATCTCCAATATTACTACAAGTCATGTCCCCTCCCCGGGGTGGATACAAAATTGAGGATTTAAAACAAATATAAATAGATAGATAGGATAGATAGGATAGATTTTTTTTATTATTATTTAAATCTGATTTTAATAAAATGCTTTTGGAGTAAAAAAAATATATCTAAATATAGTTTTCTATTTTAATAATTGTATTTATTCAGCATGAAAATGGAGCTTAGTTATGTAGCATGAGGCTGTATATTCTGCAATATTTTACATTTTTGGTAAACTCATCCAACCTGAGAGAACATGCACTGCATTGATGCATTCACACAAATTTCACAGCCAGTAACCATGAGATAAAACAAAAAAAAGTTAAGGAATATTCCTTTATCCTATTGTTTTGCAAATCTATGTACACTACAAACTGTACGATTGTTTGGAGAGAAATGTCTCTGTACCAGGCTCTAAGTGTGAAGAGGAAGGGCAAGCAGTAAAAATGAAAGTGAAACGTTCTAAGCCACTTATAAACCTTTCTGATCTTTCTGCAGTACTGGGTTATACGCCATCTCTAGGTGAATGGACACTGGTAGACAAAGTCTTAGACAGGAAGTGATCCCCTATATAACCCCTCCCATACAGGAAGTGCTTCAGCTTTGTAGCAAGCACTGATTCCCCAAAAAAGAGGGGAGGGATCTCTGTGTCCACGATGTACTTAAAGAAAAGGATTTTACAGGTAAGTATGACAAAAAAAAATTCTATTTTCTTTTTCTTACATCATGGGACACAGAGTTAGGCTAATATTCATTACCTACTGAGACGTCCCAGAGAAATAGCCTTGAGGGGAGGGAAGACACCCTGCCAAACAATAGGCATCAGACTTTATACGGCGGCCCGCAGTACACTGCGGCCGAAAGCCGAATCCTCGGCTGCTCGAACAACCACTAGATAAAATTTAGTAACGGTAGGCACCGAAGACCAGATGGCAGCCTTACAAATCTGAGCAACAGATACCCGATGGCGAAAAGCCCAGGAGGTTCCTACACCCCCTGGTAGAATGAGCTCTCACCCTAAAAAGGGAGGAGCCTTACATTTCAGACCATAAGCCTGAATAACCAATTGGCAATGGAAGCTGCCTACCCCTTCTTGGGTCCTTTTGGTAAAACAAAAACAAAAAAAAAAAAGAGAGTCTGATTCTCGGATCTCCTCAGATCTAGACAAATAAAGCTTGACTGCACGGACAACTTCCAAAGGATGCAGTCGTCTCTCTTCCGCCGAACGTGGCTGAGAGAAAAAAAGGCGGCAAAATAATGTCCTCATTTAAATGAAAGGCCAACACCACTTTTGGCAAAAAGGATGGAACAGGTCGTAATACGACCCCGTCATGGTGAAGGATCAAGTATGGTTCCCTGAATGAAAGGGCCGCCAACTCTTCTAGCCGGGGTGATGGCCATCAGGAAGGCTAGCTTGCGTGACAGCAAGTCTAATGGAATTTCCTTAAAAAGGGTCAAATGGTCGTTTCTAGCACGTACAGCATAAAGTTAAAGTCCCAAGGACACATAGGTGACCTAATGGGGGGAAGAAAACGAATTGCCCCCTGCATAAAGGTTCGGACCAGCGAATGGGAGGCTTAAGGCCTTTGGAAATATACTGACAGGTCCGAAATCTGACCTCTGATTGTACTCAAAGCCAATCTCATTTCCACAGCTGACTGTAGAAAAGAGAATTCTCCCAATCACACATTTTTCGAGGATGCCATTTTCTGGCTTCACACCAAGCAATAGAAGTCTTTCAGACCTTAGGATAGATCTTTCTAGTGACAGCGGGCCCGAGGCGGCTGGGCGCCAGGCGGGCCCATTTCTTTTTTGCATACACCGAGCGGACACGGACCTGTCATTCACCCGCTCTGATTAGCGAATCTGAAATAGATCCCCTGCTGAGCAAAGCTGTCCCACTGTGAAAGGGGCCTAAATCTAAACTTCCCAAACTACCAAAACCTCTGGTGATCCTGCCATTAAGGTCCTTAGTTCAGGCACTTCCTGGTGACAACAGTCTTTCCGTTGTGTTCCTGCATTGACCATCTGTCACATGACCCCCCGAGTTCAGACTACAAGCTGCCGTGCCACAACACATTGCACAGGCATGGTCACCGCCAGGAAGCCGGTCCTGAACATATAGTGTGGATGGGAGAGTCTGGTGACCTCATATTAGATCCCCCCCCACCACCACCACCTTCAGTAGTTCTGAGCTCGGAATAGGAAAGGAACATGAAGACGGTATTTTATGAAGACATGGTGCTTGTTTTTTGACATGCAACATCTCAGCAGAGAAAATATCATCCCGTGGATTCAGGTCATTTCAGTGGGAGCTTTCTATCATCTACTTTATGCATAGTCGTCAAGGTCGGAACTTCGGATCTCTCTGAATTGGAAGTGGTTTTTTCGGATGAGTCAGTTGTCTGAAAGGCCTCCATGTCTCTCTGTTTGAGTGTTTACTGCAGGAGCTGGGAATACAATTTCAGCCTCAAATTCTCTTCTAGGTTTCGTTTCCTCTAGCAGTTCATTCTGCCCTTTACCCGTCACTACTCTATTTTAACCTTTTCTTTACCAGGTCATTTTTTTTCCCCAATTTCTCTTACACAAAAAAATCTGCTATTTGCATTGCAAAATAACTTGAAACCCCCCCAAACAAATGTATATTTTCTGGAAGCGGAGGCCCTGGAGAACACAATGGTGGTAGTTGCTATTTTTTTTTTTTTTTTATGTCGCACAACCTTTGTGCAGCTATTTATCAAACACAAATTGTCAAAAAAAAAAACACCAACACACTAAAATGAATGTTGGTGCACACAAACTGTATATTACCCATTTTTAGCTAAAATATAGTAGATGAGGTTGCGCTGAGTAAATAGATATTAAAACATGTCAAAGCTTAAAACTCAATGCGTCCATCAAAACCGCCACAAACTATGGTGCCAACAATTCTTCATAGGCGATTTTTTATTTATTTTTAATAGGTGACATTTTAAAAGGGTTTCAGGTGGTCAGTTTAGTGTAAACCGTGAATGATGGTCATGGAATTATTGCTCTCGGACATTCGCGGTCTTATCTCATGTGTGGCACAATCTGTGTTACATGCACGTCCCACATGTGCGTTTGCATTCGGTGAAAGGGGGGCTTTAATTTTTCTCTTTTTTTTCCAATTATATTTCAATTTAAAAATATTTTTTTTTTTTTTAAGTGGAAGAAAAGTCCAACACTAACTATTCTTAAAAATGTTCCCACCTCCCTTCCTCCTACCTTCCTACCCTGCCGACTTCCCTTTTTTTTTTTTTTTTTTTTTAAAGGTGAAATTTTATGAAACTTTCAGCGATAAAGTACCATTGTGTAAAGCAATAATGGGTAGCAGGTTACGTATCCCAATACAATAAAGTACAAGGTACAACATATGTCCCATAGTACACCAGACTTATCAGCAGACACGGCCAAAGTACAACGTGAAGAAGTAAATAGAGAGAAAAGAAAACAGATAAAAAGAACAAACCAAAGCACCACTTCTGGGAAAATATTTCACAAAGAGCCCCAAGCAAGAGTAACACAGGAGGAGGCGCCATTATAGAATATCATATGTATAGAATAGGGGGATCCAGACTGTACATTGAAAAGCCACCCCACCCCCCGCTAAAGGAGAACTGTAATCTTGGCTCATCCCACACATCGATGTCACCGGAAAGGGACGTCATCCATCCCAACCACGTTTGACCAAATTTCTTTGGGCAGCCTCTGGAGGCAGAAGTCATATACACAGGTAAACCCATATTTTTTAAGTCAGCCCAAGACTGAAGAGTGGGGGGGGGGGGGGTCAAACCTACCCATTTTTAATCCGTTCCAGTCACATGATCATGCAGCCCCAGCTCCCCTGTGTCAGTGAACGACTGTTGCAGGGGAGTGGAGGGCGTGTGCACACAATGGCGGGGCCATGAGAGCCTACATGTGACATCACTGCACCTGGAATTCACAGTCGTTGTCAATCACTACCTTACACGGAGGAGCCGAAGCTGCAGGATCATGTGACTGAAAGAAAAAAAAAAAAAAGAAGTATACAGATCATTTACACAGGGTATGTATGCAGTAATGGCTTTTTAAGAATAGATCATGTTAAGGATTTTCTTCCACTTTAGCTATACTGCAATCACAAGGAAGCAAACAAGGATTGGGCAGGTGACTGGTCCTCTTTGGAAAAAAAATCAAGGGCCTAATAAACCCCCAATGTCACCACTGCAACTAATCAAGTACAGATGCTGGGAGGAGGGGACAGTCTTGGTAATACTCTGAGATGAGGTTGGTGATGTTTCTCGGGGGAGAGTTGTGGAGAAGTCCTGGAGGCAAGGATAGGAGGAGGTGAGGAAGCCAGAGATCAGGAGGTCCTTGGAAGCGACAATGGTTTGGGTAATACTTTGAGATGAGGTTGGGGGAGGAATTATGGAGAAGCACTGGAGGGTAAGCATGGGAGGAAGTGACCAGGAAGCTAAAGATCAGGAGATCCTGGGAGGAGGGAATGGTTTGGGTGGTACTTTGAGATGAGGCTGGTGATGATGTTACTCGGGGCAAAGTTATGGAAAAGCTCTGGAGGTAAGCATGGTAGGAGGTGACCAGGAAGTTAAAGATCAAGTGATACTTTGAGACAAGGTTGGTAATGTAATTGGGGGTAGAGTTATGGACAAGCCCTAGAGGCCAGCATGGGAAGAGGTGGTGAGGAAGCCAGAGATCAGAAGTCCTGAGAGGAGGGGATGTTTGGGTAATAGTTTGAGATGAGGTTGGGGGTGATGTAGCTGGGGGCAAAGTTAAGGTGAAGTCCTGGAGGAGAGAATAGGAGGAGGTGACCAGGAAGCTAGGGATCAGAAGTCCTGGGAGGAGAGGACAGTGTGGGTAATACTTTGAGATGAGGTTGGTGATGATTAAGATCCAGGCAGAGTTATGAAGAAGTTCTGGAGGTGAGCATGGGAGGAGGTGAACAAGATACCAGAGATCAGGAGATCCTGGGAGGGGAGGACAGTCTGGGTTATACTTTGAGATGAGGTTGGTGGTGATGTCGTTTTGGGCAGAGTTATGGATGGCATTGTAAGTGGTTGTTAGTATTCCGGATTGTAGATGTTGGGTGACTGGAAAGCAGAGAGGGGTGGTGGACGTTGAGTGGTAAGTAAGGTTGATGGTAGCAGCATTCATGATAGACTGCAGGGAGGATAGCCTGTGTAGAGATTGGCGAATGAGGAAGAAGCTGCAATAGTAACCACAAAGCCCCTCTACAGTATACAAAGGCTCAGCAAGTTTTGGGTCATGCCAGATGGGAGTCCACTTGAAAAACTTGTCTGAATCCACTTTTTTCTCAGATAAAGTTTCAAAGTTAAAGTTTCATCCTCTGAACCTCTATACCTGTGTGGCTTCTTCCGGCAGATGCTTGTACATGTCTCTGCTGAGAAATTCCACAGTTCAAAGAGAAAAACTTTTTTTTTTTTTGCAGAACCGGGAGGGAGAGAAAATATTACAGAACATCTGATATCCATAATTGATCAAAGTGTGGAGGGAGGATGACATTCATATGATGCGACGGGCCAGACGTGTGGATTAGCACCCGAATCAAACGGATTTTTATCAATGAACATTCCTCATGTGATCAAGCATTAAACCTATTTGGGGACGTCAGCCGGGGGAAGATGTATTGGGTGAATGAGTCATGCTAAAGATAAATTACAGATTGAACATTTTATTTTAGAACGTGCTGTGCAGAATATTAATGGCTGGGCCGCCTGTGATGTATATTTTACCATCTTATGAATTATAGTGTTAAGCATCCTACACTCTATCAGATTGTTGGGCAACCGAGCGTCTGATTTTTGTCCAAAGGGCGTGTGCCAGGAACTTGTCTTGCATACTAACGGTACACAATTGTCGGCCAACAAACACGAACGTAGCGACGTACTACGAGGAATTTCAGCTCTTGAGCGCCACCCTTTGGGCCCCTTCTAATTTCGTGTTTGGTGAGCATGGATTCCGAGCAGGTGTGTTTGTACTTTCGACTTTTGTGTGGCGGACTTATGTACTGACCATCGGAAAATCTGACAACATCCAACATTTGTTGGCAGAAAGTTGGACAACAATTGTCAAAAGGAGCGTACTAACGGTCAGAGTTTAGGCCAACAGTCTGTCAATCTGATCGTGTCTACGAGGCTTAACAGACTGGCAATTTGGAGGAAAACATTCAATAATGCAGAGAAAAAAAAAACTCCACTAAGTTCAATTTCCATCTATACTGGCTGCAGAGTAACATGAAAACCTGGCAGGATTGTACGATGACGAGAGCAGAGCCAGGAATTCTCACCGTCTGGACATAGGCCAGCCATACATGGTGCGAATTTCTTCCTGCAGACACGGTTGTGTTTGTCCTTCCATGTGCTCCTTGCTGTGAAGGACAGTTATAGGTGGGGGCAGGGACCATTTGTTTGTTACTGGTGTAAATTATGGTCCGGGGACACACTGTACACCTTTGCTGCCACTGTGCTCTTGCTGGGTGTCCAATGTGCTCCTGTTCCTTTAAGGGGGATTGGGCTGCCTCCAGGCCCACCTTCCCCTCATCTATCCATTTAATGCATGTGCTTCCATTGTGGAGACGCTTATAAATCTAGCAGTGTTAGAACTGCAAGCATACACAGGGTGCCATGAAGAGGCCTTGCAGCTTATGCATGCGTTTGCAAATGTGTGCTAACTAAACCCCTGTTTTTAACGCAGACTGTTGGACAGGTTTATTTGGTCAGTTGGCAGACTGGTTGGTCGAGCTATGGAATGTTCTGTTTTTGTCTTTGTGTTTGCCCTTCCATGTGCTCCTTGCTGTGAAGGCCAGTTATAGGTGGGGGCAGGGGCCATTTGTTTGTTACTGGAGCAAAGAAAATCATTTGATTCCCCCATCAGCACAGACAATGTTGACAAGGAAACCCCACCTGCCGAGCCATTGTCTGCTCCTGGCTGGGTGGGGTGGGCAGGGGAGAAGACAGTGACCATCGCTGGCAGCTATAGCAGCCACTTGCGATAAATCAGAAGCAAATCTGGCAGGCTGCTTGGATCCAACTTGATCGATCAACTTGGTACATTCAACCAGCTCATTAATGGTTCGAATCTCGACTGGTTCCTACTGAACCGGCCAAGATTCGAACTGTGTATGGCCAGCCTTAGCACACGTTCACACTTGTGGTTGACTGTAACCACCCACCCTAAGCTGCAAAGTCAGCAGACAAGGGTATTCATGGTTGCTTTGCTCCAAAAACGAATCCCCCACCCCCACCATTGTATTCAGCTAACAGCACTGCTGTCAAACACATCCCATTCACGTGAATAGGGCCATGCCATGGCTGCATGTAATGCAAAGGGGTGCAGCATGGTGGCACAGCATTTAAGCTCGATTAATCTAGATCACTTTCAATTCCAGCAGCAGATGGAAGTTGCCTGCAATGCTGGGGAAGATGACGCAAAAAGACCAAGTGGTCAATGGAGTGCGGCCATTTTTTTTTGTTGGTTCTTTATATCCACGAACGGCTGATTGGCTCGCTGCCTCTGCAGCTTTAGAATGCGCTTCAACAGCAAGCCGGCCCAGGCGGCAACAAGCCCCGGCCCAGGAGGCGGCAACAAGCCCCGGCCCAGGAGGCGGCAACAAGCCCCGGCCCAGGCGGCGGCACCAATGACCTTTCCTCCAACTTCACAATGCAAAAGCTTTGTACTTACAAGGCTGCCACTATGTAGTCTCTCTCTATAGGTCAGCAGAGTTTGATCTCTTTCCCAAGGTTGGAGAGACAGCTCTAGGCAGACCAGCCTTTTAGGACAAAACAAAAAATACTCTTGCGCACTGGTGTGTTGGCTAAAAAGTCCCAAGAGTTCAAGAAGGACTATGGATTTCGGCTTTGCTGCTCTCAAAGGATGGGATTGTCCTAGTGTTAAAAGAAAAGAAGAAAAAAGAGAGCACACCAGCCTAGTGCATTATCCTTGACAGGTTTATTTAATTAAAAACAAGATAAAAACTACTCACAAAAGTCGAAGAAAAAAAAATCGCATAGTAATCGCACAGAGGCGATTATTCCAGTGGTAGCAGTTTTCCAGGTCCCAGGAAGGAGGCATACGGACTACTGCTGGCTAACGCGTTTCGAAGGTTACCCTTCTTCATCAGAGCCTCTGAGGCTCTGTGCGATTACTATGCGATTTTTTCTTCGACTTTTGCGAGTAGTTTTTATCTTGTTTTTAATTAAATAAACCTGTCAAGGATAATGCACTAGGCTGGTGCGCTCTCTTTTTTCTTCTTTTCTTTCAGCGTTTTAGGACACCCAGTGATGCAGACTATTCCTTTTCACAGCCAAACTGGCTCTCTATGGGGTTCCGCATACCATCCTCTCCACTTGCCAGCTCCAGGACTACTACTAAACATCATTACACCGGCAACCCTCTTCCTCCAGGAAGCCCCCTCCTGTCGAACAGAAAAGCCATGCCCACTGCAAACCTGATTTCAACCAGCACATAGCAGATAAATGTTTCAGGTGCTTCCACTGACTAACAATGTTTTAATAACCTGGACAAAGGTATAAATGAACTAAAGTGTATTACGTGTGTGCATACATATACATACATCACTGTATAAACCCCCATGGAGCTCTGGCTTCCTTTACCATCACATTTACCTGACTGCACTGGTACAACACACCGGTCTGCGCGTCAGAAGTTCTTTCGGCGTCATCCTACATAAACCCCCCCCCCCCGTACATCTCACTAATTAATTCATACTATCAGAATTAATGAACTCACATGTGTCAGGACAGCTTGTAGAAAGAAAAGACCATCTAGCCAACAGTCTGAAGATTACTGACCTGAACATTCTCTAACCTGAAGCTCATCCCCGACAGGCCGACACCACAGCAAATATGACAGATGTCTGCAGAGGACAGCGTCTTCCACTGCCGGAGGGATCAGGACTCAGGAATATTCACAGCTAATTAAAATGAATGATAAGTTCACATTGCAAAAAAAAAAAAAAAAAAAAATTGTTTCTGCCCCCTGACCTACCACACCATGTGTACTTATGTCACACCATTGGCGGGGTTCTGCTCTTTGTTTACATCCAGCACTGCCCCGCTTGTTATTTTAGGACTTGATTTTCCTACCCTATAATGGCCTATTCTTATTTGAAAGCTCAATAAAAAGATAGAAACAGACATTCCAGTCCCACAGACTTCTATGGAGATGAGTCCTGAGCTCTGAGATGATAGTCCCATAGACTTCTATGGAGAGGAGTCCTGAGCTCTGAGATGATAGTCCCATAGACGGCTGTAATGCGCAGGCGCTGTCAAGGACAGTCAGACTTGTACCTCTGGATGTAAACAAGCAGCGCAACTGCCACTGGAACAAGACAAGTATGTATCTGTGTTTAGGTCAGGTCAGGGGTGCAAAAATAATAAGGAAAACTTTATTTTAAAGCCAAGTGAACTATTAAAAATGCAACTACACAGCATTTGCGAACCACAAATCCAAAAACGCAGGTTTTTTTTATATTCAAAGCAAACAGATCAATTCGTCCGTGTCTCTATGCGTTGTTTGGCTGAGAAATCACTTTAAAAAACAACCACTTAGTGTTTCTGGCTGCAGCCATCTTCAGTAAGGGCAGAAAATGAACGTAGCAGTTACTTCCTGGAATCCATCTGCCCTTAGCTCAGGCATGCAGGCAGGAGGGCGTGCTTAGCTGAGAACACAGTATACACGAATATGAGAGTATACAGAGGGAGGAGGGGTATATATATATATATATATATATATATATATATATATATATATATATATATATATGTATATGTATGTGTGTGTGTGTGTGTGTGTGTGTGTGTGTGTGTGTGTGTGTGTGTGTGTGTGTGTGTGTGTGTGTGTGTGTGTGTGTGTGTGTGTGTGTGTGTTTATACACACACACAGTCAGTGGTCAGAATGTTATGGCTGATTGATGTATATTGGGGGGGTATATACATTGAATACAATCCGAATATTATGGCCAATCGGTGTGAGCATGAATGTAAAACGCACAGGATTTGAAAACTTAAAAACGCAGAGTAGCGCCGACAATAAAGCTCATTCAGCACGGACACTTGCAGCCATTGGCCGCTCTCCCCAGCGCTCACTGCAGGGAAAACAATATGGCGACCGCTGGCAGCGGCTGTATAAACCCGATTCTGTAATCTATAGACGACTTGCATTTCCCAGATTCATGTAACAGACGTGAAAAATCTCATTTCAAAACTTCAGCTGAGCGGAAACATTGACCGCTGCTAATTGCAAAAAACACAATCAATGTCCCATCTCAGGGATTATTGATCAGATGGGAAAGGTTCAATGGCCATAAAAAGTCATGATATAAACAAATCAGAGGAATACGCACTCATTATCTCATCTGATTTACCTCTAATGACCTGTCAGCCAAAGTCTTACCGCCTCACATCGCTGACAGTTCGCATTGTTCTCAGCCATCTCTGGACTACAGGAAAGTTGTCAGAGCTCGGGCACTATTGCACAGTGAGAGCACCTGGGGGAGGGGTAGCTCACCTAGACACAGTTCCCCTCTTCTGTCTATTTGTGGCTAGGATGCAGGTGGACACTGCCGCTTAATGTCCTTGGTTGCTAGGACCCCTGCCACTAGCACACTTGGTTGCTAGGATGCAGGGTGCCAGGCTGTACAATATTATTGGTTCTTATAGTGTAGGCAGTTGCCTGCATCCTAGAAACCTGTCAGAAACCATGAAATCAGACCGAGACAGAAGTACAGTTAAATCACACTTGTTTAATAATAAAAGTGAAAAGAACAAACATAGTCAAAACATAGCCAAAGTTCAGTAACCGGAACGGATAGTCAGCCAAGCCAGAAGTCAGGGATCAATGTCATTGAACAGCAAGCAGGATCCTGAGCCAGAAGGGATGTCAGCAAAGCCAGTCTTTAAACAGGAACGCAGGAGATGTTTGTGATGTTGACCAAGGTGAAATCAGAGCTCCTCTGCACTGGACAGCTTATGTAAGCAGGACTGACGAGCAGGATATCATCAACAGCTGAGTAACTGTGGAGAGAGATGGGAGCTGGCAATTAGCCGACAGCTTAGCGGCCAACTCAGAGAAGGAAGGGCTGAGCCCAGCTCTGACAAAACCAAGGACACTGTGCAGCAGGGGCCTTCTGCATCCTAGTGACCAATACAGAAGATAAGAGAGGGTGGAATCAGGGAACCGACATGCCCCTTTCTCGTGCATAGCCAACGACAGAACTCGTCTTGGGGAAGTGCCTGGTTCCTGGGACAAGTGTAGTCAATCAGATTAAATATTTGACTGACACGCCCCTCTCCCTCTGCATTCCTCTTGCCACCACTTGTTATGAAGCTGCCAACTCCTTCCTCATTATGTAGTCTCAGCTATGAATGGAAGTTACATTGTGGGCAAGCTGTCAGCTTCCGAAAACGATGCCGCCATTAAAGGCGATCCCGGCAACCCCCCCGCAGATCACACCTAGAGACCGCGGCACGTCCCGGGACTGCTGCGACTCCCGCATTACTGCTTGCTGAAAGCTAACAATAGCAGAAAATGGAGGGGTAAGGAAAAGAGAGCAGGCAAAGCTACATTGTAGAGCGCATGCTCCTCGGACAAAATCAGACAAATACAGGAGGTACACAGACCTGCACGGTGCCGATATCAGGAACTCAGGCTTTCTAAGTGAAAAGTGGGAATTGCTGTGGAGTCACAGAGGTTATATCATACTAATACAGAGCAGCGCAAACCCGCCACGCAGAGCCGCGACTCAGACCCGCCACGCAGAGGCGCGACTCAGACCCGCCACGCAGAGCCGCGACTCAGACCCGCCACGCAGAGCCGCGACGCACTAATATCGGGACCTCTGGCTTTCTATGTGGAAAATGGGAATTGCTGTGGGGTCACTGAGGTTATATCATACAAATACAGATGTACACAGACTCGCGAACTGCGATTATAGGGAATTTGGGTCTATGTGGGAACACTACCTGCCTGGAGTTTGCATTCTCTCCCTGTGCCTGTGTGGGTTTCCTCCGGGTACTCCAGTTTCCTCCTACACTGCAAAGACATGCTAGGAGGTTAATTGGATCCTGTCTAAAATTGGCCCCAGTATGTTACACAGTTAGTCAGGTTGAAAAAAAAAAGTCCATCTAGTTCAACCAATAAAAAAAAAAAAAAAAAAAAAAAAAAAATATCATACAATCCCATATACACAATCCTTCACCCACAATTGATCCAGAGGAAGACGGAAAACCCCAGCAAAGCATGAATTTGATACAGCAGGGGAAAAAAAAAAAAAAAAAACACCTTTCTGATCCCCCGAGAAGCAATCAGATTTTCCCTGGATCCACTTTACCTATAAAATGTCAGTACCCAGTTATATTAAAAAAAAGTGTTACAAAAACCACAAAAGTAAATTCCGTCTGTATATGTAATAAAGCATGCTTGTTAGACTCACTGTGGAACCTAAGGGATTAATCCATTGTGTAAAAAAGGCTGTTTGATCCTGTCTTCTCCGATCATCCCCTTCTCCCACTGTCCCCTAATAATTTCCTAAAAGAGAGTCTATGGGGTCAAGCTGCATATTTGCTCAGGTTTGGTGTGTATTGCTAGAGAGGTTTTTGATTTCTCTGGGGAGAGTGCATGTGATCAGCACAGGGCCAATCAGCACTGTCCAGAAAGAGGGTCGGGGGGGTCTTGCAGTCTCATAGGACTGTCAGAAAACTCCTCCTATAAGCTTTAACCAGACACTGAAAGAAGTCACTATATACTGCTGATGAGAAAAGGTATGTAGCAGTTTATATTTACTAAAATAATTGTATTTCCATGTTCTGTGTACTGGGGGAGACCAGATATAGTGAATGCAGGCTCCTGGGTTTAGTAACACTAAAGTTGTGTATGTATAAATGTGAGTTAGGGACCTTAGATTGTAAGCTCCTGGGGGCAGGGAGTGATGTGACTGTACAATGCATATGTAAAGCGCTGCTATACAAGTACCTGGAATAAATAAATGGGATTTGCTGTGGGGTCACTGAGGTTACATCAAACAAATACAAAAAGGTACACAGACCCGCGACACACCGATACCGGGAACTCGGGCTTTCTATGTGGGAAATGGGATTTGCTGCGGGGTCATTGAGGTGAAAAACATACAAATACAGAGGTACACAGACACCGGGAACTCGGGCTTTCTATGTGGGAAATGGGATTTGCTGCGGGGTCACGAAGGTTAAATCGCACAGGTTAGACAGGAAAGAAATGTTTTAAAACACATTTCGACGTGAGCGGTTTCTGTGGAAACATGCCGTGCAGCACGATTCATTTGTTAGGCTTCTTCTGAACTTTAAAGGGGACTCTATCACACACACACACAACACCTGGGAGGTAAGGCTCCGATGGAACCAGACAACGCATGTTATTTCTGTGTGTTTAGGGCCCATCCAAGGCACTGCAATCGAATGTTAGCATGTTAGCCAGCTTACAGCCTCCTCCACTTCAGCCTAGACATACTGCCTTGTGTGTCATGACAGAGTCTCTTTAAAGCGGATCTTACAATCCTAACGTGAGGTCTGCTTCCCCCCAATCCCCAAACACAAATGGCAATCTGTAAACCATTTACTAGAGAAAAAAAAAAAAAAGACTTTGGCCCAAGCCTTTGACACTTCCGAGTCTCCCCAGCCCTACAATCAGCTGGAGGGGACTCTCCCAGGTGACGTCACCATGCCTTGCGCAGGCAGCGGAGATCCTACAACGGGCGGGAGGGGACTCTCCCGGGTGACGTCACCATGCCTTGCACTGGCAGCGGAGATCCTACAACGGGCTGGAGGGGACTCTCCCGGGTGACGTCACCATGCCTTGCACTGGCAGCGGAGATCCTACAAAGGGCGGGAGGGGACTCTCCCGGGTGACGTCACCATGCCTTGCGCAGGCAGCGGAGATCCTACAACGGGCTGGAGGGGACTCTCCCGGGTGACGTCACCATGCCTTGCGCAGGCAGCGGAGATCCTACAACGGGCTGGAGGGGACTCTCCCAGGTGACGTCACCATGCCTTGGGCAGGCAGCGGAGATCTTACAATGGGCTGGAGGGGACTCTCCCGGGTGACGTCACCATGCCTTGGGCAGGCAGCGGAGATCTTACAATGGGCTGGAGGGGACTCTCCCGGGTGACGTCACCATGCCTTGCGCAGGCAGTGGAGATCCTACAAGGGGCTGGAGGGGACTCTCCCGGGTGACATCACCATGCCTTGCGCAGGAAGCAGAGATCCTAGGATGGGCTGGAATGGACTCTCCCAGGTGACGTCACCACGCCTCCCGCTGGAAGCGGAGACCCTACAATGGGCTTGCGGGGACTCCCCCAGGTGACGTCACCACATGTCCCACTGGACGCAGGGATCCTACAATGGGCTTGAGGGGACTCTCCCAGGCGACATCACCATGTCTCCCTCTTGAAGCGGAGATCCTACAATGGGCTGGAATGGACTCTTCCAGGTGACGTCACCACGCGTCACACTGGAAGCACAGATCCTACAATGGGCTGGAGGGGACTCTCCCCAGGTCACCATGCTTCGCGCAGGAAGCAGAGATCCTACGATGGGCTGGAGGAGACTCTCCCAGGTGACGTCGCCACGGGGAGATCCGGTTATCACTGGCTTTTAAAACCCATGTGTAATGAGGGTTGCAAAAAAAATTTAAAAAATTTAAAAAATTTAAAAAATTAAAAGAAAACACCGACCTTCCATTTGGTATGATCTCTAAAGTAGGTACTGAGGAGCGCCTGTTACTAACGCACATTAGACGTCCTGAAATATTTATTGGCTAAAAGCATCAAATATGCAGCCAACAAATTTCAGGAAAAGATCCCCCCTTCCCCAGGGCTAATGTGCCTGTTCACCCCCCCCCCCCCATCCAAAATTTGAGGAAGGGGGGCCCCTACCTGAAATGTGTTGGCTGTATTTGATGCTTTTAGCCAAATACATTTCAGAAGGACCTCTGAGTGATGTGAACCTTTGTACCAGGCGGTCCTCACTAACTGCTTCAGAGAGGATCACCTGCTAAGTGCGCTTTGTGGTCACAACCAGAGAGGCAGCAACCTAGAATCAGAACAAGGTCCACCTACCTTCCTTCTGTATCAGTCAGCTCCATGGAGGGAAGGCGCACCTAACTGCACCATCCATCAGAATCAAGCCTCAAATTTATTGGTATAGCACCGTCACACACACACCAGAAACAAACCTGATTTCTATTGGTACAGCACCAAAAAACAAACACACACATCCCCCACCACCAAAGTAGAGCTGCACGATTCTGGCTAAAATGAGAATCACAATTTTTTTGCTTAGACTAAAGATCACGGTTCTCGCAGTGTAACATCATCTTTTACATTATACAAAAAAATTGGGCTAACTTTACCATTTAGTTTTTTTTTTTTAATTCATTCAAGTGTATTTTTTCCCAAAAGTACTGCGTTTAAAAGGCCGCTGCGCAAATACAGTGTGACATAAAATATTGCAACAACCATTTTATTCTCTAGGGTCTCTGCTAAAAAAGAAAATATAATGTTTGGGGGTTCCAAATAATTTTCTAGCAAAAAATACTGATTTTAACTTGTAAGCAAGAAGTGTCAGAAAAAGGTTTAGTCTTTAAGTGGTTAAACTGACCTCATCTACAGACAGAAGTTCATTCCTTTGATCTGAAAGAACAAAACGTTACAATGTTTCTCTTTAACTCCGCCTTAGCGATGTTGTAATAGACTTGGCAGGCTGCCCGTTTTTGTTTTTTTTTTTACAGCTGTCGACTTGAGCTGAGCACGCTCTGCACTGAAACGTAAAGATCGGATGGGGTGGGGGGGTGGGGTATCCTGGGGCACCTTGTCTGTTGATTCAGCCAGAAATCCTAGGAGCTTATCCTTTCCTGTCCTCTCTGATTCTGGTCTGGTATCAGTTATCATTGCGCCATGTTATCTACACAGACTACAAAACACTTTCCCCGTTACTGAGAAGAGAGGGAAGGGTTATGTAATCCAGTCCTGGGGTGACGACTCTGCTCAGTGAGGAGGAGATTACTCGCGTACAGGAAATGAGTCAATGGCAGGATCACCAGGATAAGGAAGAGTGAATAAAGACTGCAACCCCCATTCTAGGGTGCACTGCAATATAATGAATTGTTTGCCGGGTTTACATAGACTTCAGTATTCTGGACAGGAAAGGTGAGGATTTCATGGTTTGCTGTAGTGATCTTTCCTCTCCAGGTGAAAGGAAGTAGGAAGATAAGAGAAGGTCTTAGCATCACTTCCTGTACCGTAACACCATCATGACCGTGACACCATCGTCACATCTATGGAGGAATCACAACAGAGCCACAGACTGAACAATCCTCTGGGGACAAAACTCAGACACTCCCACATGGAGACCCTGCTAGAGCCGAAGGGACACTTTAATCCCTCCGTGTGATCGGGGTTTGTTCCTTACTGCATCATAATTTATCAATGAATGTCCGAGGAAACTGAAGATTCTCTACGTACACAGAACTATAGAATAGAATCCTTCTATACCGAACATCACATGGCAAGAATACAGAGAACCAGAGAATAGAATATACTCCTCCTATAGAGAGGAGAGGACAAAGAACTCAGAAGTATCCGGAGAATTCTCCAATTCCCAAATTCATACAATAAATCCACTGAGAGCTTCATGTGATGAGGAAACTTCACTACAACTCCCACCAATCACTACAACCCCCACCAACCTTCCCACCAATCACTACAACCCCCGCCAACCTTCCCCCCAATCACTACAACCCCCGCCAACCTTCCCACCAATCACTACAATCCCCGCCAACCTTCCCACCAATCACTACAATCCCCGCCAACCTTCCCACCAATCACTACAATCCCCGCCAACCTTCCCACCAATCACTACAATCCCCGCCAACCTTCCCACCAATCACTACAATCCCCGCCAACCTTCCCACCAATCACTACAATCCCCGCCAACCTTCCCACCAATCACTACAATCCCCGCCAACCTTCCCACCAATCACTACAATCCCCGCCAACCTTCCCACCAATCACTACAATCCCCGCCAACCTTCCCACCAATCACTACAATCCCCGCCAACCTTCCCACCAATCACTACAATCCCCGCCAACCTTCCCACCAATCACTACAATCCCCGCCAACCTTCCCACCAATCACTACAATCCCCGCCAACCTTCCCGCCAATCACTACAATCCCCGCCAACCTTCCCGCCAATCACTACAATCCCCGCCAACCTTCCCGCCAGTCACTGCAACCCCCGCCAACCTTCCCACCAATCACTGCAACCCCCGCCAACCTTCCCACCAATCACTGCAACCCCCACCAATCACTGCAACCCCCGCCAACCTTCCCACCAATCACTGCAACCCCCGCCAACCTTCCCACCAATCACTGCAACCCCCGCCAACCTTCCCACCAATCACTGCAACCCCCGCCAACCTTCCCACCAATCACTGCAACCCCCGCCAACCTTCCCACCAATCACTGCAACCCCCGCCAACCTTCCCACCAATCACTGCAACCCCCGCCAATCACTGCAACCCCCGCCAACCTTCCCACCAATCACTGCAACCCCCGCCAACCTTCCCACCAATCACTGCAACCCCCGCCAACCTTCCCACCAATCACTGCAACCCCCGCCAACCTTCCCACCAATCACTGCAACCCCCGCCAACCTTCCCACCAATCACTGCAACCCCCGCCAACCTTCCCACCAATCACTGCAACCCCCGCCAACCTTCCCACCAATCACTGCAACCCCCGCCAACCTTCCCACCAATCACTGCAACCCCCGCCAACTTTCCCACCAATCACTGCAACCCCCGCCAACCTTCCCACCAATCACTGCAACCCCCGCAACCCCCACCAACCTTCCCACCAATCACTACAACCCTCGCCAACCTTCCCACCAATCACTGCAACCCCCGCCAACCTTCCCACCAATCACTGCAACCCCCGCCAACCTTCCCACCAATCACTGCAACCCCCGCCAACCTTCCCACCAATCACTGCAACCCCCGCCAACTTTCCCACCAATCACTGCAACCCCCGCCAACCTTCCCACCAATCACTGCAACCCCCGCAACCCCCGCCAACCTTCCCACCAATCACTACAACCCTCGCCAACCTTCCCACCAATCACTAAAACCCCCAATCTCCCCACCAATCCCCCCCCCCAATCACTACAACCCCCGCCAACCTTCCCGCTAGTCACTGCAACCCCCGCCAACCTTCCCACCAATCACTGCAACCCCCGCCAACCTTCCCATCACTGCAACCCCCGCCAACCTTCCCACCAATCACTGCAACCCCCGCCAACCTTCCCACCAATCACTGCAACCCCCGCCAACCTTCCCACCAATCACTGCAACCCCCCCCACCAATCACTACAACCCCCCTCCAACCTCCCCGCCAATCACTACAACCCCCACCAATCACTACAAGCCCCACCAATCTCCCCGCCAATCACTACAACCCCCACCAATCACTACAACCTCCACCAATCTCACCGCCAATAACTACAACCCCCCACCAGTCTCCCCGCCTATCACAACCCCCGTCAATCTTCCCACCAATCATCACAACCCCCCGCCAATCACCACAACCCCCCGCCAACCTTCCCATCAATCACTACAAACCCCCGCCAACCTTCCCACCAATCACTACAACCCCCGCCAACCTTCCCACCAATCACTACAACCCCCGCCAACCTTCCCACCAATCACTACAAACCCCCGCCAACCTCCTCGCCAATCACTACAACCCCCCCCGCCAACCTCCTCGCCAATCACTACAACCCCCCCGCCAACCTCCTCGCCAATCACTACAACCCCCCCGCCAACCTTCCCACCAATCACTACAACCCCCCCGCCAACCTTCCCACCAATCACTACAACCCCCCCGCCAACCTTCCCACCAATCACTGCAACCCCCCAACCTTCCCAATCACTACAAAACCCCACCAATCTCCCCGCCAATCTCTACAACCCTCCACCAATCTCTACAACCCTCCACCAATCTCTACAACCCCCCACCAATCTCTACAACCCCCCACCAGTCTCCCCGCCTATCACAACCCCCACCAACCTTCCCACCAATCACTACAACCCCCACCAACCTTCCCACCAATCACTACAACCCCCACCAACCTTCCCACCAATCACTACAACCCCCACCAACCTTCCCACCAATCACTACAACCCCCACCAACCTTCCCACCAATCACTACAACCCCCACCAACCTTCCCACCAATCACTACAACCCCCACCAACCTTCCCACCAATCACGACAACCCCCCACCAACCACAGGAAATATCTGATCACAATTCCTCCAATACAGTGATATATACATCCTTTCCCCCTCAGTGTCCCCCAATATCTCCCCCGGGGGTCTCCTCACCCGATCCTTCATCCTCCAGCTCTGGGCCAGGGATTTGGAGCCCTCGATCTTCTCGCCGTGTCTCTTCTTCATGAAGGCGGCCGGGAGACTCCAGTCACTGAGCTCCGTGTCCTCCTCCTCCCCGGGGAGTCCCGCCAGTACCGGGCTCTGCACATCCATCCTGTCCCGGACACACGGCCGCTGCTCCTCCTCCTCACAGACCGTGTATGGGCGCCGCCATATTGGCCGCTCCCGGCGTGCACTGCGCGGACGGCTCTTCAGTGGGACCAAAACATTGGCCTCCGCGATTGTCTGAACACAAAGAAGAGGCGGGTCTTAGGACTCTCCCCGCCCACTAGAACTTACTAATACTGACTTCTAGTTATTGACATATTATTATTATTATTATTATTATTATCAGAGCTACGAGGAAAATAGGAGCCACAACACCACCATGTTATCCCTAAATTAAGAGGAGGCGTTGATACACGGCGCAGACTCAATTTCATTATTATAAGAGGGAGCCATTGCCAATCTATTCATGTAATACTGAGAGCTTCTATTGGTCAGGAAATCTTCCTATCACCATCCAGAGAAGCCCCACACCATTTCCATCCTACAGGAGATCCCCCAATCACATCCTGCAAGAGATCCCCAAATACATGTCCACCCCGAGCTTCATCATTCATCAACGTACCTACCCGTATCTACCTGTACCTACCCATACCGATCCATTACCAACCTGTACCTACCCGTATCTACCTGTACCTACCCGTACCAACCTGTACCTACCCATTACCAACCCGTACCGACCCATAACCAACCCGTACTGACCCATTACCAACCTGTACCTACCCGTACCAACCTGTACCTACCCGTACCAACCTGTACCTACCCATTACCAGCCCGTACCGACCCATTACCAACCTGTACCTACCCATTACCAACCTGTACCTACCCGTACCAACCTGTACCTACCCGTTACCAGCCCGTACCGACGCATTACCAACCTGTACCTACCCATTACCAACCTGTACCTACCCGTACCTACCCATACCGACCTGTACCTACCCATTACCAACCTGTACCTACCCGTACCAACCTATACCTACCCATTACCAACCTGTACCTACCCGTTACCAACCCGTACCGACCCATAACCAACCTGTACCTACCCATTACCAACCCGTACCGACCCGTTACCAACCCGTACCGACCCGTTACCAACCCGTACCGACCCATTACCAACCCGTACCGACCCATAACCAACCCGTACCTACCCGTTACCAACCCGTACCGACCCGTTACCAACCCGTACCTACCCGTTACCAATCATTACCCGTACATACCCATTACCAATGTACCTACCCGTTACCAATCACTACCCATACCTACCTGTTACCAATCACTACCCGTTACCAATGTACCTACCCGTTACCAATCACTACCCATACCTACCCGTTACCAAGGTACCTACCCGTTACCAATCACTACCCGTACCTATCCGTTAGCAATGTACCTACCCATATCTACCCGTTACCAATCACTACCCGTACCTACCCGTTACCAATCCCTACCCATTACCAATGTATCTACCTGTTACCAACCACTACCCCTACCTACCTGTTACCAATGTACCTACCCATTACCAATCACTACCCCTTACCAATGTACCTACCCGTTACCAACCACTACCCGTACCTACCCGTTACCAACCACTAGCTGTACCTACCCGTTACCAATCACTACCCGTACCTACCCGTTACCAATGTACCTACCCGTTACCAATCACTACCCATACCTACCTTTTACCAATGTACCTACCCGTTACCAATCACTACCTGTACCTAACTGTTACCAATGTACCTACCTGTTACCAATCACTACCCATAACTACCTGTTACCAATGTACCTACCCCTTACCAATTACTACCCATACCTACCCCTTACCAATCACTACCCATACCTACCCCTTAATAATCACTACCCATACCTACCCCTTAACAATCACTACCCATTACCAATCACTACCCATACCTACACGTTACCAATGTACCTACCCGTTACCAATCACTACCCATACCTACCCCTTACCAAGGTACCTACCCGTTACCAATCACTACCCGTACCTACCCGTTACCAATGTACCTACCCATATCTACGCGTTACCAATCACTACCCATACCTACCTGTTACCAATCCCTACCCATTACCAATGTATCTACCCGTTACCAACCACTACCCGTGCCTACCTGTTACTAATCACTACCCTACCTACCTGTTACCAATGTACCTACCCATTACCAATCACTACCCCTTACCAATGTACCTACCCATTACCAATCACTACCCAGACCTACCTGTTACCATTGTACCTACCCATTGCTGAACCACTACCCGTTACCAACCACTACCCATACCTACCCGTTACCAACCACTACCCGTACCTACCCGTTACCAATCACTACCCGTACCTACCCGTCACAAATGTACCTACCCGTTACCAATCACTACCCATACCTACCTTTTACCAAAGTACCTACCCGTTACCAATCACTACCTGTACCTACCCGTTACCAATGTACCTACCCGTTACCACTCACTACCCGTACCTAACTGTTACCAATGTACCTACCCCTTACCAATTACTACCCATACCTAACTTACCAATCACTACCCATACCTACCCCTTAATAATCACTACCCATACCTACCCCTTAACAATCACTACCCATACCTAACCCTTAATAATCACTACCCATACCTACACGTTACCAATGTACCTATCCATTACCAATCACTACCCATACCTACACATTACCAATGTACCTACCCCTTACCAATCACTACCCGTTACCCCAACTTCCTTCTTTTACCTTCAAAAAATGTCCTGAGCTGAAATAATTCCCAATAATATGTAACCAAGGCCTACCAGCTAAACACATATGTGACATCCCTGGGGAATGGAACATGACATGAGGCGGTGGCCAAAGTCTACAAATCTCCCTCCAAACAATCCATGAATATATCTTCCCTTCCCTACATACAATCCATGAATATATCTTCTCTTCCCTACATACAATCCATGAATATATCTTCCCTTCCCTACATACAATCCATCAATATATCTTCCCTTCCCTACATACAATCCATCAATATATCTTCCCTTCCCTACATACAATCCATCAATATATCTTCTCTTCCCTACATACAATCCATCAATATATCTTCCCTTCCCTACATACAATCCATCAATATATCTTCTCTTCCCTACATACAATCCATCAATATATCTTCTCTTCCCTACATACAATCCATGAATATATCTTCCCTTCCCTACATACAATCCATCAATATATCTTCCCTTCCCTACATACAATCCATCAATATATCTTCTCTTCCCTACATACAATCCATCAATATATCTTCTCCTACTTCAAACAATCCATCAATTTATCTTCCCTTCCCTACATACAATCCATCAATATATCTTCCCTTCCCTACATACAGTACAATCTATCAATAGTTACATAGTTGGTAAGATTGAATAAAGACAGTCCATCCAGTTCAACCTGTGTAGGTGTGTGTGTTTGGAAAAATCATTTCCCATATCCCCGTATATTGTTTTTGCTAAGTTATACATCCAAAAATTTTTTAAAACTATCCATGCTTCCTGCCGACACCACCGATTGTGGAAGAGAGTTCCACATCCTTACCACCCTGACTGTGAAAAACCCCCTATGCCGATTAAACCACCTACGCCGGTTAGACCCCTTTCACACTGGGGCGCTTTGCAGGCGCTACAGCGCTAAGAACAGCGCCTGCAAAGCGCCCTGTGTCTCCAATGTGAAAGCCCCGAGGGCTTTCACACTGGAGCGGTGCGCTGGCAGGACGGTAAAAAAAATCCTGCCAGCAGCTTCTTTGGAGCGGTGAAGGAGCGGTTTATACACCACTCCTTCACCGCTCCTGCCCATTGAAATCAATGGGGCAGCATGGCTATACCGCCGGCATAGCGCTTTGCGGTGGTTTTAACCCTTTCTCGGCCACTAGCAGGGGGGTAAAACCGCCCTTGCTAGCGGGCTAATACCGCCGCTAAAACAACGGTAAAAATAGCGCCGTTTTACCGAGGACGTCGCCCCCCGCCCCAGTGTGAAAGGGGCCCTTAAACCGCCTCTCCTCCAATCTCATTGTGTGGCCCGTGTCCTCTTACACTCCCTGGGACTGAAAAGTTTCATACTTACGCTGGGATCACCGCTGAGATATTTGTATATCACAATCATATCTCCTCTCAAGTGTCTCTTCTCCAGGGAGAATAAATGTAGTGCTTTTAGTCGTTCCTCATAATTGAGGTCCTCCAGTCCCCATATTAATTTAGTTGCCCTTCTCTAGACTCTCTCCAGCTCCAGCACATCCCTTCTGAGGACATGTGGCCAGAACTGGACGGAATACTCCAGATGCGGCCGAACCAGAGTTTTATAAATTGGTAGAACAATCGTCTTATCTCTGGAGTAAATTCCCTTTTTAATGCATTCTAATATTCTGCTGGCTTTTGTAGCCGCAGCTTGACACTGCATGCTATGGCTCAGTCTGTCTTCTACTAGGACCCCTACATCCTTCTCCATCCTGGAAGCCCCTAGGGGTTCTCCCCCTAATGAGTAATTTATATTTTTACCCCCCAAGTGCATTACTTTACATTTTTCAATGTTAAACTTCATTTGCCATGCAGTAGCCCACTCCTTTAATTTATTCAGGTCCTCTTGTAAAGTTTCTATATCTTGCTGTGTTGTTATTGCCCTGCATATTTTTGTGTCGTCAGTAAACACTGAGATCGAGCTTTTTATCCCACCCTCTATATCATTTATAAATAAATTCAACAGAATTGGTCCCAGGACAGAGCCTTGGGGTACCCCACTAACCACTCTAGACCACTCTAGACACGTTATTTATCACCACCCTTTGGACACGACCCCTTGGCCAGTTTTCTATCCAAGAACAAACCTTATGGTCCATGCCTACAGACCTCAGCTTGTAGATTAAGCGTTTGTGGGGGACTGTATCAAATGGTTTTGCAAAATCCAGATACACCACATCCACTGGCCTTCCTTTATCTAGATGGCAGCTCACTTCCTCATAGAATGTTAATAGGTTGGTTTGGCAAGAGCGACCTTTCGTAAACCCATGCTGATTACTGCTAATGATACTGTTTGCATCAGCATTTCTTGGATATGGTCCCTTATCATCCCCTCAAATAGTTTACAAACTACCAACGTTAGGCTGACAGGCCTATGGTTCCCAGGAATAGATCTCTGCCCTTTTTTGAATATTGGTACCACGTGGGCTTTCCACCAATCAGCTGGTACCAATCCTGTCAGTATGCTGTCCATGAAAATTCGGAATAGTGGTCTGGCTGTAACCTGACTGAGTTCTGTAGCCTCCCTGGCGGTTTTCCCGAGTGTGGCTCGGGGTTAAAATTCAGTCCCATTAGCGGTAACCCCGAGCCACACTCGGGATCGCATTGCAGGATCCTGGGGCGGCGTTACTTACCTTGTCCCCGGGATCCTGCGATGTCCCCCGCAGTGTCCGAGGGCTCTGTCCTCCTCCCGAAGCCTCTCTGTGCCAGGCTCCGTTCCCTGCGAGCGGCGCGACGCACGGGGGCGGAGCCTGGCGGCAAATTAAAAAAAAAGTAAAAATCATAACACATACAGTACTGTAATCTTACAGACTGTCCCCAGTGCTTTGTCCTATGCCCTGCATGCAGTTTTACATGATATACACTGTTCTTTCTGCCTGGAAACTGGAGATTGTCCATAGCAACCAAAAAGTGTCCCTTTACGTCAAAAGTGGCTTTAGACCAGCTAGAAAACAGCGATAGTAAATTAGAACACTTGCAGAATTGAGCGATAGTGAATTGTGGGGAAATTTATTTTATTACTATTTTTTTTTTATTATTTATTTTTATTTATTATATTATAATTTATGTTTTTGTGTTTCAAACTTTATCATACCCGGGATATCTACTAGACTCTGGTTTGGACAGATTTAAGTGTGTTATTGTTAAGATTTACAGACCTACAATATAAAACGCCAAATTTCCATGCAAAATAATTGTACTGCTTTCAGCACCTAAAATCCGAAATAATCATACCGCCAGGGAGGTTAAGAACTCTCAGGTGTAAGCTATCTGGTCCCGGTGATTTAGTTATGTTAAGCTTCTGTAATCCTTTCCGGACTCCGGCCTCTCTTAGCCACAATGGTAGGTGTGTTGCTAACAATACTGTTGTGGTCGGTATACCCATCCTTTTCCTGTGTGAAGACTGAGGAGAAGAAAGCATTTAGCACAGCTGCCTTCTCCTTGTCATCTGTAACCACCTTCCTTTCCTCATCCTTTATTAATATATTTTTAAAAATACTTGGGATTATTTTTACTCTCCTCCGCTAAGTGTGTCTCTCATAGTCTTTTTTAGCCACTCTGATTGCCTTCTTACACCTCACAATGCATTCTTTGTATTTTTGGAATGCTGACACTGACCTCTCCGCTTTGTACTTTTTAAAGGCCTTTTTTTGTCCTTAAAGCAGAGGTACGCCCCCCCCTCCCCCCCCACGAAAATTTGAAAGTCAGCAGCTATAAATACTGCAGCTACTGACTTTTAACATATGGACACTTACCTGTCCAGGGAGCCCGCAATGTTGGCACCCCAGTCGATCTCCGGATCAGCTGTCGGGTGCAGCTGCAGCCATTTCTGGTAAGGGAAACCGGCAGTGAAACCTTTTCCTTACTGCGCATGCGTGAAGCACGCTGCTTTTTCTAATTGGTCCGGCGGTGGAGGTCAAAAACAGGTACCCATTCTCCCCTCCCCCTGAAAGGTGCCAATTGTGGCACCGGAGGGGGGGAGGAGATGGATAAGCGGAAGTTCAACTTTTGAATGGAACTTGGCTTTAATATGACATTTTATGTTTTGGTTCAGCCACCCAGGTTTTTTAACCTTTGTTATTCTATATTTATTACCCCTTGGAATGCACTCATGATACATTTATTGAACTACTTATGGACCGCCCACCGCAGTTGTACATCGGCTGTTTGAAGAGGAATATCACTGTTATGGCAGCAGCTAGCTGCCATAACCCCGGTATCTTCTTCAAGAGCGGACGGTCCTCTTTCAAGTAAAAGTAGTCTCTGCAGGGGATTCGTCGAAAGATCACTTTTATCCCCCCCGCCACCACCCCCGTCCCCCCCCCCCCCGCCGCCTCGATTCGGTCGTCGCCGCTTACCGGAGCCGTCGTTAGCGGATGAGATGTTTGGGTCCTTTCCCCTCACAGGCTGGATGCCGAGTGAGGGAAAGATGGCCCCAGCTCGGCTCTATAACATTGGATAGTTGGAAGCGACGTCAAACGTCACTTCCGCCCTCCAGTCTTACAGAGAAAAAAATGTTTTATTGCAAAAAAAAAAGACTTTTTTTTTTTTTTTTTTGCAATTTAGGCTCGGTTCACACTGGGGCGACTTGTCAGGCGACCTAGTCGCCTGACAAGTCGCCTCCCGTTCTGTGCTATGGAACCGTTCTAATTGGAGCGACGCAAGTCGCTCCGACTTAGAAAAAGGTTCCTGTATTACTTTGGGGGCGACTTGGGGCGACTTGCATAGACTTCTATGCAGAAGTCGTCTCGCAAGTCGCCCCGGCAGTCGTTTGCAGGTCGCCTCGCTGAGGCGACCTGCAAGTCGTGCCGCCCATGTGTGAACCGAGCCTTAGTGTAAATATGAGTGTAGCCAAGTCCCGGGGCCCTTGAGGCCTAATGGTGACCTCCAGGGTTAGGGACAACTGACATCCTTCTGTGTAGATGGTGGGTTACAAGGCTTGGTGGGTGTAATGCAAGGTAGATTGATGGGTGCCAGACACTTCTTGATTGCAAAGAGATTTTGTCTCCTAAACAGAGCTGTGGGAGAGAGGGTTAGGGCAGGACACCCATTAGTAGATGCAATGTTAATTGACTCCGAGACTTCTAAAGGCAGACAGCCATGCAGGGAAAGGCATCCAGCCAGACACCACGTCTGCATGAGTAGAACCGCTGTCTCCTATGGTAACAATCTTGTAACAGTTTCCAGCACAGTTGCAATGAACTCCTCCACTTCTTCTACAACCTCCTATTGTAGAACTTTACTCAGCTGAGCTCACAGCCTTTCACTAGACTAACAGATCCAATAGCCACTGGATCTCCTGAGCTCTTCCAATCTTCTCACTCAGTATCTTCCTCAAGCGTCACCCCCGGCTTGGCACACAATAATGCTCCGCAAGCGTCACCTCCACTGGCTGGGTCCCTGGCTTGGCACCTGCTGAAGTTTTCCCAATTCTTCACTGTCCCCGGCTGGTGAGATTAAAGCTCAGGTACTTGCTTCACCTACTCACAGTGGTCTCCGGTAGCAAAGTGGATGGTCTCTTAGTGGCGACAGCTTTCCCCTCTACCTCCAACCACAGCTGGTTCTCTGGACGGCAGAACCGTTGCTTCTGGTTGGACTGCAAGCCGCGGTCCCATCCCTACGCTGCTCTCTTGCTTCTGGATAGGCTCTCAGGCAGTTTAGCAGCCAGATGTCCCCGGGATAGGCCCAAGGCTTATGGCCTAGCTGTCAGGGCTGGCTCAGCCCTTCCTTCTCTGAGCTGGCCGCTCAGCTGTCGGCTAATTGCCAGCTCTCATCTCTCTCCACAATTAACCAGATGTTGTGGATCTGCTCGTCAGTCCCGCCTACTTAAAGATCTCCAGCTCACTTCATTCCTGCCTTCGCCTTGGTCAAATCACAAGAAACCATCTCTTGCATTCCTGTTTAAAGACTGGCTTTGCTGACATCCCTTCTGGCTCCTTATCCTGCTTGCTGTTCCTCTACTTGGATCCCTGACTTCTGGCCTGGCTGATTACCCGATCGGGTTACTGAACTCTGGCTTGGCTGATTACCCAATCTGGTTACTGAACTCTGGATTGGCTGATTACCCGATCTGGTTACTGGACTCTGGCTATGCTTTGACTACGCTTACTCTTTTTCCCTTTTTTTTTATTAAAAAACAAGTCCAGGTGGCAAAGAACCCCAATCACCTGACTCCACCCAAATAAATAGGCTCTCCCAGCAGGCTGAGGGACCCAAGAAAATACCTGCCCATTGGCTGAGACACCCCATTCATTCGTAATCTGTCCTTGAAATGCCCTTGTCTTATCTAATGCCACCAGATACTCGGCCATCTAGCGACAGAAGAGAGAAGTGCAGCAATTCCAGAATAAGGGCAAAATCAGTTGACCTCCTGACAATTAGCCAAGGCAACTATCACTTGGCAAATAAATTCTGCCTAAACATCAGGGCGCTACATGAGATCTGAGGTCTTTTTGACCCCAGATCTCACATTTAGGAAGTCCTGTCATGCTTTTTTTTCTATTACAAGGTATGTTTACATTTATTGTAATAGGAATAAAAGTGACCCAAAATTTATAAAAGGACAGTGTAAAAATAAAAAGTAAAATAAATAAGAAAAGAAAAAAATAAACGTGCCGTCCCGCCAAGCTCGCGTGCAGAAGCGAACACATACGTAAGTCGCGCCCGCATATGAAAGTGGTGTTCAAACCACACATGTGAGGTATCACCACGATCGTTAGAAGGAGAGAAATAATTCGAGCACTCAAAACTGGTAACCTGTAGAAATTTTTAAACGTCGCCTATGGAGATTTTTTTTTTTGTTTTTGCAAAATCTTTTTTATTACATTTTTCATTAGCATACAAAATTAGCCCATGCAGGGGCCAAACCTTCCCCACACAGGGGCAGTTCTTCTGATGCGGCAACATACCGCAACAGGGCACAACATAAACAAACTAACTTATACTATAACCCCAATGTGGGGAGAGGTTCAGTTCAGGAGAATCTGTGCTCAAATTGGTACCAACAGGATAATGCAACATGAGAGTAGTTGGGTCAATATACTAACAGACTAGAGATATAGTGTTAATCTAGGAATTGGTTACTGCATCAGTTGCCGTGGTATTATCATCTAGCCAACAGGTCCATACCTTTTCAAATTTTTGTGGACAACCCCTGCCCGAGTAGGTGGCTTTATACAGGGATAAACTGGCATTCACTAGGCTTTTCCAGAATCTGGCAGAGAGGGGAGACAATTGTTTCCAGTTCATTGTCATAGCCTTACGAGCATAGTACAATAGCAGGGATATGAGTATTTTCCTGGCTCTTAGCATTGACAGTTGTTCCACCAGCCCCAGCAGACAATATTTAGGATCATAAGGAACACGAGTCTTAGTGACCTTAGCAATCACCTGGAGTACTTCTTTCCAATAATGTTCGATTGCTGGGCAAACCCAAAAAATGTGGAAAAAGTCACTCGGTTGGTAGGAGCAGCACCAGCATGCCGGAGAATGCGCCGGTGACTAGACATGTGCATTTCGTTTCGTTCCGAATTGAAATTCGGACAAATTTTTCATTATTCGGTAATTCGGTTGCATCCGAATTTCCGAATTACAAAAGTGATGATTTTAAACAAATCCGAAAAAAAAAGCGAACGAATTCGAATTGAATTCGAAAACATATTCGAATCGAATTCAAAAACATATTCGAATCGAATTCGAAAACAAATTTGAATCGAATTTAAAAACAATAGAAATCGATTTTCTAAAAAATACAATAAAATAGAATATAAAATCATAAAGCAATAGAATACATATATATAATATTTTTTTTTATTCTGTTTTATTGTTTTTCTATGCTTTTCTTTTCTATTATTTTCTATTCTAAAATAGTCTTTTCTATTCAAATTCATTCTATACGAAATTCGAATTTCGGAACATGGCTTCTGAAGATTGAATTTCGTATAGAATGAATTTGAATTAGAATAGAAAAGATTTGAATAGAAAAGAATAGACTAGAAATTCGAATACCATATAGAACTAAATCGAATTTGAATAGAAAAGCTTAGAATAGAAAAGAAAGTAATAGAAAAGAATAAACTAGAAAAACATATATTGTATTTTATTCTATTCTGTTCTATTGTTTTTCTATTCTATTCTTTTTTATTATTTTCTATTCTATTCTAATCTTTTCTATTCAAGTTCAAAATCATTCTATACGAAATTTGAATTTCGGAAAATGGTTTTTTATATATATATATATATATATATATATATATATATATATATATATATATATATAACCATTTTCAGAAATTCTAATTTCGAAAATCGAATTAGAATAGAAGAAAATAATAGAAAAGAATAGACTAGAAAAACAATAGAATAATATATATATATATATATGTTCCAAAGGTTGCTGCACTTAATGTGTTGCTTTATTCCATCAAATCTTTAGAAAAAGATTACAAAGCAAGTAGAGTCATTCCAAACAAAATCATTACAATCATCTGTTCAGACAAAGATTACCTTTCAGGCTGATTTGTTCGCACCCTCCCTTAGATCAGTCAGAACACATCTAAACTTTATTTTTATATATACAAGGTCAGTGGGAGGACCTGTTTGCTGACACTAGATTGAAAGCTGTGTGTGGTTCTCCTCTACACTTATATAATATGTATATATATATATATATATATATATATATATATATATATATATATATATATATATATATATATATATATATATATATATATATATATATATATATATATATATATTATTATTATTATTATTATTATTATTATTATTATTATTATTATTATTATTATTTATTTATTTATTTATTTCTATTCTATTCTAATCTTTTCTATTCAAACTATATATATATTTTTTTTTTTTTTCTATTCTGGTCTATGGTTTTTCTATGCTATTCTTTTCTATTATTTTCTATTTTATTCTAATTTTTTCTATTTGAATGCAAATTCATTCTATACGAAATTGGAATTTCGGAAAATGGTTATATAGAAATAGAATGAAATTGAATTCTAATAGAAAAGACTAGAATAGAAAAAACAATAGAACAGAATAGGAAAAAAAAAAATATATATATATATATATATATATATATATATATATATATATATATATATATATATATATATATATATATATATATATATATATATGGAATTTGGTACAGAATGAATTCGAATTTGAATAGAAAAGATTAGAATAGAATATATTATATTTTTTTCTATTCTGTTCTATTGTTTTTCCATGCTATTCTTATTTTCTATTCTATTCAAATCTTTTCTATTGGGATTCGATTTCATTCTATATGAAATTCGAATTTCACAAAATGGTTATATATAGTTTACTTTTTCAAATTCGGTCAAATGTTTTCGAATGCGGTAGAATTTTTTCGAATTTGATAGTTTTTTTTCGAATGCGTTAGAATTTTTTCGAATTTGATCGTTTTTTCGAATGCGGTAGAATTTTTTCGAATTTGATAGTTTTTTTTTTCGAGTGCGGTAGAATTTTTTCGAATTTGATAGTTTTTTTTCGAATGCGGTAGAATTTTTTTCGAATTTGATAGTTTTTTTCGAATGCGGTCGAATTTTTTCGAATACGGAACTAAACGAATCCCGAAAAACGAATGTAACTAATGCAACTAATTTAACTAAACGAATTTAGTTAAATAACAAATCGAAACTAAACTAAACTAAACAAATGTTTTCATCCTGCACATGTCGGTGACATCTGGTGCAGCCTGTGAGGCGTGTAGTGAGCTCTATGCACAATTTTGTATTGGACCAGTTTGTCCCTAGCTGAGACCAGAGGGGAGAAGGGAAAGTCCCTAATCTCCCTCCAGTCGTCCTCGTCCAGCTCCGGTATGTCCCCCACCCATTTCCTGTGGAGGGGGGACAAAGCGGGGCCGGCAGCAAACAGCAGGGACCCGTGGAGCTGAGACGTGGGTTTCTCCAAGTCCTTCACCCGAAGGGTGGATTCGAGCTCCGAGTATGCCAATTCAACTGGTTGGCCTAAGAACTGACACCTGTAGGCATGAGCGATTTGAAGATACCTAAAATGGGCCCATGCAGGCACATTAAATGTGGTGCGTAAAACGTGAAAGGGGGTGAGCTCCTATGGAGATTTTTAAGGGTAAAAGTTTGTCGCCATTATATGAGCGGGCGCAATTTTGAAGCATGACATGTTAGGTATCAATTTACTCGATGTAACATTATCTTTCATAATATAAAAAAAAAAAATTGCTAACTTAACTGTTGTCTTATTTTTCAAGTCAAATATATGTATTTTTTTCCCAAAAAATTGTGCTTGTAAGAACACTGCGCAAATACGATGTGACATAAAGTATTGCTACGACCGCCATTTTATTCTCTAGGGTGTCTGAAAAAAATATATAACGTTTGGGTTCTAAATAATTTTCTAGCAAAAAAAATGATTTTAACTTGTAAACACCAAGTCTGAAAAATAGGCCCGGTCCTTAAGTAGTTAATCTATTCCTAAAGCACTGAGCATTGAGCGCAGTTTAGAAAAGTTGTCTTTTTTGAAATTTAGTGTTCTTGTACCCCCCTTGTGCCTCCCTTTCCTATGATTTAATACGGAATGTAATAATTCTGTTGTCGCTAGTTTCCAAGTTGTCCCATATTTCCACATCTGCAATTACATCTGTATCATTTGTAAGTAAAAGATCTAGCAATGCGTTACTTCTAGTCAGGGAATCCACCAATTGGACCATGAAGATGTCCTGCAGAACATTTAAGAAATGACGGGCCTTTAACCACTTCCCGCCCTGCCTATAGCAGAACGACGGCCGGGCGGTGGTTCAGTTATCCTGACTGGGCATCATATGATGCCCTGCAGTATAACAGCCACTGCACGCCCATGAGGGCGCGCATCGTGGTGATCGGTGGTGCGGTGTGTCAGTCTGACACACCGATCTTGGTAAAGAGCCTCTGGTGGAGGCTCTTTACCACATGATCAGCCGTGTCCAATCACGGCTGATCACGATGTAAACAGGAAAAGCCGTTGACCGGCTTTTCCTCACTCGCGTCTGACAGACGCGAGTAGAGGAGAGACAATCGGCGGCTCTCCTGACAGGGGTGGTCCCCCCCTCGGATGCTCACTGGATCACCAGGGAAGCCGTCAGGACCACCAGGGAAGCCCCCAGCATGTGGATGGCCAGGTACGCACCCCAGGGCCATCCACATATAAAAAAGAATGCCCAATACATGCCAATCAGTGCCCACAAATGGGCACTGACTGGCAACATTACAGAAATAAAAAAATAAGTGATGCCCAGCAATGCCACCCACTAGTGTAATCAGTGCCACCCATCAGTGTCCCTCAGTGCCACCTATCAGTGCCCATCCGTGCCCATAAGTGCCCACCTATCAGTGACCATCCGTGCCACCTATCAGTGCCACCCATAAGTACCCATCAGTGCCACCCATAAGTACCCATCAGTGCCGCCTATGAGTGCCCATCAGTGCCACCTATGAGTGCCCATCAGTGCCGCATACCAGTGCCGCCTATCAGTGCCCATCAGTGCCGCCTATCAGAGCCCATCATCAGTGCCCATCAGTGCCACCACATCAGTGCCACCTCATTGGTGCCACCTCATCGGTGCCGCCTTATCAGTGCCCGTCAGTGCAGCCATATCAGTGCCAGTCATTGAAGAAGAAAACTTACTTATTTACAAAAAAATTTAAGAGAAACAAAGAAAAACTTTTTTTTTTTTTTCAAAAATTTCTGTCTTTTTTTATTTGATGCGAAAAAAATAAAAATCGCAGAGGTGATCAAATACCACCAAAAGAAAGCTCTATTTGTGGGAACAAAATGATAAAAAATGTGTTTGGGTACAGTGTAGCATGACCGCGCCATTGTCATTCAAATTTGCGTCAGCGCTGAAAGCTGAAAATTGGCCTGGGCAGGAAGGTGTATAAGTGGCTGGTATTGAAGTGGTTAATGAGTGGGCTGTCCCTATCGCCCAGTGGATGTTGGGATAGTTGAAGTCCCCCATTATGATGACATTTCCCTGTCTTGCTGCCATTTTTACCTATGAAAGGAGATCCAACTCCACCTTTTCCCTCAGGTTAGGGGACCTGTAACATACCCCCACTAGTCATTTCCCGCTTACTTCAACCCTTTGGAGTTCCACCCATATGGACTCCACCTCCCCCCTTCCCATAATCAATATATCTTCCCTTCCCTACATACAATCCATCAATATATCTTCTCTTCCCTACATACAATCCATCAATATATCTTCCCTTCCCTACATACAATCCATCAATATATCTTCTCTTCCCTACATACAATCCATCAATATATCTTCCCTTCCCTACATACAATCCATCAATATATCTTCTCTTCCCTACATACAATCCATCAATATATCTTCCCTTCCCTACATACAATCCATCAATATATCTTCCCTTCCCTACATACAATCCATCAATATATCTTCTCTTCCCTACATACAATCCATGAATATATCTTCCCTTCCCTACATACAATCCATCAATATATCTTCTCTTCCCTACATACAATCCATCAATATATCTTCCCTTCCCTACATAGAATACATCAATATATCTTCTCCTACTTCAAACAATCCATCAATATATCTTCCCTTCCCTACATACAATCCATCAATATATCTTCTCTTCCCTACATACAATCCATCAATATATCTTCCCTTCCCTACATACAATCCATCAATATATCTTCTCTTCCCTACATACAATCCATGAATATATCTTCCCTTCCCTACATACAATCCATCAATATATCTTCTCTTCCCTACATACAATCCATCAATATATCTTCCCTTCCCTACATAGAATACATCAATATATCTTCTCCTACTTCAAACAATCCATCAATTTATCTTCCCTTCCCTACATACAATCCATCAATATATCTTCCCTTCCCTACATACAATCCATCAATATATCTTCCCTTCCCTACATACAATCCATCAATATATCTTCCGTGTTTATGATGGCGAACGCCGTTCTGTACAGCGCTGTGTCGGCTCAGGTGTTGGCAGGCGCAAAATTTAGGTACTGCAGTTTTTTTGCCGCTCCTCAAGCGTACGTATTTTACGATTTGACATGTTTGGTATCCCTTTTTTCAATGCAACCCCATATTTTATATTATAAGTATTGTGTTTGTGGTACTTACATTTAGTTTTGGGTATTTTTACTGGAATTTTGGGTTTAATGATTTTACTTTGTAGAGAAAATCCAATATGCTGCATAGAAAGCAACAAAACAAGACAATATTTTTGCTTGTAGCTGATTGGCTGATGGAATACAGCAGAGTCAGCAGAGCTTCTCCACATCCACCGAGTTATGTTTTACAAAGATCTGCGGGCCAAATAAATATGTGTATTAAAAAGTCCCCTCCCCCCCTCTCACATCATTGACAAAGCTTAGGGAAAATTCCATATCAGGGTGAAAATTCCTCGTTTAATGGTCCTTGAAGTGGGGTATTCTCCGCAAAGCAAATTATCTCTGCATTTACTAAGCTAAGGGAAAATTCCTTGTTTAATAGTCCTTGCATAAAGTGGGGTATTCTCTGGAAAGTGAATTATCTCTGCATTTACTAAGCTAAGGGAAAATTCCTTGTTTAATGGTCCTTACATTAAGTGGGGTATTCTCTGTAAAGCGAATCATCCTCTCATTCACTAAGCTAGGAGAAAATTCCCTTTCAGGATGAAAATTCCTTGTTTGATGGTCCTTGCATGAAGCGGGGTATTCTCTGCAAAGCGAGTTATCTCCACATTTACTAAGCTAAGGGAAAATTCCCATTCAGGGTGAAAATTCCTTGTTTGATGGTCCTTGCATGAAGCGGGGTATTCTCTGCAAAGCGAGTTATCTCCACATTTACTAAGCTAAGGGAAAATTCCCATTCAGGGTGAAAAATCCTTGTTTGATGGTCCTTGCATGAAGCGGGGTATTCTCTGCACAGCGAATGATCTCCGCATTCACTAAGCTAAGGGAAAATTCTCTTTCAGGGTGAAAAATCCTTGTTTGATGGCCCTTGTATGAAGCGGGGTATTCTCTGCAAAGTGAATGATCTCCCCATTTACTAAGCTAAAGGAAAATTCTTTCAGGGTGGAAATTCCTTGTTTGATGGTGCTTGCATGAATCCGGGTATTCCCTGCAAAGCGAATGATCTCTGCATTCTTCAAGCTAAGAGAAAATTCCTTGTTTAATAGTCCTTGCATGAAGTGGGGTATTCTCCGCAAAGCAAATTATCTCCGTATTTACTAAGCTAAGGGAAAATTCCTTGTTTAATGGTCCTTGCATTAAGCGGGGTATTCTCTGCAAAGTGAATGATCTCCCCATTCACTAAGCTAAGGGAAAATTCACTTTCAGGGTGAAAATTCCTTGTTTGATGGTGCTTGCATGAAGCCGGGTATTCCCTGCAAAGCGAATGATCTCCGCATTCATTAAGCTAAGGGAAAATTACTTGTTTGATAGTCCTTGCAGGATGCAGGATATTCCCTGCAAAGCAAATCATCCCTGCATTCACTAAGCCAGTGTTTCTCAACCCCAGTCCTCAAGGCGCCTCAAGGCGCCCCAGCAGGTCATGTTTTCAGGATTTCCCTCAGGTGAAACCGCTGTGGTAATTACTAAGGAAGTGAAACTGATCAAATCACCTATGCAAAATAATGGAGAGCCTGAAAACATGACCTGTTGGGGACTGGAGTTGAGAAACACTGCACTAAGCTAAGGGAAAATTTCCTTTCAGGGTGAAAATTCCTTGTTTGATGGTCCTTGCATTAAGGGAGGTATTCTCTGCAAAGCAAACGATCTCCGCATTTACTAAGCTAAGGGAAAATTCCCTTTTTTCGGGTGAAAATTCCTTGTTCAATGGTGCTTGCATGAAGCCGGATATTCCCTGCAAATCGAATGATCTCCGCATTCATTACGTTAAGGGAAAATTTCTTATTTGCCTTTAGTAAATCAGCCCCGTCGCTGTTTAACAGAATTCTTGGCGTTCTTGTAAACGCCAATGAGGTTAATGCAGCAGAATGACTGCAGATGGATTGTGAAGTGCATCGGATGGACACTAACCGCTTCAACATGATAAACAAAACTCCTTCCAAAACGCAGCAGCCGATTGGGTGGCGAGACCATTAGCTTAATAATAGATGAGAGCCTTTCGGTACCGGGCTGGCCCCGTGTTTATCATTTGCTCTGATCTAATCTGTTCTAGGTGCCCCCCCGGGAGTTCCGCCAGCTGGTGGTGCCCCCGGTTCCCGGAAAGGGGAGCCCTGCGCTTTCCTGTAATACAAATTGATTATCATTGAGGCGTTTAACTGCGGAGATTGGATACCTGCAGTGGCCATTCACATTTCCAGGCAGATGCCTCGGCGTGGAGCTCGTCTAGACAGAAGTGTTTTATGGGCTGTAATGGCCTCATATAAATTTCGGCTTTTACAGCGCTGGGGATCCCGGAAAGCCTCGCTCATTGTCATTTCAAATCAGCCAATCGATTTACGCTCTTCGGTATAGCAAGGAGCCTTCCTCATCATGAAGAATGAGGATGTGGATTTCAGCCGGTCCATACCTGTTACCCCTCCCAGTGGTGGACCTCCTCTACCATCATGAAGAAGGAGGATGTGGATTCCAGCTGGTCCATACTTATGGTACCCCTCCTGGTGGTGGACCTCCTCTACCATCATGAAGTATGAGGATGTGGATTCCAGCCGGTCCATACCTATGGTACCCCTCCCAGTGGTGGACCTCCTCTACCATCATGAAGCATGAGGATGTGGATTTCAGCTGGTCCATACCTATAGTACCCCTCCCATTGGTGGACCTCCTCTACCATCATGAAGTATGAGGATGTGGATTCCAGCCAGTCCATACCTATGGTACCCCTCCCAGTGGTGGACCTCCTCTATCATCATGAAGAATGAGGATGTGGATTTCAGCCGGTCCATACCTATGGTACCCCTCCCGGTGGTGGACCTACTCTACCATCATGAAGAATGAGGATGTGGATTCCAGCCGGTCCTTACCTATGGTACCCCTCCCGGTGGTGGACCTCCTCTACCATCATGAAGAATGAGGATGTGGATTCCAGCCGGTCCATACCTATGGTACCCCTCCCAGTGGTGGACCTCCTCTACCATCATGAAGAATGAGGATGTGGATTTCAGCTGGTCCATACCTATGGTACCCCTCTCCGGGCGGTGGACCTACTCTACCATCAAGAAAAACGAGGATGTGGATTCCAGCCAGTCCATACCTATGGTACCCCTCCCAGTGGTGGACCTCCTCCACCATCATGAGGAATGAGGATGTAGATTCCAGCCGGTTCATAACTCTGATACCCCGCCAGGTGAGGGACCTCCTCAACTATCATTACTGGTCCCCGCTTTATATTGTGAAACAATGGGTCAGAGCTGCAAATATTGTGTTCCTGTTATTTTCCCTACAGCACATTGATATCCAAGATTTCATTTGAAACACTTCTATTTGTTGGATGAATGTCAAACACATTTGTGCATGCTGCCTGAGTTATAGCTGTAATTTCTCTAATAGAGTAATCCCTATGATTGCTAGCGCCATCTAGTGTCCGAAAGGGGGTATATTTTCTCATTGAAGTGTCGCAGAAAACTATACCACACTTTGGCACCTAGATGGAGGTCAGTGGCATTTAAACTTCTTGCTGACCACATGAAGCATATGAGCGGTGGCGAAGAGGGTGGGCTTTAAACGCAGCATTGCAACGCCTGCAAATGGCTACTCAACTGCCTCTGAAAAGTGATCTACAACGGATCACATTTAAGAGGGGTTGTAAAGTTCCCTCCAATGTGATTGAGGCCTTTAGGGGGTCTATACACCATTCATTGGATGAATATCATACACATTCGGGCATGCTGCACAAATTTAGGCTGTAATTTCTCTAATAGAGTAATCCCTATGATCATCAGTTGCCTCTAGTGGTCAAAAGGCAGTATTACTGAAATACCTCAACAAGAGAATATACCACAATGATAGTGGGGTGGGGTTTTTTGACCCGACCACCAATGATTGTGAAATTGTTTGGGGGGGAGGAGTTTGGTCCAGCCCACGCCTAGGTGTTGGGGGGAGGAGTTTGGTCCCGCCCACGCCTAGGTGTTGGGGGGGAGGAGTTTGGTCCCGCCCACACCTAGGTGTTTGCGATCGCGGACAGATTTGCTGAGATTCTACCCACAATCCCAAAACGCTTTGCAAAACTGACAAATCACACCATACCTGTTCAGGTGCAATTCATTTTTAATGGCCCCTAAACATGGGTGCGATTCTGTCGCGATTCCCATGCAATAAATCGAGCTGCAATCACTGCAAATCGCATCGCACAGAGCTTGGCGCCCAAAAAAGGGGCTTCCTCTGGGCGACAAGCTTTGCAATATTGCGGTTTGCTGCGGTTGCAGCACAATTTATCGCATGACAGTTGCGGCAGAATCGAAGCTGGATCGCACCTAAACAAGCACGGTGTGATTTGTCAGTTTTGCAGAGCGTTTTGGGTATCGCCGGAAGAATCGCGGCAATTCCGCCTGCGATTGCAAACGCCTAGGAGTACACTGACCTCAAAGTGAGTTTTTCCTTGACATCCAGCCATTGCACACAATGCATTTCCATCCTCCAGGGGACTTGTACTGAAGAATACAGAGCTGCATCCATGTTGCCCATCCCTCGCCTGTTCCTGGCCAGGAGTAATGAAGCGGGGGGGTCAGTGGGACTGGACCTGGAAATTAGCCATCAATTCTGGGCCAATGAGCTGTGGATCAGAGATTCCCCACGAAGGGGCGGGGATGGCTGTGACATCACATGACTATATTAGATCCATGTCATTGTGGTCATATTAGGGCAACCATGGCACAAGCATCCCCGTCCCTTTTATAGAAGTGTAGCTGCGACACAATGACAGCTAACTTCCAGGTTCAACAATGACAGCTAACTTCCAGGTTCAAACCGAGCCCAAGCTCAACCCTTCTGGCCAGTGAAAGGAGAAGCAGTGCAATGATGAGCTCATGTCACCATCACTCTGCTCTCTTCTCCTATCAGCATGCTTCATGTCAGAACATGAACTGATTGACTCCTTGTGCTGCTTCTTCCTCTCACACTCCAGCCCTGCTGTACAGGGACTGATGCTAGGTCATGTTCAGGTCATTATACAACTTCCACCATAAAAAATATGTTCAATGTATTAATGAATAAAGATTTGCCTTAACCATTTCCCTGACACCAATGTAACTGCTACAGCAGTCAGGAATGTGTGTCAATCTGCGACAGTTGGTTGTCAGATGGAAGGGTTTGGGCAGATGTACAACTTCCACGCCCCTGGGAACATTCATACTCCCTCGTCATGTTTCCCTGGCTCCACGCTCCGATTGGTGGACCTGGACCCGACATGGAGAGTGCTGCCAGGTAGGGAGGTGGAAGGCCAGCGAACGTTTGTTGAGCTCCCCTACTTGGTAAGAACCCGGGAGAGACATGGAAAACATCATTCTGCTGTCACTTTCCCCAACCACTGTCATTGCTCCCAACTGTCTATGATTTGGAGGGGCTGTCCCAGATTTGAAGGGACTGTCCCGGATTTGGAGGGACTGTCCCGGATTTGGAGGGACTGTCCCTGATTTGGAGGGACTGTCCCGGATTTGGAGGGACTGTCCCTGATTTGGAGGGACTGTCCCTGATTTGGAGGGACTGTCCCTGATTTGGAGGGACTGTCCCGGATTTGGAGGGACTGTCCCTGATTTGGAGGGATTGTCTCTAACAGTGGCGGCTGATGAAGTTTTTGGATGGGGGGGCGCCAGACCCTGCCCATCATTTTTGACCCCTCCCACTTCTCATAAACCACACCCTTTATATAATTCACCCACTCTGTCCCCTGTATTCCACTTATATCAGTTATACTATTTAACAGTAGGGAGTAGCACTACAGCCTCGTGGTCCCAATAAAGTACAGAATTATAAAACAGATTGAGCAGAGACTGTCCCTGCTATATGGAGGATGCAATTTGAAGTATCTCAGGCTAAGAATGATGTTTTTCTTACCAACAATGCTGAGGGCTACGATTGCATCCACTGACACCAATGCTGGGAGATACTGCAGCCACTAGCACCAATACTGGGTTTTACCAATACTGCCACAAATGCCACTAACACCAATGATAGGACTTATTTTTACTCCCACTTTTTTTTCAGTGTGTTGCAGCACAACAAATGCATCAGGACTGAACGTTTTGGCTGTTGGGGTGCCTTACAGCCCCTTCAGACTTGATGCTATCCAAGAAAATGTATTGCTTTTTTTGTGGTCCTGTGGAAGTGCCAGGGACTACACGTGAGGCCTTTTCAAGTCTACCACCACCTCAAGGCAGAGTTATAATATGAGTAGGGCACATTAAGAACAATTGCTTCTATGTGCTATTGTGGTGACTGCTTTAATCAGGGCCAGAAAAACTGACATATAATCTTTATGAATCATTTTCAAGTTCAACCCGTCCCTCATGTTGTGTAGCGGCGGCCGTGCTCTCTTACCTTCCCTGCTGCTCCGCTCGGGCCGAAGAACGGAGCTGCCGACATCACTTCCGGCTTTCGCCTGTTTTGCGAAACCCAGAAGTGATCTCGAGATTTGAAAAACAATGCTCCCGCCCGTAGAATCACAGTGCTTTTACGGGCGGAAGCTACTCGCGCTTCGTATTGCGCCGCAAGGCGGGTTAGACGCCTGCAAATGAAACGCCACGTCTGCAATCTCGTGATTGCATTGACGTGGAGCTTCCCACAGTGCCCCACAGTGCACTTTGTTAAAGGACTTTTTTTTTTTTGTTGTTCTTAAAGGGGTCATTTAAATTTTTTTTTTTTACTACTGGGGGGGGGGGTGGCTACTGGTCCCTAATTTGGAGGGACTGTTCATGATTTGGAGGGATTGTCTCTGATTTGGAGGGATTGTCCATGATTTGGAGGGACTGTCTCTGATTTGGATGGACTGTCCCTGATTTGGAGGGACCGTCTCTGATTTGGAGGGATTGTCCATGATTTGGAGGGACTGTCTCTGATTTGTATGGACTGTCCCTGATTTGGAGGGACCGTCTCTGATTTGGAGGGACTGTCTCTGATTTGGAGGCACCGTCTCTGATTTGGAGGGATTGTCCCTGATTTGGAGGGATTGTCCCTGATTTGGAGGGACTGTCTCTGATTTGGAGGGACTGTCTCTGATTTGGAGGGACTGTTCCTAATTTGGAGGGACCGTCTCTGATTTGGAGGGATTGTCTCTGATTTGGAACAAAGTCCCTCTGCCCCTCTTTCCTCCTCATTTGTCCCTCGTTGTTGGTCTGATCTATATGATTGTATATAAAATGTATTATTTGTCTCCCAGTGATAAACCTTTCATCCCATTTCTAAATTGCTGCATTTGTACATTTCCAAAAAAACAGCATAATTGAATATCAGTGGTAAAAAAAAAAACACCAATCATTTTTTTGTTTAAATTTCCTTTAATGGGGTGTGGCAGGGGGCGTGTCCTCTGCCTACATACTTTTGCTAATTGGTGTCCCTTGTTCCCATCTCAGAAAGTTGGGAGGTGTGCTCTGTGGCTGGATCTATACCCCATTAGGTAGGTGAGACATCAGGGGTCTAATAAATCGCTGATATCTCCGCAAAGAGAACCTGTCATGTCAAAATAGTATTACATAGCAGACTTTCTGTCCCCTATGCAATAAAAATAAAATTTGGTGAAAAACAGTGTCAAAAAAGCACTTAACCCCCCCCCCCCCCCGCAACAAATACCAAGGCCATTATGCTTTTACTTTTCAGGGGAAAAAAGAGGCAGTAAGGTTTACTTTCTCTTTAAACGGGTTGTAAACCCTCGTCGTTTTTCACCTTAATGCATTCTATGCATTAAGGTGAAAAACCTTCCGTAGTGTGTACCCCCCCCCCAGAGCCCCCCTTTTACTTGCCTGAACCCGTTCTTTCCAGCGACGAGAACGAGCACAGCAGCTCCAGCCGCTGTCTCGGGTCCTCATTGGACAGATTTATACCAGCATTGGCTCCTGCTGCTGTCAATCAAATCCAGTGACACGGGGGACGGGGCCGAGTACTGCTGTCTGTGGCAATCGACGCAGCAGCAGGACTCGGGAGCGCACCCGCATCAGTTCCCCCATGGAAAGCGGGTCTCCGTGGGGCACTCGATGCGAGGAGGAGCCAGGAGCACTGCCGGGGACCCCAGAAGAGGAGGATCGGGGCCACTCTGTGCAAAACCCCTAAGCAAGACATGTTTGTTAATTTAAAACATAAAAAGCAACAAAACTTTACAACCCCTATGTAGTTTGTACTGAAATTGTGTGCTTAAAAAACTGTGCTCATATTGTGTGACATTGGAAGTACCACCATTTTATTCTCCAGGGTCTCTGCTTTCGGAAAATATATCATGTCCTGGGGGATTTATGTAATCTTTAGGCCTAAGATCATTTTTAAAGGTGCAAAAAAAAAAAGGCTCTGACATTGAAAGGGTTAATGTGTCTTTTATATATATATATATATATATATATATATATATTACACCCCTAAGTGAAAATGTCCAAATTGGGCCCAAAGTGTCAATATTTTGTGGGGTCACCATTATTTTCCAGCACTGCCTTAACCCTCTTGGGCATGGAGATCACCAGAGCTTCACAGGTTACCACTGGAGTCCTCTTCCCCTCCTCCATGATGACACCACAGAGCTGGTGGATGTTGGAGATCTTGTGCTCCTCCACCTTCCATGTGAGGATGTCCCACAGATGATCAATAGGGTTTATGTCTGGAGACATGCTTGGCCAGTCCATCACCCTCAGCTTCTTTAGCAAGGCAGTGGTCATCTTGGAGGTGTGTTTGGGGTCGTTATGTTGGAATCCTGCCCTGCGGCCCAGTCTTCAAAGGGAGGGGATCATTCTCTGCTTTAGTATGTCACAGTACATGTTGGCATTCATGGTTCCCTCAATGAACTGTAGCTCCCCAGTGTCGGCAGCACTCATGCAGCCCCAGACCATGACACTCCCACCACCATGCTTGACTGTAGACAAGACACACTTGTCTTTGTACTCCTCACCTGGTTGCCGTCACACACGCTTGTCACCATCTGAACCAAATACGTTCATTGTGGTCTCATCAGACCACAGGACATGGTTCCAGTAATCCATGTCCTTAGTCTGCTTGTCTTCAGAAAACTGCAGGCTTTCTTGTGCATCATCTTTAGAAAAGGCTTCCTTCTGGGATGACAGCCATGTAGACCAATTTAATGCAGTGTATGGCATATGGTCTGAGTACTGACAGGTTGCCCCACCTCCACCCCTTCAACCTTTGCAAATGCTGGCAGCACTCTTATGTCTATTTCCCAAAGACAACCTCTGGATATGACGCTGAGCACGTGACCTCAACTTCTTTGGTCGACCATGTCGAGGCCTGTTATGAGTGGATGAGTATGGTCTGGGCCACCGCGCTGCAGCTCAGTTTCAGGGTCTTGGCGATCTTCTTATAGCCTAGGCCATCTTTATGTAGAGCAACAATTGTTTTTTTCAGATCCTCAGAGAGTTTTTTGCCATGAGTTGCCATGTTGAACTTCCAGTGACCAGTATGAGAGAGTGAGAGCAATAACAACAAATTTAACACACCTGCTCCCCATTCACACCTGAGACCTTGTAACACTAACGAGTCACATAACACCGGGGAGGGAAAATGGCTAATTGGGCCCAATTTGGACATTTTCACTTAGGGGTGTACTCACTTTTGTTGCCAGCAGTTTAGACATTAATGGCTGTGTGTTGAGTTATTTTGAGGGGACAGCAAATTTACACTGTTATACGAGCTGTACACTCACTACTTTACATTGTAGCAAAGTGTCATTTCTTCAGTGTTGTCACATGAAAAGATAGAAGAAAATATTTACAAAAATGTGAGGGGTGTACTCACTTTTGTGAGATACTGTATATATATATATATATATATATATATATATATATATATATATATATATTGTTACTATAGAAATGTTATCTCAGATCTGATTGGCTGTGATGGGTCTATTCATTATTCTTTGCAGTGACTCCTTCACTGGGAGTAATAATCTTCTAGCCGGAGCTGGTGTGGGGAAAGCGCTGTAATTAATAGACAAAGTGATGGCGGTGACACCTGAGTGACACAAAGTCCTTTTTTCACTTCCGTCCTTTCAGATGATTAATCACAATAAAAGTCCATCGTGCGGCTCGGCGACAGAACTTCACACCAATGACTCATGGCGGATGTGGACAGCCGCGTCTACAAGTCCCTCCACACATCGGAGGATCTTCCTGGAAATGAACAATTCCCAAACATTTTCTTTTTTTTTAGATTTATTTCCATATTTGATTCTTCTGCTAACGTTTCCGCCGTGAACGCAGCTACAGAAATCCGACCGCAAGCGCTGGGAATCCGCCAATGCACTAAGAAGTGATGAGGGATTGCTTGCCATCAGATTTTTATCACATGGATACCAATAGAACCAAAGAATCCAAAATGTCCTCCAATGTGGGTCCAGATATCTCTGAGTTCTCCGGAACAAGCAGACGCATTCCCAGCTGTCCGAAGAACATATAGATATTGTCTGCCATGTTTTTGTCTATTGGCAGCTTAAAGGGGAACTCCACATGCTGTATATTATATATAAGATATATATTTTTTTTAAATATAGCATCAAAAAAACTTGAGTTTTGCTGTAATTCTCACCTCATCATCAGCGCAGTGGGTGGAGCCACATTGAGGTCCTGCACAGAACATCTTCTGGGACAGAGCGAGAAAAAAAGAGGGAAGGAGGGCTATAGAAGGAGAGAATTAGGAATAGAGAGAAAGATACATATAGAAGAATGGAGAGAGACAGATGAGTAGATGGATAGAGAGGAGAGCAGGAAATACTTTCTCATTTATTCCAGATACTTACATAACTCCGACAATTTACACAAATACCAACATAGACCAATAGAACTGAGCGTTTTGTGCTCTGGGTTGCTGGTATGTGAGAACTATAATTGTAATTATAATTGTGTGTTGTAAATAATTGTAACTTGCTTCTCAATACTAATAGGATATGCTGATGAAGTCAATGGTTGGCGAAACGCGTAGAGTTCAGAGTTTAAGACCAGCACTTTTTATGATCTAACCTAATACATTTATGGAAAATTGTTATTGTTATACCTTTTTTTTTATGTATATTTATGCTTCACATGCGCTAGGTCTTTATACTCTAATACACTCAAATCCCATTGGGGAATCCAGGCTACACGCATAACAAGTGTTTGTGGTTTTTATATAAATTTTATGGAATTGTGAATAAACATTTTTCCTTATTATAATCTTCTCGAGTACCCACTTTCATTACCTGAGGTTACGAGTGGCAACCTTTAAAGTGCACAAAGCAAGGTCCATAAAGACATGGATGAGCGAGTTTGGGGTGGAGGAACTTGACTGGCCTGCACAGAGTCCAGAATACATCGCTCCTAAAGCGCCCCTGCCCATTGAAGTCAATGGGCAGGGGCGCTTTAGGAGCGGTGCAAAGCGCCACTGCAACGGCAGTTTGCGGGCGGTTTTAACCATTTTTCGGCCCCTAGCGGGGGGGGGGTAAAACCGCCCCCGCTAGCAGCCGAATAGCACCACTAAAATGACGGTAAAGAGCCGTTAAAAATAGCGATGCTTTAACGCTGACGCCCAGGTGCTTTCAATGTGAAAGGGCTCTTAGAGTGGAGACTGCGAGCCAGGCCTTCTCATCAAACATCATTGCCTGACCTCGCAAATGCGCTTCTGGAAGAATGGTCAAACAATCCTATAGACACACTCCTAAACCTTGTGGACGGCCTTCCCAGAAGAGTTGAAACTGTAATAGCTGCAAAGGGGGGGCCAACTCAATATTGAAACCTAGGGACTAAGACTGGGATGCCATTAAAGTTCATGTATGTGTAAAGGTAGGCGTCCTAATACTTTTGGTAATATAGCGTATCATTGCTAAAACCTAAAGATAAAATAACCCAAAAATGATAAAGCACACATTATCATTTCCCTTTCAACTCTTCACCACAGGAATTGGCCTAACCCTGCCGGGGCTTACCGGGGGACCCCTTTGTACTATGAAGCCCCCCAATGTTGGGGGCCTGGAGCCCCTTGGGGTCCTTCTATCACATCTCCTATGAGTTTCCTTCTTTCCCTGGGAGGAACAGATTTCTTTCATTATTGTACAAACCCGATCGATGATTGATATTTATATTTTATGTCCCCGGCAAGTGGCAGAGACTTGACGCCGGCTCCCATCTGTGCTTTCTGTAATATTATATCACATGATATTGTACAGTATTATAGTATCCTGTATTATATTGTATTATAATACATTGTATCACATGATATTGTATATTATTTTATTATCCTATAGTATTATATTATATTATATAGTATTATATTATATTATATAGTATTATATTATATAGTATTGTATTATATTATATTATATTATATTATATTATATTATATAGTATTATAGGATATTATGACAGAGCCAGGTAGAAGTCTGGCGGATGGGTCTGCACACACAGAACATTTTCCTCTTCTCCGGCTGGCAGATTTGTGCAGATTGAATATTTCATGGCTCTGCATCCTGGCCTCAGCCGGGTAATGCAATATTGATGGGTGCTGAGCAGGAGGCGCTCATACATCTTTCTAGGTGTTATGCAACATGCAGATGCATTAATTATTAGCGGTGATGTGTGTGGCCCACCGCCTGCAGACATGGGGGGAATGTGGGGGCGGCTCCCAGAGCCCACATATTAAAGGGGGTCTTCAGTGTAATACATTGTGGGAATGGGAGGCGAGAGAGACGGAGGGGGAAAGTGTGAAAGACGGGAGCAAAAAACATAAAAAATACTGCCTTTGCGTTTGCAGGACGGTTTTGTGGCTGGGAGGTGAAATGAGGGCAGGAGCAGCGGGCTGATTGATATTCAGGAGAAGACTTTACTCTGCGAGAGGAAATAATGGAGTATAGATTTCATCTGCAGGGGAAACCGGCCTATAAATCCTTTCCAGGCTCCGCCCACACAGTCACCTCACCAAAAGTCAGATTTTCGTTAGAGGCGGAGCCTGGAATGCTGAGTACGCCCCTGGATGCTGATATGTCTCGGATATAATACCAGTCAGACCTCCATGCCATAATTCATGAACATGTCTGAACACCGAGTGCAAAAATGTTTATTGATATCTATTCCTCAATTGGCAAAACCCAGGAAAAAACTACTTTGAGCAACAAATGCATTTACAAAACCAGATATTACCTTGTAAATGTAGAAGTGACATCATCACTGGGCTGTACGTAGCCTGTGCAGAGAGCCGAAATGTGGGAGGGGTTTAGCAGGCTCCACCAACTACAGAAAACTACAGGAGGGGGCGGAGGCAAGACCAGTCCCTCTGCACAAGGAGAGAGCAGAGCTATGGAAGGGGCCCAGCAGGCTCCACCCACTACAGAAAACTACAGGAGGGGGCGGAGACAAGACCAGTCCCCCTGCACAAGGAGAGAGCAGAGCTGTGGAAGGGGCCTAGCAGGCTCCACCCACTACAGAAAACTACAGGAGGGGGTGGAGACAAGGCCAGCCCCCCTGCACAAGGGGAGAGCAGAACTGTAGGAGAAGCCCAGCAGGCTCCACCCACTACAGAAAAGTACAGGAGGGGGCAGAGACAAGACCAGTCCCCCTGCACAAGGAGAGAGCAGAGCTGTGGATGGGGCCTAGCAGGCTCCACCCACTACAGAAAACTACAGGAGGGGGCGGAGACAAGACCAGTCCCTCTGCACAAGGAGAGAGCAGAGCTGTGGAAGGGGCCCAGCAGGCTCCTCCCACTACAGGAGGGGGCGAGGACAAGACCAGGCACCCTGTACACAAAGAGAGAGCAGGCGTGAGCGCAGCAGCCCCTTCTTAGTATTCCAGGCAGAAGCGGACCCAGCCTTACCCCTTTTTTATTTCACAGGGTGGAAAGGCGGGGCCCAAAAAGCCTGGGAAAGGAGTCTGAACCTGGTTAACCCCTTCCCAGCCTAGGCGGGCTGACTAACAAAAATTTGTAGGCAACCTGCCTACATGTGTATGTGAGCTTGGGACCTTAGATTGTAAGCTCCTTGGGCAGGGACTGATGGGAGTGCACAATATGGAAATCTCTGTGGAAAACACAGCACTTTGTAATTAGCTGTAGTAAAGAAGTGAGGGGAGATCTTCACCTCAATGATAAAATAAAGGCTGCCGGGTTACACTGATGTCAAATGTCATTCCATTGCCGGTGCACAAACAGCCATTGGAGGCTCTTCATTGGTCAGCAGCTTCAGACTATTTATTTTGGTAATTACTGCTCCCAGCTAAAATGTTTTTGCACTGATACATTTCCCTCAGAGCAGTGCTGACCCCCCAAAATGCTTTCCCCATTATCAGAGAAAATGAGCATTTTTTTAATCAACAAGTTCAACTCCCATTGAGTTCAGTGTTGGAATTGTCAAACCCTGAGGACCCAACCCAGAGTTCAGCATTTCAGTGTAGGGATGGTGGGAACCCCTCATAATGGGCACAGCGTGTGTACAGACCCAGAAACTCAGCACAGGGATGGTGAGAACCCTTCATAATGGGCACAGCAGGTGTACAGACCCTGGAACTCGGCACAGGGATGATGGGAACCCCTCATAATGGGCACCGCTGGTGTACAGACCCGGGAACTCGGCACAGGGAGGATGGGAACCCCTCATAATGGGCACAGCGTGTGTACAGACCCGGGAACTCAGCTCAGGGATGGTGGGAACTCCTCATAATGGGCACAATGGGTGTAAAGACCCAATATCTCAGCACAGGGATGGTGGAAACTCCTCATAATGGGCACAGCGTGTGTACAGACCCGGGAACTCAGCACAGGGATGGTGAGAACCCCTCATAATGGGCACAGCTGGTGTACGGACCCGGGAACTCAGCACAGGGATGGTGAGAACCCCTCATAATGGGCACAGCAGGTGTACAGACCCTGGAACTCGGCACAGGGATGATGGGAACCCCTCATAATGGGCACCGCTGGTGTACAGACCCGGGAACTCGGCACAGGGAGGATGGGAACCCCTCATAATGGGCACAGCTTGTGTACAGACCCGGGAACTCAGCACAGGGATGGTGAGAACCCCTTTTAATGGGCACAGCAGGTGTACAGACCTGGGAATGCAGCACAGGAATGGTGGGAACCCCTAATAATGGGCACAGCACGTGTACAGACCCGGAAGCTCAGCACAGGGATGGTGGGAACCCCTCATAATGGGCACAGCAGGTGTACATACCCGGGAACTCAGCAAAGCTGTGAGTGGCCAGCAAATACTCCCCATGACTTATATGTTTGCACCACCTCCATCACAAGACTCACCGCAGCTCTACACCAACAGGTGGCTCAACACTGCAGAAACCTTTTCATGATCTTTTTTCCCATATTTCTCCATACGGGAAGTGGAAGTCATGACGGATGGATCAGTTATTTCACCTGATGCTGCGGCGCTCATAGCTTCATAAATCTTGATAGAAGATCCCGGCACAGATCATCAGTCAATGCCGGGAACAGACTCCGGGAAGATATAAATGACTCGGAATACTCAGGACAGGTGCTCAGATCGACAGCTCATAGGGCCCTATGTCACTAAGCAATCCAATTTCATGAATAGAGGAAGCTTGGGGAATGCACAAGTCTCACGGGGATAACGATTCCTTTATTTTTTGATATGATAGTCTTTATTTTTATATCAACCTTCAACCCATAATTCCCTCCCTCCACCTCATCATATACCAACGAAGGAGTTAAACCTTCGCGGCACGTATACAAAGACTCGATGTCCCAGTCCCACCCAGGATGAAGAAGTAACCTGAGACTTTTATCTTAATGGAAAACATCCTGGATTTCACCCCCTGGGAACCGGTGGGGGATGGGAACATAGGAAGCTCAAATGCCTAATGGACACTCGTACTTCCAGGATGGACTTGGATGGACCGGTGTGTGTTACATGGATAAAAATAGCGCATTTGGATGGAAAAAGCCAATGATTGGAGGGATAGTGGTCTACGTTCCTTCCGGACTCATTGATAAAAAAGCTTGTGTCTCACTTCATTGAGAAGGTCAAACTTCAAGTATGTGCCCCCCCCCCCACCACCACCACCGGGAACTGACATCCCCTTCTATGACCACAGAGAGAACATCTCATCATTTTATCATTTAAAATGGAATTACAGAAGAATAAAAAAAACGACATTCATTTCCCCAGAATCACACATTCAGGAGGTGCCGGGATTTCCAAGCTTATTCCACAAACCCAAGGAGATCTTCCAGCGAGCTCAATGGCTCTCACACTGGCCTCCCTCCATGGGGGGAAAGTATAGTCCTAAAAATGGGGCCAAACCACAAAGAGTCTGAAAGGCCTTTGTTCTTAATACCGATGCATGAAACTTCCAACACATTTCGGGGGTAACACAGCTCCTCTTCAACAGGGCTTAGAAGAACGGAATGTGGACTTGAATGGACTCTGTAGTCTACCGAAATAGAAGGGAACACAAAATTTAACTGCCTAAATATAAAGTGATAGACGGGGATGTGATGCCCATTTATGCGCCAATTTCAGCCCCAGACTCAGTAGGCCTTTCCGGGTGCCGATAGGAGACATTAGTCTTTATCATGTATATAAAAGAAAAATTCAGCGCATAAATGTCCATAAAGGAAGGGAAAAAGTCCATCAATCCCAGAAAGCACCCGATACGTGAGTGATCCTTGACTTATAGGTGTAGGAGTAATAGTCTTCCACCAACACCACAGTATGTCAAGCCTCTTACCCTTAAGAATAAACCACTAGATTATAGATGGTCATTAACATCCAAACACCAATCTCCTCTGAGTCTCCTCTGAGTCTTAGCCAACACGGACAACCCCAGCCTGAATCCATGCATCTCCTCTCATGTAAAACAAGAACAATTACCACTTCATGGTGTAGTATATCAAACCACTTAAAATTTATTATAACCATTAATATATACTCACACAGTAGATGATAAAAACGAACATGTCATGTAAAACACTTCTGATGGTTTCAAACCAGCAAGATGGTCACGGTAGGGTTGCCACCTCATCCCTTTAAACCCGAACACATCTGAATTATACAGGTTCTAAGGCTAATTGAATGCAGATCAGGCACCAAGTGAGTTTAATTACTACCTTAATCAGCCACAGAACCTGTGTAATTAATATTTGTTCGGGTTTAAAGGGATGAGGTGGCAACCCTTTTTTGTACTGGTGTTCCTGTGCACACATCAAACCATTACTCCGTGTTACAAATTCTGAATATAGCCCTACAGAACAGACAGACAAAGCACAGTCCACATGGGCTTTGCTGCTTAACTGCAGACAGGAACAGGAAACTTTATTATAGAGAAAAGACATAGAGTTTACCCATAGCTGCAGCTACAAACTTATAAAACACTGCCATCTACTGGCTGAAGAATATATCTCTACTGGACACTGATATTGATGTAGTTGTTGCATAAAATACAAATGAACACTGTATTCCAACAAACTCCGCTCACTTTGAAGAGTTTTTCTCTCACTTCCTGTAGTGTCTCCAGGACAGGAAGTGTCAGGAAATCCATCTAACAGGATACAGACAGTGGTTGTACTCATTTCCAGATCTACAATTACTTCCTGTCCTGAGGAGGGAGCAATGTTTGCTCCAAAACGCGTTGAGATTAATTGGTTGTAATATATCTGAGGCTTCTGTTTATCTGCTATTGTTGTGATCCATCTCATTCCCCCGCAGAGTGTGGCCAGCCATTACCCAGCTGCACTGTTGTTGAGTGTGGTGCACGCAATCTTCGGAAGTGTTGGAGACCTCCTGCAAGTCCCCCGCGGGTTCCTGCGATGGTCAGCCAGGACACAGATTGGTGTTTTCTCACCTCCTCGCCAGGTGAGCTGCATACATTGACCTCAGTTCATCTGCTGATACTCATGCTGTTGTTTTGTTTTTTTCTGATCATACAGGAAGTGTCAGTAAATCTCCCTAACAGGGACAGACAGAAATGAAGCCTGACAGAGGCTCTGCCCTTTACTAAAAAAAAATGACAGCTCAGCTCCAAATGAATGCAGCTCTGGATCATTAATTTATCATTAAATTTATTTTTTTTTAAATTACAAGCAGTGTACCTGAGTGTGTCCTGGTATCCACCTCTTGCAGTCCCCGTACAGCAGAGCTGGAGGGTTAGAGAAGGAAGCAGCACAAGGAGACATTTGTAGAGATGTGCAATTCGTTTCGTTCTGAAATTTGAAAATTCGAAGATTCCGAAATTCGAAAATCGAAGATTCAAAAATCTGAAAATTCGGAAATTCAAAAATCCGAGAATTCAAAAATCCAAAAATAAGAACAAAATCCGAAAATTCAAAAGAACGAAAATCCGAAAATAAGAACGAAAATTCAAAAACCCGTAAATTAGAAAATCTGAAATAATAACTAACTAACTAATAATAACTATTATATTATAGGTATTGGAATTTCCTTTCAAATTTGGCTGTTAGTGAACGTAATGAATACGAATTTATCCGAAGTTACCAATTATCCGAAATAACGAATGCCTCATCTAACTGAATGAAACGTAAGGAATTAATAAATAATAATAATACAAACATTTTATTATTATTATTTATTATTATTAATTTGTTACGTTCCATTCTTTTAAATGCGGTATTCGTTATTTTGGATAATTCGTAACTTCAGATAAATTGGTATTTGTTACGGTCACTAACAGCTATATTTGAAAGGTAATTCCAATACCTATAATTTCATAGTTAGTTATTATTAGTTAGTTTGTTATTATTTCAAGTTTTCGAATTTTCGTATTTTCGTTCTTTCGAATATTCGGATTTTCGTTCTTTCGAATTTTTGAAATTTCATTTTCGTTTTCGCATTTTCAAATTTTCGAATTTCCAAATTCTAGAATTTATGAATTTCCAAATTTTCGGATTTCAAATTTCCGAATTTTCGAATTTCTGAATTTCCAAATTTTCGGATTTCGAATTTACATATTTTTAACTTTCTGAATATTAGAATTTATCAATTTATTCAAAATAACAAACTTCGATCATAACGAATGACCCAAAAAAAAAAAACATGAATGAAACGAACACAAACATATTTTTTGGCAGTGCACATGTTTAGCCATTTGGTTCATGTACTGACATAAGGCATGCTAATAGGAGGAGACAGCAGAGTGACAGAGAGATGAGCTCGTAACTGTGGTGCTTTTTCTTCCTCTGTCCAATCCAAGGCTGGGGGGCAGGTCCAGAATGACCTGGGCTCAGTGGAAGTGGCTTGAATGATGCTGGCCATAAGACTGAGGACATCTAGTGGCAGAAAAGAAGTAATGCAGGGGAAATCTCTGGATTGAAGTTTGATATAGCAACAAAGCCTATTTTTTACTTGAAATGTAAGTAGTAGCAGGGGACCCCAGAAGAGGAGGAGTGGGTAGCACCCCCAGGCGACCCCAGAAGAGGAGGAGTGGACAGCACCCTCAGGGAATCCCAGAAGAGGAGGAGTGGGCAACAGCCCCAGGGGACCCCAGAAGAGAAGGAGTGGGCAGCACCCCCAGGGAATCCCAGAAGAGGAGGAGTGGGCAACACCCCCAGGGGACCCCAGAAGAGGAGGAGTGGGCAGCACCCCCAGGGGACCTCAGAAGAGGAGGAGTGGGCAGCACCCCCAGGGGACCTCAGAAGAGGAGGAGTGGGCAGCACCCCCAGGCGACCCCAGAAGAGGAGGAGTGGACATCACCCCCAGGGGACCTCAGAAGAGGAGGAGTGGGCAGCACCCCCAGGGGACCTCAGAAGAGGAGGAGAGAGCAGCACCCCCAGAGGACCCCTGGAGAGGAGTGGGCAGCACCCCCAGGGGACCCCAGAAGAGGAGGAATGAGTAGCACCCCCAGGGGACCTCAGAAGAGGAGCAGTGGGCAGCATCCTCAGGGGACCCCAGAAGAGGAGGAGGGGGCAGCACCCCCAGGGGACCCCAGAAGAGGAAGAGTGGGCAGCACCCCCAGGGGACCTCAGAAGAGGAGGAGTGGGCAGCACCCCCAGGGGACCCCAGAAGAGGTGGAATGGGTAGCACCCCCAGGGGACCTCAGAAGAGGAGGAGTGGGCAGCACCCCCAGAAGAGGAAGTGTGGGCAGCACCCCCATGGGACCCTAGAAAAGGAAGAGTGGGCAGCACCTCCATGGGACCTCAGAAGAGGAGGAGTGGGCAACACCCCCAGGGGACCCCAGAAGAGGAGGAGTGGGTAGCACCCCCAGGGGACCCAAGAAGAGGAGGAGTGGGGCTGTTCTGGGCAAAACCATTACACAAAGCAGGTAAGTATAATATGTTTTTAAAAATATATATACTTTACAACCACTTGAAAGATTTCTAACAGATTAAACCCAAAACCAGAAATGTCATACATGCAGCTCCCCAAAAATTAAATTATCAAAAATTTGAATTATAAAGTGCAATATGAAACATCAGATAAGATGAAAGTGCAAACAGCCAGCTTTTCAAGTTGTAAAGTGCAAATATAAATTCATTAAATCATAAACCAAAATCAATTATAGTCCATTATTAAAAAGAAAAGTCCCAACAGGAAGCCTCCGCAGTGTGTGATCCTCCAGGGAGTATCATTGGTATAAAGAAAGAAAAATAATTAGATGTGGCGGCTGCATTCGTTTTCTTCTTTTTTTTTTTTTTCCCCTCTGTTGTCACCTGGTGATCAGGCCTGTAACACATCTTCTGTATTAGAGCGACCCCACTCTGGAGGAAGGAGAACAGGGCGCAACTTTGGACAGCAGCATTGTTGGGAGGGGGGTATTAGATACACTAACACATTAAAGCCAAACTCCAGCTCACACTTTCTAATCAGTTACAGTAACAGTTTTCTTCCTTTTGGGATAAACGTTTTACATTAATATATAAGACCTGATCGTTGTAAGCACCCTGGTCAGGGCTTTGTCTCACTCCTCTACTTTCACAACTGCTGCATCTGCATGGGTGTCTCCTTAGCAACCATGTTGCTAAGGAGACACCTGCAAAAAAGATTATGGGTGCCACAAGCTTCAGGAGCAGGTGCAGGAGACTAAAAGAGGCAAAAAATACATTTTAAAGAAGGAGAATTTTCATTTACTGTATGCATGGACCTTCTCTACCAAAAGAAAAAAAAAAAGCAAGTAAATGACCTGGGCTCAGAGGAAGGGCTGAGTGATGCTGGACATCTAGTGGCAGAAAAGAAGTACTGCAGGGGGAATCTCTGGATGCATCAAAGTGTGATATTGCAACAAAATCTATTTTTTTACTTTAATTGTATCTTTTAATGGGCTATTCCTGTCTATCACGTTTGTGGGTGCAACTCTACGCTTCCCCCAGGTCGGTGGCTCAGAAAGTATTGAACCCGGAGGACAGGGAGGCCAATCAGCAGGGAGCGATTGTGGCACCCCTATATCCGGACATAATATCTATTAGGAATAATATGGATTTCCTCCTGTCTCTGCCAGCTGACTCATTCCTCCTCATTATATTCCCCCCCCCCCCCCCCACTGCTGTCATCTGTCAGCCTCCCATCTCCATCCCCCTCCTCTCTACTACCCCCCCCCATCCAATGTTGATCAAATATAGCTGCCTCCCCATATAGTGCGCGGCGTGATTCAGATACGCACAAAAAGTCAAAAACAGTATTTTTCTGGCTCTGAATGACGATGTGTGTGTGTGTGTGTGGGGGGGGGGGGGGTGATGACAACCGCACACCATCTGCAGTTTTTATTTTAGAATTTACACACAAACATCAAACTGACAGACTATGTGAAGGGAGACAGAATTCAGGGGTATGATTGGATACAATGTCATTCATATGACAGCTATTGTTTCTCTGTATACATGGAGTGACAGGAGCAAACATGGGGTGTATATGGGGGTGATAGGAGTGGATATGGGGGTGTATATAGGGGTGATAGGAGCATACAGGGGGTGTATATGGGGGTGACAGGAGTGGATATGGGGGTGTATATAGGGGTGATAAGAACATACAGGGGGTGTATATGGAGGTGATAGGAGCATACAGGGGGTGTATATGGGGGTGATAGGAGCATACAAGGGGTGTATATGGGGGTGAAAGGAGCATACAGGGGGTGTATATGGGGTGATAAGAGCGGACAGTGTTGTACATTCTATACATCACTTGTTATTAATAATCAAATCCAACAATCGTTCATCAGACCTCCCAGTCAGCGCACCATGACTTTACATTAACCATCTCCTGCCACAGCTATTAGTGTATTTGTGTTAATATGGTTCCTTTAGGGGAATAGATTAGATACAGTGGTTATGAAGGCTGAAGGTTTTTTACCTTTCATGTATTCTCTGTATGCGCCCCCCCCCCCCCCCCCCAGCTTTCTTACTTGAGCCCGATATCAATCCAGCGATGTGCACATCTGCAGCAGCACGGCTCTCTCTTTCTTTCTCCCTCTCTCCCCCTCTCCCTCTCTCCCCCCCTCCTCTCCCCCTCTCCCTCTCTCCCCCCCTCCTCTCCCCCTCTCCCCCTCCCCCTCTCCCTCTCTCCCCCTCCCCTCTCCCTCTCCCCCTCCCCCCTCTCCCTCACCCCCTCCCCTCTTTCCCCCTATCCCTCTCCCCCTCTCTCCCTCCCTCTCCCCCTCTTCCTCTCTCCCCCTCCCCTCTCTCCCCCTCCCCTCTCCCCCTCTCTCCCTCTCCCCCTCCCCTCTCTCCCCCTATCCCTCTCTCTCCCTCTCTTCCCCTCCCCTCTCCCTCTCTCCCCCTCCCCTCTCTCCCTCTCCCCCTCTCCCCCTCCCCTCTCTCCCCCTATCCCTCCCTCTCCCTCTCTCCCTCTCTTCCCCTCCCCTCTCCCTCTCTCCCCCTCCCCTCTCTCCCTCTCCCCCTCTCCCCCTCCCCTCTCTCCCCCTATCCCTCTCTCTCCCTCTCTCCCTCTCTTCCCCTCCCCTCTCCCTCTCTCCCCCTCCCCTCTCTCCCTCTCCCTCCTTCTCCCACTCCCCCTCTCTCCCTCTCCCCTCTCTCTCTCTCCCCTTCCTCTCCCTCCCCCTCTCTCTCCCCCTCCCCTCTCTCCCTCTCCCCCTCTTTCCCTCTCTCTCCCTCCCTCCCTCTCCCTCTCTGCCCCTTTCTCTCCCTCTTTCCCTCTCTCCCTCTCCCTCCCCCCTCTCTCCTTCTCCCCTTCCTCTCCCTCCCCCTCTCTCTCCCCCTCCCCTCTCTCCCTCTCCCCCTCTTTCCCTCTCTCTCCCTCCCTCCCTCTCCCTCTCTGCCCCTTTCTCTCCCTCTTTCCCTCTCTCCCTCTCCCTCCCCCCTCTCTCCCTCTCCCCTTCCTCTCCCTCCCCCTCTCTCTCCCCCTCCCCTCTCTCCCTCTCCCCCTCTTTCCCTCTCTCTCCCTCCCTCCCTCTCCCTCTCTCCCCTCCCCCTTGCCCTCTTCCCCTCTCTCCCTCCCTCCCGCTCTCCCCCTCCTCTCTCTCTCTCTTCCTCTCTCCCCCTACCCCCTCTCTCTCCCTCTCCCCCCTCTCTCCCTCTCCCTCCACCTCTCCCCTTCCTCTCTCTCCCTCTCCCCCTGTCTCCCTCTCCCACCATTTCTCTCTCTCTCTCCCTCTCCCCTTCCCTCTCTCCCCCTCTCCTTCTCCCTTTCCCCCTTTCCATCTCTCTCCCTCTCTACATCTCTTTACCTCTCCCCCTCCCCCTCTTCTCCCCTCTCCCTTCCCCTCTTTTCTCTCTCTCCTTCTCCCTCCCTCTCCCCCTTTCTCCTTCCCTCTCTCTCTCTCTCTCTCTTGCTATCTCTCTCTCCCTCCTTTCTCTCCCTCCCTCTCTCTCCTTACTGGATATGGAGGCAGCAGTGCGAGTCATTGGCTCCTACAGCTCCCAATCACAGCCTGTGAGAAGGGAGCAGGGGCTGGGACCGAGCCATGCTCTGTATATCAATGGACACACAGAGCACAGCTCAGGATGGAGTGTCCCCATTGAAAATGATTTGCTATGGGAGCAGCCAGCAGGGGGAGGAGCCAGGAGCGCCAGCAGGTGCAAAACCATTACACAGAGCAGGTAAGTATAACATATTTGTTTTTGTTTTTTTTAAATCCCTTTACAATGCCTGTAAAAAACGGAAACATGATATGTTTTCTGAAAACACATACCGTGGAGAATACAATGCTGTTAGGTCCAATTTATTATGTCAAATATTATTAGTATAGTGGTTTCATACTTTTTCAGCAAAAAAAATGCACACAAATGCAATATATGACCTGATATTTTGGAAAAATATAAAATACAAAGTTCTGGCGAGCAAATACATGTACATGTTTACAACATGTAAAGTCTTATGCCCCGTACACACGGTCGGATTTTCCGACGGAAAACGTTCGATGGGAGCTTGTTGTCGAAAATTCCGACCGTGTGTAGGCTCCATCGGACATTTTCCATCGGAATTTCCGCCACACAAAATTTGAGATCTGGATCTCAAATTTTCTGACAGCAAAATCCGTTCTCTTATATTCCGATCGTGTGTACACAATTCCGACGCACAAAGTTCCACGCATTGCTCGGAATCAATCAGAAGAGCCGCACTGGCTATTGAACTTCATTTATCTCGGTTCGTCGTATGTGTTGTACGTCACCGCGTTCTTGACGTTCGGAATTTCCGACAAGATTTGTGTGACCGTGTGTATGCAAGATAAGTTTGAGCCAACATCCGTCGGAAAAAATCCATGGATTTTGTTGTCGGAATGTCCGATCAATGTCCGACCGTGTGTACGCGGCATTAGAATTAGATGCATTTATGAAATGACAACCAAATTTGTCACCCCAAATTGTTCATGGGGACACTTTAAAAGCCTTTACAAGTCAAGGATGTTCCTAGAATTATCGCTCTCACCTTGGCATAGGTGGCACCTTGGCCTTTTAGGTGTTCCCCTCAGTGTACATTGATGTACAAGTACATGAGATCTGGGGAGGGGGCAACATTTTGGGGGCGTTTAAGTGCTTGGGCACTTTTTATTTTTTCACTTAACTTAGAGGGACAGTTTCTCTCGGGTCCTCTTTAATGAAACATGGGGGACTATTGGACCCCCGATGTCTTTATCTTTATCCCAATGTCTTTGTCTTGCATACAAACAGCAAGGAATTGTCGGCCAACAAACACGAATGTAGTGACGTACTACGTGGTTTTTCAGCTCTTTAGCACCAGCCTTTGAGCCTCTTCTGCTAATTTCGTGTTAGTAGAAGTTTGGTGAGTGTTGATTCGCACTTTTCATTTTGCGCTTTTCATTTTGCGCTTTTCATTTAGCACTTTTCAGTTTGCGCTTTTCATTTCGTGCTTTTCAGTTCGCTTCTGAACGGCCGTTCGTCAACCAGACATGTTACGGAATCTGAGGAGATAACGTGTTATTTATTATTGGCCTTGGAGTTATTGCTTTGACCCAAGTCCAGTCCAGTCCAGGAGGAGGAGGAGTTCTAGGACCAAAAATTGGTTGCTTTATTAATCGTGACCAATTATGGCATATGCTTTTGCTGCGGGAGCTCCAGGAGAATAATCTGGATGATTTTCGGAATTATCTCTGGATGACGGACCCCTGCTTTCACCAACTCTTGGCATTGTTGACCCCATATATTAAGAAGCAGGACATATGCATGAGGCTTTTCTTTTATTTTTTGGTTGAATAATAATGATTTGATTTGTTATAGTTTCTATAAATTTGGATGCATAGAATGCACTTTTTGGTTAAGTTCTATTGGCAGATATCATGTCTAATTTTATTTGTTTTCTTTTTTTAATGCACAATAAAAAAAATGTGTAGAATAATACTTGGCTATGTGTTTTACTTCAAATGACAGTTTGGGAGTTGGCAGTTACATTAAAAAAAATTGTAAAATTGACAAGGGACACCAACATAGTTGTATCTTTGATCTTAAAAACTACGGGATAATGGTGTTGTGGTAGCTTGCCCCAAAAAAAAAAAAAAAAAAAGAAAAAAAAAAAGAAAAAAAAAGCATAATAATATTACCCTTGATATCACTAGAAAAAAAAAGCCTTTGAAAATTAGTTTGCAATAACTCCATCAGTATCACCAGCAAAGCAGCTTCATTATTATCCCATTAAAGAAGAAGAGAATTGTGCGCTGCATTTAGAGATTTCATAATTTGCCGCGTCACGAATGTTAATTCTCCATTACGAACGCTAGTTTACAAGACCGACCGCTTCTGGCTCGTCCTTTCTTCCAGGCATGCGTGTTTGTACTTTGGACTTTTGCCCGACGGACTTGTGTACACACGCTCGGAAAATCCGACAACAGACATTTGTCCGCGGAAAATGTTAAAACCTGCGATCCCACAATTTTCCGCAGTAAATCCGACAAAAATTGTCCAATGGATCGTACAAACGGTCGGATTTTCTGCCAACAGCCTGTCATCACACATTTCTCGCCGGAAAATCCGATCGTGTGTACGTGGCTTTACATCTTTTTCTTATAAAAAGTGAAACAAACTGTTGCTGTAACTGCCTAAAATTTGGGCTGGAGTTGGGCTTTAATTTGATTGTGCTTGCTTCAGATCCATCTAAATTTAATTGTCCCTCCAAGACTATCCTGTCTACAGGGTGACAACGCTGTGGTGATTTCACTGCTAGATGAAGAGTGTTTATATGGAAGGAGCGCAAGGCCAAAAAATAACAATCCAAATTCATTACTTTTTGGTCTGGCGCTCCTTCCATATGCGCACCTCTTCTCCTGGTAACCTGCTGGAGAACCCCGCAGTAGGTCACCCTTGCCTTTTAGACATGTGCACTACCGAAAAATGCGTTTTGTTTCGTTTTTCGTTTCATTTGTTATTTTCGTTTGTCGGATCATTCGCTATGATCGGCATTCGTTATTTCGGATCATTCGTGACTTTGGCTGCATTCATATTCGTTCCGCTCCATTCGTTTAGATGCGGCATTCGTTACATCGGATCATTCGGAACTTCGGATGCGTTTGTATTCATTCCACTCCATTCGTTTAGATGCAACATTCGTTACTTTGGATAATTCGTAATTTCGCATGCATTCGTATTCGTTATGTTCACTAACAGTTACTTTAGCCAAATTTGAAAGGAATTTCCAATAAAAATGCAAAATGAATCTATCCCAAATTAGCTGCTATGTCGCACAGACCTGAATAGAAGAATTACTGACTTCAGCTGATTTACCTATAATAATAATCTAGAAATGATCCAAATGTAATCGATTTGTTAAACTTGTAGATTGAATAGTTTTTTTTGGTCTTTCGGGTTTTTGTATTTTTGGATTTTTGTTCTTTTGGAATTTCATTCTTTCAAATTTTCGTTCTTTCGTTTCTTTGTTGTTTCTGGCAATTCGTTTTCGTATGCATTTGTCAAAAGAGTCTTTCGTTCATTCGGATGCTTCAGAATGAATGAAAATGCAGAATTTCATCCATTAACGAATTGCACATGTCTATTGCCTGTTGTGAGCAGCCTGACCTGAGCCAGTGAGGAGCCTAACCTGAGCCAATGAGCAACCTAACCTGAGACAGCGTGCAGCCTAACCTGAGCCAATGAGCAACCTAACCTGAGACAGCGTGCAGCCTAACCTGAGCCAATGAGCAACCTAACCTGAGACAGCGTGCAGCCTAACCTGAGCCAATGAGCAACCTAACCTGAGCCAATGAGCAACCTAACCTGAGCCAATGAACAGCCTAACCTGAGCCAATGAACAACCTAAACCGAGCCAGTGAGCCTGACCTGAGCCAGTGAGCAGCCTAATCGGAGTCAGTGAGCAGCCTAACCCAAGCCAGTGAGCAGCCTAACCTGAGCCAGTGAGCAACCTAACCTGAGCCAGTGAGCAGCCTAACCTGAGCCATTGAACAACCTAACCTGAGCCAGTGAGCAACCTAACCTGAGTCAGTGAGGAGCCTAACCTAAACCAGTGAGCAACCTAACCCGAACCAGTGAACAGCCTAACCTGAACCAGTGAGGAGCCTAACCTGAGCCAGTGAGCAACCTAACCTGAACCAGTGAGGAGCCTAACCTGAGCCAGTGAACAGCCTAACCTGAGCCAGTGAGCAACCTAACCTGAACCAGTGAGGAGCCTAACCTGAGCCAGTGAACAGCCTAACCTGAGCCAGTGAGCAACCTAACCTGAACCAGTGAGGAGCCTAACCTGAGCCAGTGAACAGCCTAACCTGAGCCAGTGAGCAACCTAACCTGAGCCAGTGAGCAACCTAACCTGAGCCAGTGAGCAACCTAACCTGAGCCAGTGAACAGCCTGACCTGAGCCAGTGAGCACCTAACCTGAGCCAGTGAGGAGCCTAACCTGAGCCAGTGAGCAGCCTGCTCGAATAGCAGTTGCCCCAATTTACAATCAGCGCGATTTCCTGCAAATCAGCACGCAGATATTCAGGAGAAAATGTGCGTTGTTTTGGATATTTCTGAATGGCAGTTGCCTGAATTTACAATAGGTACAATTCCCTGCAGATCAGCATGCAGTTATTTGAACACAAATTTGCGCAGCACTTTACATATATTATTATGTACTCTACAAATAATCACTGCCAAATTCTCCAAGTCATTATTTCAGTGAATCCTAATTGGCAGTTGCCTGGATTTTGAATCAGTGTATTTTTTTGCAAATTAGCATGTAAATGTTTGGGTGCAAAACTCATGATTTACTACACCTTAGTGATCAGCACTCCTGCCTTGCAGCACTGGGGTCATCCCCTAAAATCCCAACCATGACATTAACTGCTAGGAGTTTGCATGTTCTTCCTATGCTTGGGGGAGTTTCTTCCAGGGGCGGACTGACCATTCGGGCACTCGGGCACTGCCCGAGGGACCCATGCCACTAAGGGGCCCCATCAGGGTTACCAGCCTCAATAAAACCAGGGACAGTATGTAAAAATCTGTGTTTTTTAAAAAATCCCAAGATTATAGCTGCCCTGCCTCGCCAGTACCTTTTCAGCGTGTGTATTTGTATTCTGTATGTGTATATTGTGTGTGTATATTGTGTGTCTGTGTGTGTGTATACTGTATATGTGTGTGTGTATACTGTGTGGCCCCATAATCTATTGCCTGGGGGCCCCATAATCTCGTATTGCCTGGGGGCCTCATAATCTTCTCCTATTGCCCAGGGGCCCCATAATCTCCTATTGCCCGGGGGCCCCATGAGTTGTCAGTCCGCCCCTGGTTTCCTCCCACCCTCCAAAGACATGCTAGTAGTGTAATTGGCTCTTGTATGTGTGCACATGTAGGGACCTTCCCAGAGTCTACGTTGGGCTGAATGTTATAAATGGCAGTTTTCTGAATTACAAACTAGTGTGATTTTTTGTAAATCAGCATGCAAAAATTTGGGATTAAGGTTCATGTTTCTCAGTGACCTAGTGGTTAGCGCTTCCGCCTCACAGCACTAGAATCATATGTTCAAATCCCTATCAGGACACTACCTGCATGGAGTTTGCATGTTCTTCCTGTGCTTGGGTGGTGTTTCTCTGGTTACCTCCATGCTGCAAAACCATGCTGGTAGGAAGATTGGCTGTCCTAGTATGTGGAATAGGGACCTTAAATTGAGGGCAGAAACTGATGTACATAGAGCTCTGTTACATTGTTGGCACTATATTAATACCTGAAATAAATGGTCTAGTTTTATAGGGACCTTAGACTGTAAGCTCCTGAGGGCAGGGACTGATGTACATAAAGCTCTGTTACATTGTGGGCAGTACATTAATACCAGAAACAAATGGTCTATTTTTATAGGGACCTTAGATTGTAAGCTCCTGAGGGCAGGGACTGATGTACATAAAGCTCTGTTACATTGTTGGCATTATATTAATACCTGAAATAAATGGTTTAATTTTATAGGGACCTTAGATTGTAAGCTCCTGAGGGCAGGGACTGATGTACATAAAGCTCTGTAACATTGTTGGCACTATATTAAAACCTGAAATAAATGGTCTAGTTTTATAGGGACCTTAGATTGTAAGCTCCTGAGGGCAGGGACTGATGTACATAAAGCTCTATTACATTGTAGGCAGTACATTAATACCAGAAACAAATGGTGTAATTATATAGGGGCCTTAGATTGTAAGTCCCAGAGGACAGGGGCTGATGTACATAAAGCTCTGTTACATTGTAGGCAGTACATTAATACCTGAAAAAATGGTCTATTTTTATATGAACCTTAGATTGTAAGCTCCTGAGGGCAGGGACTGATGTGCATAAAGCTCTGTTAAATTGTAGGCAGTACATTAATACCTGAAATAAATGGTTTAAATTTATAGGGACCTTAGATTGTAAGCTCCTGAGAACAGGTACTGATGTGAATGTACAGTATATGAAAGGTGCTGTGTAACTCATCTGCACTCTATTAATTCCTATAATAAATGTAAATTCTCAAATTTTCCAGGTGGGTTCACCGCCAGCGACTACGCTGTGGTCTTCTAATCGCACAATGCCAGCGAATGAGCCCCCCCGCCTGCAGTACGCATCGCTGCAGTCACACAGCCCATTAAAACCGTTGGGGCTTTTCCAAAATAATGACAGACCCGCAGCAGCCCCCTTGCTGGGATTGGGGGATACCCTGAGGTTTTCCCCTCCTCCCACCATCTTTCACACTTTGCTGGGCACTTACCATGGCAGGGGAGGGTAGCCCAGAACTCTTCTCCCTACACACCTACTCCATCCCCTCCCTGATTGTTCCTCAGCCCCCCCCCTTGGTGCAGCAGATTGATGGTGACAGTACAGTGGGGTATTGTGTGACAATTGCCCCCCTGTGTGTGATGCAGGAAGGAGCCCCCTCTTCCCTCTGAACCCCCCTTTGTATAGTCAGCCTGTGTGAAGAACAGCCAGGGAGGGATTCCCGAGCCTGCTCCGCTCCCTCCCTCCTCTATATAAGCGGCTGCCTGCGCTGCAGTGACAGTTGCTCAGCGGACAGTTCCTGGTGCTGAAGTCAGCGCAGGAGGACGATTGTTCCGCACTCAGAGCGAGCCATCAGTGCTGGACACGGAAAAGCCATGATCACCGGAGCCTGCTGGAGGAGCCTCCTCCTCTGCTTCTTCTTCCTGCGAGGATCTGCCCAGAATTTCCCCCAGACCAGGTTCATCTGCACCTCAGTGCCTCTAGATATGGACATGTGTACCTCCTCAATGCAGAACAGTGGTCCCACCGAGGACCTGAAGACCACTATCCTGCAGCTGCGAGAGACGGTCCTCCAGCAGAAGGAGACCATCATCAATCAGAAGGACACCATCAGGGACTTGACCGGCAAGCTGGCCAGGTGTGAGGGGCAGACAGTGCTGGAGGTGCCCTCCAATGAGCCCAAGACCGGGGCAGCCCCTGGATCCAGGAGGAAGGAGACTGGGACCCCCAAAAACACAATGGGAGACTTGTCCAGGACCCCCACTGCAGAGACCCTTACCCAGCTGGGACAGACCCTGCAAAGCCTGAAGACCAGGCTGGAAAACCTGGAGGTAGGGATGAGTAGGGATGGCTCATGGCTTGTATGGTCAGTAGAATGCATGGAAATAAGTATTCAGTCAGACATTGGGGAAAAGGTGTGCAGAGATTGTAATGGGGGCTTGTGTGCTGCCCTTCTCTGGTGGGATATGGCTGGGTGCAGGACATAATGGGGGTGGTGGGACATGGATGGGTGCAGGACATAATTGGGATGGTGGGACATGGCTGAGTGTAGGACATAATAGGGGTGGTGGGACACGGTGGGTGCACGTTATAATGGGGTTGGTGGGACATGGCTGGGTGCAGGATATAATGGGGGTGGTGGGACATGGCTGGGTGCAGGACATAATGGGGGTGGTGGGATATGGCTGGGTGAAGAACATAATGGGGGTGGTTGGGCATGGAGCAGACTTGTGATATAGTGAGGGTGTGTGGAATATGGCTGGATGAGGGGGTGTAGGACAAGGTAGGGGAACATAGCTGGCTGCAGGACCTTTTGTGGGGGTGGGGGACATGGTAAAGGAGACCTGAAAAAATGGCTTGCTTTTTGACATGGTGTTGATGGGGGAGGATTTGGGACACTGGGGGAGATATGGTGACGTATACCTGGGATATGGCTGGGTGTGGGACATGGTTGGAGGATTTGGGACATGGTGAAGGAGACCTGAGACATGGCTGAGTGTGGGACATAGAGGGTGGCTGTGGGACAGGAAGGGGGTACAGGACATGGTGAAGGGGACCTTCATGGCTGGGTGTGGGACATGGTTAGGGGATTTGGGACATGGTGAAGGAGACCTGAGAAATGGCTGGGTCTGGGACATAGAGGGTGGCTGTGGGACAGGAAGGGGGTACAGGCCATGGTAAAAGGGACCTTCATGGCTGGGTGTGGGACATGGTTGGTGGATTTGGGACATGGTGAAAGAGACCTGGGACATGGCCTGATTTGGGACATGGAGGGTGGCTTTGGGACAGGAAGGGGGTACAGGACATGGTTAAGTGGACCTTCATTGCTGGGTGTGGGACATGAAGAGGGTGCAGGGAATAGTGAAGGAGACAGCTGGGTGTGGGCAGGGCTGATAATCACGATGCTGTTAGAAATCACAGCTACTTGACAGCCCCCCCCAATATAGCAAATTAATAATTTCACAAAAAAATACACTAAAACCATTATTAGCGGACACAAACATAACCGAGAATCTGTGTGAATTAGACCTTTTTTAAATAGTTTTTTACATTCTTTAAACATTTTTAAATAATTTTTTTTTAAATCTTTACATTTTTTTAAATGATTTGATTTTACAATTTTTGAAAAATAATTTTTTCACACTTTGTTATTTTTTTATGGGACAGGGAAGCACAATGACAGGGGGGCACACAGGGGGCATCAGAAGCAGGTAGAACAGGAAGGGGGATCTGTGCGGGGGAAGCAATTACAGGAACAATGCCCGGTGTCCATGTCTCTCCTTGCAGCAGCAGAAAGTTGGAAAGGGGGAGAGAAACTGTCTTTCAGCTGCTGCATAGAGGTGCACAGGGCATCCTTCTGTAATTACCCCTCTGTCCGACCACACCGATTCCCTCTGCTGTCTGGGCCCCCCTGTGTGCCCGGGCTCCCTACAGGAGGACTGGTGGTCTCCCCCTATCAGTGGCCCTGGGTGTGGGACATGAAGAGGGTGCGGGAGATAGTGGGGGTTTGGGACATGCAGAAAAGCGAGACCCAGCTATGGAGATTGATGCATGGATCTGTCTTGTTAACTCATTGTGGTAACTTACTAGTGCGGTATTTGTGGCTTTTTTTGGAGTCTCCGAGTGTTTGAAGCACCGAGTATCTTAAGCAGTGATGATTGTAAAGTTGGTAGTATAATCAGAAGAGAGCATGTTGGTGAATACAATGTTCTCAGCAGTACATTCACCTATTCCTGTTAACATTAGAAAAGGAACAATTGTTCTGACTGCATTGATGGCGATAATCATGGTGCCGTCAACCAGCTGCCAAGAGTCAGTCACCAAGACAGACATGTCTTCTGGATGGCAGAAAATGTGACATTGGTTGACCAGCCTTCAGATTGTGGCCATATGCAGCCTAATAAATTGAAGCCATGCCTCTCTTGAGTCTGTTTGGTAGTGAAGGGGTTAACTCCTGAGTTACACAAAGAGAATTTTCCTTGGAAAAACTCGGCATGGTGGAACTTCACCATTTCTCTTTGGCATTAGGACTGCGCAAAGTGCCCTCTGCATACACTTGTGTTGGTTTGGAGTTCCTCAGAAATCTGTCCCTTCATGGCTAACCTAAGGTGCCCATAGACAGGATACAACTGCTTCCCAAATCCCAATCTGAGCGATTGTGGTGGGATCAGGAAATGGTCACCCACCTGTGATCTCAGCGATGACCAACTTTGGCAGAGGAGTTGATTCCCCTTGTTGGGTTTTACCAGTTGATCACCAGGGTGGCCTGCTGAGCTCATAAATGTGTACTCTTGGTTGATAACAAGCATACATGCTGATGCTTTTTGCTTAATGTAACTAAAGTCATTGGGCATGTGGACCATCATCTGATGTCTGTGGGTGATCTGCTCAATGTCTGGCTGCCCTTGAAATAGCAGCCTGAGGCTTTACTTATCCAGAGATGAAGCCTCAACAATCATCCACATGGTTACCTAAGTCAATAAGCTGCTAATGGGTTTAATTGAGAAAGTCGAATGTTTAGTAATGTTTGTGACAAGCCACTTAACTGACGGCGTGACATGTCCCCCCCATCCCCCTTTCCCTGCCCCTTTGCAGCAATACAGCAGAGGGAACTCGTCTGTTCAAGCCAGCAGTCTGAAAGATTTGTTGCAGACCAAAATAGACGACTTGGAGAAGCAAGTCCTGTCCAGAGTCAACAACCTAGAAGAAGGGAAGGTCAACGTGAAGAACGAGACAGAGCTGAGGGGCAAAATAGAGAATGCCCTCACCTCTCTACAGCAGAGGATCACCGACCTGGAAAAAGGTGCGGAGAACATGCTGAGGGTACAATGTGATTGCAGCCGTCTGCCTGTGTATGCGCACCCAAAGAACAGCTCCCCGTATTCCACAACATGGGGTGTGATCATTGCCTGGGAAGAATGTCACAACCCATACAATGTGCAATTGTACCACCTCAGTAATCAGCCACATATTATATTCTTTGTTTGAAGGATTTGTATTTATAGAATTTTCAGTTTTCAGTCTGTGGTGTGATTCAGGCATCTGCAGCTTCTGTTTAAGAACATAATGCAAGCAACCCCCTGCCCCCCCCCCCCCTTCTTCTTTTTCTTTCTTTCTCCCTCTTTTGTTCTCCCTCTATTTCCTTATCAAACCGCTCCCTACCCTCCACTCCTTTCTCATCTCCCTCCCTTTCCCCTTTTCCTTTCTTTACCTGCAGCCCCCTTCCCTCTTATCTCTCCCATTTATCCCCTTCTTATCCTTCTCTCTTTTCCTTTCCTCTTCTCCCGCTCAACTCTGTCCCTTACCTTTTTATCCTTATTTTCCTCACCTCCCTGCTCTCTTCTTTCCCTACTTTCTCCTCTCCTTCCCTCCACTCTCTCTTTTCTGCAATACCGTCATCTTCCCCCTCCCTTCTCTCTTCTTTTTGTTCTACTCCCCTTTCCTCTCCTCCACTCTCTTCCCCTCCATCTCCTCTCCTCTCCTCAATCCCTTCCAACTCATCACCTCTGTTCTCTTTCCCCTTCCACTTATTTCCTCTCTTCTCTACCATGCCCTGACCTCTCCTCTCCTCTCCTCCCATTCCTCTTTCTCTCCTCTTCCTTAATCTCCTCTCTCTCCTCACTCCTCTCCTCTCTCTACTTCCCTTCTTTCTTTGTCTCTTTCTATCTCACAAATCCAATCCTCCAATTTGACTTTTCATTGTTTCCATTCAATTTTCTCTCTTCTCTTTCACTATCAATCCCTTTTTATCCTCCCCATCTTTTCTCTCCTCCCACCTTTTGTCTCCCGTGTCCTCTTTTCTCTCTTTCTCTTCTCTCCTCTCCCTATCTCCTTTCCCCTCAGTCTCTCCTTTCCTCTCCTCTCTCCTCCTGTCTTTCTCCCCTCTTTCATTTCATCTCTCATCTCCTCTCCCCTGCCCTTCCCTTCTCCTTTCCTTTCCCATCCTATCCTTCTCTTCTCTTCTCTTCTCTTCTCTTCTCTTCTCTTCTCTTCTCTTCTCTTCTCTTCTCTTCTCTTCTCTTCTCTTCTCTTCTCTTCTCTTCTCTTCTCTTCTCTTCTCTTCTCTTCTCTCTTCTCTCTCATCTCCCTCTCACCTTTTCTTTCCTCTCTTCTCCTTTCCATCTCTCCTTTTCTCTCCTCTCCACTTCTCTCCTGTCCTCTCCCCTTCTCTCCTCCCGTCTCTCCTTTCCTCTCTCTCCTCCTTCTCTCCTCTCATCTCCCTCTCTCCTTTTCTCTCCTCTCCCCTTCCTCTCTTCTTTTCTTATCTCTTCTCTCCTTTCCTCCCCCCCCCCCCCGCCCCTTCTCTTCTAGTCTCCCTCTCTCCTATTTTTTTCTCTCCTCTCCTCTCATCTCCCGCTCTCCTTTCCAATCTGTCTCGCCTTTCCTCTGCTCTCTCCTCCTCCTCTCTCTCTGCTCTCTCCTTTCATCTCTCCTAACCCCCCCCCCCCCGTCTCTTCTCTATTCTCCTCTCCCCTCCTCTCTTCCTCTCTTTTATCTCCCTCTCACCTTTCCTTTCCTCTCCTCTCCCTCTGTCTCTCCTTTTCTCTCTTCTCCTATTCTCTCCTCTCTTCTTCTCTCCCCTCCGTCTCTCCCTTCCTCTCTTTTTCCTCTTTTTCTCCTCTCTCCTTTTCTCTCCTCTCTATCTCATCTCCCCTTTGTCTTTTCTTTTCTGTTCTCTCTCTCCCCCAATCTCTTTTCTTCTCTCTTCTCCTCTCCTCTCCCCTTCCCTCAGCTCCCTCTCACCTCTCCTTTCCTCTCCTCTCCCTTCCATCTCGCTCCTTTTCTCTCTTTTCCTCTTCTCTCCTCTCCTGTTCTCTCCTTTTCTCTCCCCTCCGTCTCTCCTTTCCTCCCTCTCCTCTCATCTCCCTCTCTTCTTTTCTCTCCTCTCCGCTCCTCTTCTCCCATCTCCTCTCCTCTCATCTTCCTCTCTCCTTTCCTCTCCTCTCCTCCCAGCTCCCTCTCTCCTCTCCTCTCCTCCCCTCCCCTCTCCTCTCCTCTCCTCTCCTCTCCTCTCCCTCTCCTCTCTCTCGCTTCTTTTCTCTCCTCTCCTCCCATCTCTCCTCTCCTCCCAGCTCCCTCTCCCCTCTCCTCTCTTCCCATCTCCCTCTCTCCTCTCATCTCCTCTCCTCTCAACTCCCTCTCTCCTCTCCTCTCCTCTCCTCTGTCTCTTTCTACCTCTTTTCACCCTCATATCCCCCTCTATTTCCTTTATCTCTTTGCTGTGTCTCTCTGCTATATAACATGCTTGCAGGTCGGATTCTGTGCTGCAGTTACATAACATGAAGAGTCAGGGAGGAATTCATTTCAGAGCTCTTCTCTTAGCCTTGGCCCACATTGAATGCCTCTGTGTATTGCTACCTGCACAGAACTGGAGAGTGCATTCACATTGCAGACATCTGTACACGTCGGTCGAGGTGACCTACGAAGGATTTAGCTCTCTCAGCATTTCCCTCCCCCCACCCTAGACCTCAGTTTTTCTATGTAGCTGGCTCTATTGAAGCCGCCTGCCACGATATGCCATCAGAATAATGATCAGTGTTTGCAATTTGTTGTTTTATATCGCTGTAAGAAATAACCAGAGCTTTCCTTACTAATGCGAAATGCAGCCTTGGCTGGGGCTGGGTTATGGCGCCTCCTAGTGAAATATCTGGGGAAGTTACAGAATTTTTGAAACTTTTCTTGGGGTGATGTCATAGTGATGGTGTGTTTTTATGCTGCGGTTTGATTGTGATCGGTGACAGTGATGTTGGTTTGGGGGATTCACATCATTGATTATCCCGACTGCTACTTTCTGTGCTGAGCAGAGGTCTTCCCTCCAGTGACACAGGAAAATGGAACAAAGGCTGCAGCACAATAGTACATACAAATAACACATCGGGTTCGGTTTATTCAGCCTGATTGCAGTTTAGTAATAAAATGAAAAATTCGGTTGAGTTTTAAATCTTAACAGGATAAAAATACAAGGCAACCATTACTGACCACCTTCTGCAAATACTAATTAGCTGTACCTGATCTGGAACAAGTATGCAGCCAGTGAAGTCAGATTGTCAGGTCAGTGACTTATTGAAGCCATTGAATGAGAAGGACAACTGAGCAGTTTGCATTTCCAGAAGGCGGTCAGCTGCGGCAGCTTCCATATGTAGCGTTGTGACAGGTTCCCTTTAATCCAGCAGCAGGACCTCTGATACGTTAACAATGCTGAGGGTCCTAAAATAGACAGATAACCTTGCAACTACTCAAGCAAAATGTAATAAAAGTGTATAGAAAGCCACAACTGTTTTTGGATGTTGGGGGAAGTTTTGAACCCCTGTTCTCCGCTTGGGAGATTTATCATCTCTGTTTGCCCTGATGATTATTTGTCTCCTGTATAGAAATAGAAATCTTTGGGGAATCCAAAGTTATTTTGGGATGGTCAATATAAAAAAGGAAGCATTGGGAAATCTTATTGGTATGGTGACAACTAGTGCCCTCTACACACGATCGGACATTGATCGGACATTCCGACAACAAAATCCATGGATTTTTTCTGACGGATGTCAGCTCAAACTTGTCTTGCATACACACACGGTCGCACAAAGTTGTCGGAAAATCCGATCGTTCTGAACGCGGCGGCGTAAAACACGTACGGTCGGGACTATAACCGGGGCAGTAGCCAATAGCTTTCGTCTCTTGATTTATTCTGAGCGCGCGTGGCACTTTGTGCGTCGGAATTGTCCACACACGGTCGGAATTTACGCAAACGGATTTTGTTGGCGGAAAATTTTATAGCCTGCTCTCAAACTTTGTGTGTCGGAAATTCCGATAGGAAAAAGTCAGATGATGGAGCCCACACACGGTCGGAATTTCCGACAACAAGCTCCATTTGCACATATTCCGTCGGAAAGTCCGACCGTGTGTACAGGGCATAAGAAGGGATTTCCCCTCACTTCCTGTTGTGTCTCCAGGACAGGAAATGTCAGAAAATCTCTTCAAAGGGGAAAAAAATAGCCACCAAAAAAATGTATAGAAAATCATGCTTTGGTTTCATCCAATTAGAAACAAAATGATTTGACATAAAAGGAGGGTGTCTATACAAATGACATCATCTTTTCACTTCCAATGACATCACGGCTTGTCATCTCTGCTGATAGATTTCATTGTGCATCAGCTTTTCCCTGCACCAAGCACAGCTGCCTTTCTGTGGGGTGCTGGGGGTGAAGGTGCGGCTTAGCCAAGGTAGGATGGAACCAAGGCCACATGGGAAGCATGCAACAGTCTATTACACACATATGCTTGAACTTTCAAACATTAGCAGCGCTAATCGATCGACATTCAGATCAACATACAGTCTATTGGCTCGGGTCAAGGAACGTCTGTTCAAGATGGGCAGAGACATCGGGCCCCACACCTGCAATGACAGGTGATACCCGGGCTATTTCCTACCATTTCATTCCAACTAACTCTAAGACAATCCTGCTTAGGGGCAGATTATTGGAAAGACGTACTCTGAGTATTATCTCGGTAGAGGTGCCAAATAATCATTATTGCTCCACTGGGATTAGGAGAGATTTTTTTTTTGCCTTCGATAATCCTAGGTCTAGAAGTAACAGGTTAGGCTTGTGTTTGAATCTCAGCCTAGTGCCTCTGGGAAATGAACCTTGCTTGTCTTCTCCATCTCTTTAGGTCAAAAGGAGAACAGGCCTGCCGACAAATTCCAGCTCACTTTCCCCTTGAGGACAAACTACATGTACGCCAAAGTAAAGAAGAGCCTTCCGGAAATGTACGCTTTCACTGTGTGCATGTGGCTCAAATCCAACGCCTCCCCAGGGGTGGGGACTCCATTCTCATACGCAGTACCAGGCCAAGCCAACGAGCTGGTGCTTATTGAGTGGGGGAATAATCCAATGGAAATATTAATCAACGACAAGGTAATAAAATCATCAGTCTTCATTTCTCGATTTAGGGAGGCGCACAGAGTTTGGGAAGGTTTTAAGCAAAGAGGTGCTTGAAGTGAACATATGGCCAGGCTGTAGTCTTTAAAGAATTAACATATTCCTAACAAACAAAAAAATCAGCTTTAAGTCAAGTCCTTATTGACCTCTGTAGCCGCAGGCACTGTTAAAAAAACGATTCTTAAAATAATAATGGTTGTAAACCTCAGACATTAAATACGGACAAAGCATATCCCTCTATAGTGTGTACGTGTCTAACTCCAGAGCACTAAGTGTCATTTCTGTCTGCTGCCTCCTTCCTCTGCTATCTACATGAGTTTGACAAGTTTTCCTGACACCAAGAGATAAAAGGTGACAGGGGAGGGAGCTCCAGCTGATTGACAGCCTCAGATCTGTTCCTGTGTGCTGTATGAAAGGGAGTGTGTCCCTTCCCTCCAACCAGCTCTACTCAGTGTAACTTCAGCTCTCCTCCCCCTTTTTTTCGGAATGCTTAGACAAACTTTAAAATTTCTGGACTTTGAACAGCTGTACAGAAGAGAAGACAGCAGATAAACAGGTACAACTTTTGTAGGAGGATTTGTTTCATCTCTGTGTTTCCCCTGAGGCCAGTCAACTCACTGGGTATAGGGAGGGTTTACAACCACTTTATCTTTAGAAGCACTAGGCCTTCAAATCATTCTGAGCAACTCAGCTCCCCCTTCTTCCCTCTCCTAGCAGTGACTCAGAAGCTCAGCTCCCCTCCTTTCCTCTCCTAGCAGTGACTCAGCAGCTCAGCTTCACTTCCTTCTCTGTCCTAGCAGTGACTCAGCAGCTCAGCCCCCCTCCTTTCCTCTCCTAGCAGTGACTCAGCAGCTCAGCTCCCCTCCTTTCCTCTCCTAGCAGTGACCCAGCAGCTCAGCTCCCCTCCTTTCCTCTCCTAGCAGTGACTCAGCAGCTCAGCTCCCCCTCCTTTCCTCTCCTAGCAGTGACTCAGCAGCTCAGATCCCCTCCTTTCCTCTCCTAGCAGTGACTCAGCAGCTCAGCTCCCCTCCTTTCCTCTCCTAGCAGTGACTCAGCAGCTCAGCTCCACCTCCTTCCCTCTCCTAGCAGTGACTCAGCAGCTCAGCTCCCCTCCTTTCCTCTTCTACAGTGACTCAGCAGCTCAGCTCCACCTCCTTCCCTCTCCTAGCAGTGACTCAGCAGCTCAGCTCCCCCTCATTCCCTCTCCTAGCAGTGACTCAGCAGCTCAGCTCCCCTCCTTTCCTCTCCTAGAAGTGACTCAATAGCTCAGCTACCTCTCCTTCCCTCTCCTAGCAGTGACTCAGCAGCTCAGCTACCTCTCCTTTCCTCTCCTAACAGTGACTCAGCAGCTCAGCTCCCCCTCCTTCCCTCTCCTAGCAGTGACCCAGCAGCTCATCTCCCCCTCCTTCCCTCTCCTAGCAGTGACTAAGCAGCTCAGCTCCCCCTCCTTCCCTCTCCTAGCAGTGACTCAGCAGGTCAGCTCCCCCTCCTTTCCTCTCCTAGCAGTGATTTAGCAGTTCAGCTCCCCTCTTTTCCTCTCCTAGCAGTGACTTAGCAGCTCAGCTCCCCTCCTTTCCTCTCCTAGCAGTGACTAAGCGGATCAGCTCCCCTCCTTCCCTCTCCTAGCAGTTACTCAACAGCTCAGCTCCCCTCCTTTCCTCTCCTAGCAGTGACTCAGCAGCTCAGCTCCCCCTCCTTTCCTCTCCTAGCAGTGACTCAGCAGCTCAGATCCCCTCCTTTCCTCTCCTAGCAGTGACTCAGCAGCTCAGCTCCCCTCCTTTCCTCTCCTAGCAGTGACTCAGCAGCTCAGCTCCACCTCCTTCCCTCTCCTAGCAGTGACTCAGCAGCTCAGCTCCCCTCCTTTCCTCTTCTACAGTGACTCAGCAGCTCAGCTCCACCTCCTTCCCTCTCCTAGCAGTGACTCAGCAGCTCAGCTCCCCCTCATTCCCTCTCCTAGCAGTGACTCAGCAGCTCAGCTCCCCTCCTTTCCTCTCCTAGAAGTGACTCAATAGCTCAGCTCCCCCTCCTTCCCTCTCCTAGCAGTGACCCAGCAGCTCATCTCCCCCTCCTTCCCTCTCCTAGCAGTGACTAAGCAGCTCAGCTCCCCCTCCTTCCCTCTCCTAGCAGTGACTCAGCAGGTCAGCTCCCCCTCCTTTCCTCTCCTAGCAGTGATTTAGCAGTTCAGCTCCCCTCTTTTCCTCTCCTAGCAGCGACTTAGCAGCTCAGCTCCCCTCCTTTCCTCTCCTAGCAGTGACTAAGCGGATCAGCTCCCCTCCTTCCCTCTCCTAGCAGTTACTCAACAGCTCAGCTCCCCCTCCTTTCCTCTCCTATCAGTTAGTCAACAGCTTAGCTCCCCCTCCTTTCCTCTCCCAGCAGTGACTAAGCAGCTCAGCTCCCCTTCCTTCCCTCTCCCAGCAGTGACTCAGCAGCTCGGTTCCCCTCCTTTCCTCTCCTAGAAGTGACTAAGCAGCTCAGCTCCCCCTCCTTCCCGGTCCTAGCAGTGACTCAGCAGCTCAGCTCCCCCTCCTTTCCTCTCCTAGCAGTGACTAAGCAGCTCAGCTCCCCCTCCTTCCCTCTCCTAGCAGTGACTCAGTAGCTCAGCTCCCCCTCCTTTCCTCTCCTAGCAGTGACTCAGCAGCTCAGCTCCCTCTCCTTTCTTCTCCTAGAAGTGACTCAGCAGCTCAGCTCCACCTCCTACCCTCTCCTAGCAGTGACTCAGCAGCTCAGCTCCCCTCCTTTCCTCTCCTAGAAGTGACTCAACAGCTCAGCTCCCCCTCCTTTCCTCTCCTAGCAGTCACTAAGCAGCTCAGCTCCCCCTCCTTCCCTATCCTAGCAGTTACTCAACAGCTCAGCTCCCTCTCCTAGCAGTGACTCAGTAGCTCAGCGCTGTGTGAAATTTTGGGTTAAGCGCTACCATAAACCTTCCTTCATTAGTCTCTGAATTACACATAGGGTGTCTTGAAACATGCTGGCAGGGCATTATGTACAAACTGCATATTCTGGATGTCTGTTCACACATTTTTTCACCCCATGTGGTGCAGATTCTCCTTGCTGTCCCCCCACCCCCACCCCCCACCCCCATGTCCACGCAGATCTGCTAGCTTCCTCACTTTCCTCTCCCAATGGCTGCTGTTGGAGGCACACAGGGGAATGTTTCAGGATGAACAGAGATCTTTGATCAGTACTGTGTTCAGTAGTGTGTTCATTCATAACAGGTTCCACACTGACTGGTACCTGACCTTTCCTGTAGATCCTCATTAAGTGACAGCAATATTAGGTGCCCAGGAAAGCATCTACTGGGGGCAGTTTATGTTCTAGATAATTTGAGTCTCTTCTATTTTTTTAACAGGTAGCAAAATTACCTTTTGTAATTAATGATGGCAAATGGCATCATATCTGCATTGCCTGGACAACAAGGGACGGTGTGTGGGAAGCGTACCAAGATGGCGTCCTTCGAGGAAATGGGGAAAACTTGGCACCCTACCACCCCATCAAACATCAGGGAGTGCTGGTGCTGGGGCAGGAACAGGTAAATGTGTTAGAAAACCTTAAATTATTATCTACCTTGCTGTACAAGTCCCCGATTACAAATATGTTTTCATGTCAATGGCTGTTTTCCTGCTTTCCCATAAACTTTTAAGCTTTATATACGAACCCAGCTTCATAGTAATAACTGCTTAAACTGTTTTAACTGAAAGTTTTATGAAATAATTCTAAGTATATAAAACAATTCATGCAAATGTTGGTGGTCAGTGCTGTGTGTCTCCTCAAATGTTGGTGGTCAGTACTGTGTGCCTCCTCAAATGTTGGTGGTCAGTGGTGTGTGCCTCCTCAAATGTTGGTGGTCAGTGCTGTGTGTATCCTCAAATGTTGGTGGTCAGTGCTGTGTGTCTCCTCAAATGTTGGGGGTCAGTGCTGTGTGCCTCGTCAAATGTTTGTGATCAGTGGGATGTGCCTCCTCAAATGTTGGTGGTCAGTGCTGTGTGTCTCCTTAAATGTTGGTGGTCAGTAGTGTGTGCCTCCTCAAATGTTGGTGATCAGTGGGATGTGTCTCCTCAAATGTTGGTGGTCAGTGCTATGTGTCTCCTCAAATGTTGGTGGTCGGTGCTGTGTGCCTCCTCAAATGTTTGTGGTCAGTGTTGTGTGTCTTCTCAAATGTTGGTGGTCAGTGTTGTGTGTCTCCTCAAATGTTGGTCAGTGGGATGTGCCTCCTCAAATGTTGGTGGTCAGTGTTGTGTGCCTCCTCAAATGTTGATGGTCAGTGGGATATGCCTCTTCAAATGTTGGTGGTCAGTTGTGTGTGGCTCCTCAAATGTTGGTGGTCAGTGATGTGTGCCTCCTCAAATGTTGATGGTCAGTGGGATGTGTTTCCTCATATGTTGATGGTCAGTGTTGTGTGCCTCCTCAAATGTCGGTGGTCAGTTTTGTGTGCCTCCTCAAATTTTGGTGGTCAGTGTTGTGTGTCTCCTCAAATGATGGTGGTCAGTGGTGTGTGCCTCTTCAAATGTTGGTGATCAGTGATGTGTGCCTCCTCAAATGTTGGTGGTCAGTGGGATGTGTCTCCTCAGATGTTGGTGATCAGTGGTGTGTGCCTCCTCAAATTTTGGTGACCAGTGGGATGTGCCTCCTCATTTATTGGTGGTCAGTGGGATGTGCCCTCTCAAATATGTGTCCCTTGAAATACAGGTACATTTGAGTAATGCATGGATCCTAATGTTGGTTACAATTTGTAGCCAAAGTAGTCACCTTGGTGGTCCACAAGAGCAGTGTTACTTACCTGAGAAACAATACACAGGTCCTGCACCACTTGTTCCAATCTCTTGGGCAGGTGATGTTGGGCCTGAACTATACTGCCAGTGTAGGGCTGGATATGCATCCTTCCTTGCTGAGAGTCAAAGTGACTTGCTTTGAAGGAATTTGCTAAACCCGCACAGAAACACATTTTGCAGCATTGATTATATTGCTTTTATAGAACATATTATTTACACCTTCGTTCTGCATAAATTGGCCAAAAACAAATGTTCTTTAGGCTATATTCTCTTCTCAACAAATGTTTTTTTTATTACAAAATAAATAAACCAAAGTGAGTCAGGTCTGCACCACGAATAAATCGTGATTGTGTGAATTTCCAACTTGAATTTCCAAACTAAGTCCACGTGTAGTGTTCTTCAGTAACTATCCTCAGAGTCTTGATAGATATCTCTTCTGTGCAGTGTTCATTTTGATGTCAAATTTCGATTTAGTCGTAGTCTTTTGACTAAAATGTCATTTTAGTTTAAGTCGTATTTTAGTCATCTGAATTGTTTTAGTTTTAGTCGTATTTAGTTGACTAAAATCTAATGGGTTTAGTTAAATTATAATGCATTATTGAAGCATTTCTCTAAAATTGCCAAACTTATGATATACTCCTGGAGTAAAAATCGAATGACATGTTAATATTTCTGGTATGAAGGGTTGAACATGCGCTACAGACACAGATTTAGCAGTTGGAAAATGGAACGTCTTTATAAAGAAAACCAAGTTTCATAGACAAACAGAAATATTGCTTTTGTCTAAAGTCTTTTGACTAAAATACCATTTTAGTTTTAGTCATATTTTAGTCATCTGATTTTTTTTAGTTTTATCATATTTTAGTCGACTAAAATAGTGTGAATTTCATCATTTTTTTGGCTTCTGTGAAATTAACACACGATGTGCTGCACACACCACCACCATTAGCCCCTACTGTATAGAAAAGAAGACCAATCCCTCTGAAGAAGCCATGCCCAGTGGTGTAACGCGTAAGGGGGGGGGGCAGCACTGGTAACTGAAGACACAGGGGTGGCCCGTCCATTGTGGCCGCACAGGCGCCGCCTCCCCTATCCACCGCCGCCACCCTCCCTATCCATGCGCCCGGTCCCTTTCAGGATGCCAGGCGCATAAATTACTATGGCAGGGAGGGGCGAGGGTGTGTTTTTTGAAGCACCTGATTAGAGCCAGAGGCTCTAATAGGCTTCAAAATAGGGTGGGCTTGGGGCGCAGAGCATTGCGCCTGGACCGCACCCAGTTGTATATTGAATTGAATATTCGCTGTTGCAACATTGATCCTCTTCCCGGCCAATCGGGAAGCAGGTCTGATTCTGGCAGCAGCACATTTTCATTTCCTTTGAATATACAGTGGGGACGGAAAGTATTCAGACCCCCTTAAATTTTTCACTCTTTGTTATATTGCAGCCATTTGCTAAAATCATTTAAGTTCATTTTTTCCTCATTAATGTACACACAGCACCCCATATTGACAGAAAAACACAGTTGACATTTTTTGCAGATTTATTAAAAAACAAAAACTGAAATATCACATGGTCCTAAAGCAGGCCATACACGGTCGAATTTTGAACAAATTTTCTTTTCAAAATCAGAAAGTTCGTTTTTTTTGTGATCCGATGATGCCACCATTGATTTTCGAAATTCGTCCGACCAAGCCTTCAATTTTACCTCATGTTGCTACAGAAAAGAACTTTCGTGGCTGGGAATCTTCTTTTCTCCCCGTAAATTTTCTTTTCTTATTACATTTCTCACACGATTCTCCCATCATTGATTAGAAAATCTTTCGTTTTTCTAAAAATTTCCAACATGTCCGATTCCTCAAATTTGATTGCCGCACGAAAATCAGCCATTGCTGCAGCCCACTAATGGTGCGAAATTCGTACAAAAATTCTTTGATACGATTTTCGAAAGAAAATTCTTTCGAAATTCGAACAGTATATGGCCAGTATAAGTATTCAGACCCTTTGCTGTGACACTCATATATTTAACTCAGGTGCTGTCCATTTCTTCTGATCATCCTTCAGATTGTTCTACACCTTCATTTGAGTCCAGCTGTGTTTGATTATACTGATTGGACTTGATTAGGAAAGCCACACACCTGTCTATATAAGACCTTACAGCTCACAGTGCATGTCAGAGCAAATGAGAATCATGAGGTCAAAGGAACTGCCTGAAGAGCTCAGAGACAGAATTGTGGCAAGGCACAGATCTGGCCAAGGTTACCAAAAAAAAAATTTCTGCTGCACTTAAGGTTCCTAAGAGCACAGTGGCCTCCATAATCCTTAAATGGAAGACGTTTGGGAGGACCAGAACCCTTCCTAGAGCTGGCCGTCCGGCCAAACTCAGCTATCAGGGGAGAAGAGCCTTGGTGAGAGAGGTAAAGAAGAACCCAAAGATCACTGTGGCTGAGCTCCAGAGATGCAGTCGGGAGATGGGAGACAGTTGTAGAAAGTCAACCATCACTGCAGCCCTCCACCAGTCGGGCTTTATGGCAGAGTGGCCCGACGGAAGCCTCTCCTCAGTGCAAGACACATGAAAGCCTGCATGGAGTTTGCTAAAAAACACCTGAAGGACTCCAAGATGGTGAGAAATAAAATTATTTGGTCTGATGAGACTAAGATAGAACTTTTTGGCCTTAATTCTAAGCGGTATGTGTGGAGAAAACCAGGCACTGCTCATCACCTGTCCAATACAGTCCCAACAGTGAAGCATGGTGGTGGCAGCATCATGCTGTGGGGGTGTTTTTCAGCGTCAGGGACAGGGCGACTGGTTGCAATTGAGGAAAAGATAAATGCGGCCAAGTACAGGGATATCCTGGACGAAAACCTTCTCCAGAGTGCTCAGGACCTCAGACTGGGCCGAAGGTTTACCTTTCAACAAGACAATGACCCTAAGCACACAGCTAAAATAACGAAGGAGTGGATTCACAACAACTCCGTGACTGTTCTTGAATGGCCCAGCCAGAGCCCTGACTTAAACCCAATTGAGCATCTCTGGAGAGACCTAAAAATGTCTGTCCACCAACGTTTACCATCCAACCTGACAGAACTGGAGAGGATCTGCAAGGAGGAATGGCAGAGGATCCCCAAATCCAGGTGTGAAACACTTGTTGCATCTTTCCCAAAAAGACTCATGTCTGTATTAGATCAAAAGGGGGCTTCTACTAAATACTGAGCAAAGGGTCTGAATACTTAGGACCATGTGATATTTCAGTTTTTCTTTTTTAATAAATCTGCAAAAATGTCAACAATTCTGTGTTTTTCTGTCAATATGGGGTGCTGTGTGTACATTAATGAGGAAAAAAAATGAACTTAAATGATTTTAGCAAATGGCTGCAATATAACAAAGAGTGAAACATTTAAGGGGGTCTGAATACTTTCTGTCCCCACTGTATATTTGTAAAGGTGGGTGCAGGGGTATTATTGTTGGTTTTGTTTTTTCTTTTATTATGAACAGTAGTAAAATACCCCATGATGGTCACCGGATAGGGCTGAACAGGAGCATATGAAAGACATCAAGTCTAGAGAAAGCTACAGGGAATTATAATAAATATTGTGGTATTTTATTACTGTCCTTATTAAGAGAACATTTGTTCAGAAGAGAATATCCTAAAGCAGCTTTGCTCAACTGGGGTGCCACCTGGAGTTATCAGGGGTGCTGTAATGCATCTTGTATCTTTGCATGGAAATGTATGATGCTAATCCAGGGCGGGTGGCATTCAGGGCAGCCCTGGCATTTAGAAGGGGATTGAAAGTCTACCTCTGCTTAGGCCTGCTCCATCTCCCCTTCACTGCCAAGAAAGGTAAAGACTCTAATGTGAAAGGATGGGGGGAAAACTAAGGAGGGTGGAAACTGAGGAGTTTCATGTGGGAAAGGGGAAACGATGGAGGACATTCCATCTTTTTTTTTTTTGCACAGAGCGAATGTACTGTGGACTAATAGCTATGCACATTTTTGTTATAAAAAGACCCCTGCATATTCCGTGTTCTATGTAAAAGTTACATTGTTTTCATGGCAGACAACATTGACAACCTGATCTTTTTTCCCTTTTGAAGGACACGCTAGGAGGCGGGTTTGATGCCACCCAGGCTTTCGTTGGCGAGCTCGCCCATTTCAACATGTGGGACAGAAAGCTGACGGTCGGAGAGGTCTACAATCTGGCGACGTGCAGCAACAAAGCGCTGACCGGTAACGTCATCAGCTGGGCAGAAACCAACATTGAGATCTTCGGTGGGGCCACCAAGTGGACATTCGATGCATGTCGCCAAATCAACTGAAGCCTGCGGATTTCCCTGTCTTGGCGAGACAAAAATTCTTACCATCGGCCTCATCCTGCACTTGCCTTTCAAAACGTGAAAATGTTGGGGGAGGGGGGTGGGGGGTGTGGGGGTTCATCAACTAAAAAAGGTGGTTCGATTTAACTTTTCTTTTTTTTTTTTCAACCTGCAAAATGACAAAACAGGAAAAAAAAAAAAAAATCTAAACAAGCCAAACCACATTATTCAACCCATTGTTTCGTTTTCCATCAATCACGTTTTGCATTCGTGAGTGAGAAAGCTTGATTTTTTTTTTTATTTTATAGAAAAGGCATGCAAATCGTTCAGCAGGACATTTTTCAGCTTTTTTTTTTTTTTTATTTTAGGGAGAATTCACTTTTTCTACATAGGAAGATCCCTCTTTGAGTTTTTTTTTTTTTTTACATTGCCAACTTGGTTTAACCTCTTGGCTGCTGGAAAGCTCTGCACACCGGACGGGAGCTCTAGATGTCTCCAGCAGCGTCGGGGGTTAATCCGGAGTGCCTTGCGCTGGTACAAAGATTCAGCACATTTCTCATCCTTTGCATTACTTTCTATAGACGTGTAATAATAACGGTATTTGTTGGCTATGCGGCTCGAGCTTGCCCCATCCACAGCTGTGTTCATTCTGTTTCGGATTGCTGTCATTGAGAGCTTTGACCTGAACTGGTTGTGTGACCTTCAGTCAGGGTTTTTGGGGACCTTGCTGTCTCTTCGATAACTCCAGCAAATGCTAACGCATGGCAGACAAAAAAAAAACAAAAAAAAAAACCCAACCCTGTCCTCTGGTTAAGTCACGCCGTAGCATTTTTTTGTGAATTTTTTTTTTTTTTCCAATTACTCTGTAAATATATTTATTCTTTTTTTGACGCGCATGCATGATAAGTAAACGGACATTCCGTCATTTTTCTTTCACCTCCTGGTAGAATTCTTTCAATTTAGTGGAACTTTTATGGCTGAACTAAAAAAAAAAAAAAAAAAGTCAGCTGTGCAAGAGGACTCTTTTGCGATTTGATAACGAAACTTTACTATGAAAAGAAACCTTCGATTTTCCAGGCAATATTTCTAAGTCATTTGGATCCCTTTGTAAAAAAAGGAAAAACGTCGAATTTTATTACCATGTGGTTCGAATGCTGAATCTGGTTACAGATTATTTTATGTTATTAAGCACTTTCTCTGCTAGCCATAATGAATTTAGGAAAAAAAAAAAAAAACTTTGAAAGGGTAGTTTTTTTTCCATACCAAAATACAGTATATGTAGCTCGTGTTTTACTGGTTTGCAGATGTTTGGGAAAAGATTGTGTGGGACCACGCTTACCCGCTTGCCTGTTCAATATGCTATGACCCCACTGTGATCGCATTCAAATAAAGCGCATTTAAAACCATGAACAAAAAATGTCAGACCTTGTAGCTGATTGGCCCTTGAATGGGGCAGCTGCATTAGAATTCCTTTTTTTATTATTTTTAATTTTTTTATTATCACCTGGTCCTATAGTGACTATGCTCACTCTCTGTGCTGTATCTATGGAGGAGCCATAGTCGTCACTCTGGCTGGACTTTAAACATACAGTTATTCCTCTCTTCACCTCTATTACATGAGGGGTGATGGGATTGGTAGTTTACAGAAGGATAATTGCTGGCAGTTGTTCAGACATGGACACTGCATTCCTGGCAGAATCATTTTCTAAAAATGTTCTTAGTCTGAAAAATAAAAATCAATGCAGCCATGCATCTAAGGATTGGTAGTCTGCAATATATTGTATTTTTTGTTCTTGGTTTTAGATAACCTTTAATTATGTTTTTTCAGTTAGAACCAATGGACTGCTTGCCTGGTAGATAAATTTGCTTTAAGAATGTATTCCTAGCCAAACAGCCATTGTAGTACAGTCAAGCTTGTTGAGTCTTCAATGGTTCTTCTGAAAAATGCTCAAGCAGTCACGAGGTAGTCAGCGTCACACAGTTGTGATCTTATCTTATAACCAAGGAGGGCAAATTTATGACCTTTCCACAGTTTTTATCCAAGTATTCACCATCTGGTGCTCTTCAGTGTAATTAGGACCCCCCCAGGAAAATGTTCAATATTCATTGCCTATCCATTAGCACTGGATGGTGAATGCATGGAACTGGCCAAGTGTGCACACAATCTAATGTAGAACATGACAAGGCTTGGTGGGCCTTCAATGGATGAAAAGCCACAGTCTGTCTACTTCTGGTATAAAGACAGGGATAAGTGTTCTGACCTCCGATGTGTCCTGTTTTTTTTCAGGACGGTCTTATCATTCATTCGTTTATATTTATATCTTTTTATTGAATTTATTGCAGGCCATTGATACAGTTCAGCTAAAGGGATTGTTCTTCAATGATATTTTTTATTCATTTCCCCCTTGTGAAGGAATATGGGCTCTATCCCAATAGAGGCTTCACAACAGTAGGAGGAGCTGTGACTCTTCTAGGACATGTCAGAGCTTAGTTGTGGCAGGGTCAGTCTGTGGTCTGCTTTGGATTCAGCATGTGATCTGGGAACCCTAGTAAAATGAATCTCACTTGGAAAAATAGAACCGTTACAGCAAATTTTGGTGAGGATTGAGGTCAAATCTGAACAACAGTCACCCAAACTTGAAGTCAATCCAGATTTCATTTTGGCAGGATGGATCATCCACCATTGTATTTTGGTCATTGTATGGCTGCTCCTCTTCCCCCCCCCCCCCCCACCATTATTCAGATGTGTGTGAGGCCAATCCCTACACCTCATTGCCCTTTTGGTTGAGACAAAAGCTGACCTCAAACGTGAGATGATCCAATTGCAGGTCTGAGAGTTATCTTTGATGTTTTATGATGTCAGCCTAAAACAGATCCAATTTATCTTGTCCATATAGCACACAACAAGAGAATGACTATCTGCTACCACCTCATCCCCCCACTCCAAACACATGTCTGACAGTAGTCTAGCTTAGTGGTTCACAACCTCAGTCCTCCAATACCCCCAAATAAGCCATGTTCTGGGGATCTCGTAAACATCAAGCCTTTGAGATTCAAAGCAAATGTGCAAGGAGAAGTTAATCCTAAAAACATAACCTGTTAGGGGTACTTGAGGACTAAGGCTGGGGGCCACTGATCCTTTAGCTTTGCAACTGTTTAAGCTACTCATCAGGAGCAAGCATTCAGGTGGAACCCACCATCTGAAGAGATTTCGCCATACACAAATTGAATAGGTCCTTTTGGGGCAGTAAAAGTGGTTGTACTGGGACAGTTGTGGTCATCGGACAACTGTACCTACCACCCTGCCTCACTGATATCTGATGGGTATTGTCCTGAAATTGACAGCTTTGAAACCTAAAATTTTCTGCAAATATTTTGCCTTTTAAACAGAAATGAGGGAGAAGTCCAGCTCGTAAAATTGCCAATTATGGCAATGGACAGATTGAGGGATTTCTCTTCCTCTTCTGCATTCCTCCCTGTTTCCAAATTTGCAAACCATGGCCACCTAGACCACAGCAGCATGACATGTTCTACCCCCAGAGATGTCACATATGTGCTTAGCCGGTAGGCCGTGCCTACGTATTATTAAGAATTATTTCAGCTCAGGACAACAAATAGCCATTCTTTAGGAGGTAATAAAGGGAAGTCAGGGTAATGGGAAGGTACATTGGTCTTTCACACAATGATGAAGCTGAAAACAATCTCAGGGTGGCCATGTATTTGGTGAACTCTTGCAGCAACTGATTGGAGTATCTCCTGTGGGAAAAAAATTGTGTGGGGCTCCTCTAGGTGAGGATGGAGAGTTTTCCTGATCAATAGAAGCTCTTGGTATTGCATGAATAGATTGCCAATGGCTCACCTTTTATAATAATGAAATTTAGTAACTATTTCACTGTGTATCACCTCTTATCTCAATCTCAATGAGAACTTGGTGATGTTGTGGCAATTGTCTCGGCTCCTCTTGTCCTCAGAGCTCTGTTCATCTACAGCAAGGCTTATTAATATCTCAATAACTAGGAGAAGTCCTAAATTAAAAAAAAAAAAAAATGGACAGTTTTTATTTAATTTTGATGCCAGGCACAAACAGAGCTAGAATAATAAAAAATAAAATAAAAAAATGCGGGTCCATTCCCCTTAAAGTCCCATACTGTACCTTATATGTAGCCACAGACAATCCCTATTGCTGAAGATGTCAATATACCCATGACCCTTCTTGTCCCGTCTCGATCTCCAGACTTGCACTGACTAGACTACGTCTCAGGTATATGCCATTTTATGATGGATGCTGTCCGAAAGACAGTGTATATTTTTTGCCTAATTACTGTGTATAAACCCTCTTTAAGATATAGCTCATAGGGGTAGTTACTTGACCAACGCCTCTAGCAAGCTTTAAAGCTTAGGCCGGCCATACCTAAGCCACACCTGTTAATCTGGCGCTATGCCCTGCCCACTGTACCTAAGCCACACCCTCTAACCTGGTGCAAATCCCTGCCTACTACACCCTACAACCTGGCATCTTGCCACCTGTTGCCACTAAGCCCGGCCCCCTCTTTCTATACCTACTAGACAAATTAATCTTGGTTTGCAACATTTGGCGCACATCAGGCAAATCACTGCACACAAATTGAAGAAAAAAAAAGAAACTTGCCTGGAAAGCACAAATTTCAATGTTTTTGCCTGATTTGCAGCCAATCGGTATCCCTCGCTTACCGCAAATCTGTCCCATTCCAATATGGTCGGCCTTAATGCACCCGGAAGTCTTGCTTCTTTCGCCCCTTTTGATAATTGAGCGTTCTGTATCACATTATAAAAGGAATTTATTATATGTAATGTTATGTATTAAATAGTAGAAAAAAGAAACAAGGAAAAATGAATTATTCTTGGGCTACCCTCCCTCAAATTATTGTAAAAAAAAACAAAAAACGTATAGAGATATATAGAGAAAAGCACTTATTTTCACAGAAATTCTATGTTTTCTATGGATTCTTTAACCTCTTTGGAGACAGACTGTAGTTATCGCTTGAAATCTTGTTGGAATTCAAAATTATTTTTTTGAATGGCAAATCCAGAGAGCCGAATGGCAATGATTTTAAAATGATTTGTATGGAGGACCACTACACCTACTGAAATGCAGGTTGACTTCCTAACAAATAGTTATAAAGATAACTGATATATGCCATAGATTTCTTTTTTTTTTACAATTATTAAGTTCATAAAAAAAAAAAATGTTAAATATTGAGAGAAAAAAAACAAAAAGTGTATCAAAACCTGAAATCTAAATTTTGATATATTGCTATAAACTCCCCTGTAATCCTGACAGCTTGATGAATTTTTTTTTTTTTTTTTTTGCCTTTATGGTGGGAGAAGGGCGTTCAACTGAAATGTTGGAGTGACATCGCCCACTGCTACCAGTTCACAGAGAGGCACTAAAAAAATTGGTCATATGACCACTAACAAAATCTAAGCAAATAGGTTTTTTTTTTTTTTTTTTACAAGTAAAATTTCTGTGTGTCTTAATTTTTTTAATGTATTTATTTTTTCATATGTCTTAAATAATAATTAGTGTAAAGAGAAAAATAAAATGTGGATTAGAGCTTTGTTACAATCTAGCTACTTTATGTAAACTTAATGAAAAAAAGTGCAAACCCATATTGACCAATTACAAATCAGCTTTCCTTCGCCCGATTTTTATTTTTGAAAGCTGTAAAGGTTTTGCATTGGCAGATTTTGTTGCCTTCAACAAAAATCGTTAAATTCTAAGCTGCATTTGAAAATACCACAATTTATTAATAGACATTAACTGGCGGAGCCTGATATTTATGTTGAGTTGACATCCTCTTATATTTATTACATCGCATGTGTGGGGGACACATTGGATTGTAGATTTGTCCAATGTACTTTTTTTGCTTGGAGGGTTCTGGTTTATCTTCAAATATTACTTCATAATTGATTAGTGACTCTATGGCCCCTTTCACACTGGAGCGGTTTTCAGGCGGTATTGCGCTAAAAATACTGCCTGAAAACCGCCCCTAAACAGCCTCCGCTGTTTGTTCAGTGTGAAAGCCCTCGGGCTTTCACACGGAAGCGGTGCGCTCGCAGGACGGTAAAAAAAGTCCTGCGAGCCGCTTCTTTGGAGCGGGGAAGGAGCGGTGTATTCACCGCTCCTAAACCGCTCCTGCCCATTGAAATCAATGGGACAGCGCGGCTATACCGCGGTAATACCGCGGCTATAGCCGCGCTGTACGAGCGGATTTAACCCTTTTTCGGCTGCCAGCGGGGGTTAAAACCGAACCGCTAGCGGCCGAATACCGCTGCAAGAACGACGGTACAGCAGCGCTAAAAATAGCGCTGTTGTACCGCCGACGCCCCCACCGCCCCAGTGTGAAAGGGGCCTATTTTTTCCCTTTTGGGTTTAACTGAATATCAAGGCTAAGCTCTTCCTTTCTGAACGCTCCTAAACTTGCATAAAACTGTAAATACTTTTAATTAAATTTTAATGCAAAAAGCACAACTGAGCCAACCGACATCAAAAGTATAGAAACAATCAAGATAACAGAATAGACATGTGCAAAATGAAAACATTTGTTTCATTTTGATTCATTATTTACATAAATTTGTTTAATTACTTTTGTTACATTCATTTAATTTGTTTTCGGAATTAGTTTTATTTATTCATTTTTAAATCAATTTTGAATAGTTTTCGAATTTAAATAGTTCTCCAATTTCCAAAGAGAATAAAATAAAATAGAAAATACAGGAAAATTATATATTTTTTTTCTATTCTATTCCTGTATTTTCTATTCTATTTTATTCTGTTTGGAAATTGGAAAACGATTCGAATTTGAAAAGTTTTCGAATTCAAAAGCTATTCAAATTCAAAAAGTTTTCAAATTCCAATTTAAAAACAATTTGAATTCAAAAAGTATTCGAAAAGCATTGGAATTCGCATTTCGTCTGAATTTTTCTTCGTTATTTCCGATTGGTTTAAATTCGGTACTATTCTAATTCTGAAATTCGGATACATCCGAATTTCCGAAAAACGAAAATTCGTCCAAATTTTAATTCGGAACAAAACGAACCGCACATGTCTCAGAAACCTGAGTGAAGCCGATAGGTTGAGGTCTGTACAGTACATATCTATTATATTCCTTTATTTTCTATTCTATTTTATTCTCTTTGGAAATTGGAAAACTATTCGAATTTGAAAAGTTTTCGAATTCGAAAGCTATTCAAATTCAAAAAGTTTTCAAATTTGAATTTAAAAACGATTTGAATTCAAAAAGTATTCGAAAAGCATTCGATTTCGCATTTCGTCTGAATTTTTCTTCGTTATTTCGTATTCGTTTTAAATTCGGTACTATTCTGATTCGGAAATTCGGATACATCCGAATTTCCGAAAATTCGTCCAAATTTTAATTCGGAACGAAACGAACCGCACATGTCTCAGAAACCTGAGTGAAGCTGATAGGTTGAGGTCTGTACAGTACATATGAGCTTCAGCTTGTATATGAGCAAAAACACTGGAAAAGTAATTAAACTTAACTCAACTTAAAAAATGCTGGAAAAGGAGTTCTAGACTGGGAAAAAAAAAAAAAAAAATAAAGTCAGCAGCTACAAATCGTGTACAAATACTGTAGCCGCTGACTTTTAATTTAAGGAAACTTACCTGTCCAAGGATCCCGTGATGTCGGCACCCCAAACCGATCCGTCCATCAGCTCCGGATGCAGGCGCCGAGATCTTCACTAAGGGCTCATTTACATTTGCTTCGGCTTCAATGCACATTTAGGGCTAGTTTACACTTGCTTCAAAACAAGGCTTCGGACAGGCTTTGTTAAAGCTCTCTGAATGCCAGTCAAAGTTCCTGTCACTAAATAAAACGGTTAGCTTACATTCCTGTTTACACCTTGCTTTGGCTTTGCTTCAAAAATTATACCCCATGTCGCTTTAGCGGTGCTTCGAAGCCTCCATAGAACTCTATGACAAAGCTCGCTTGAAGCACCTGTGGCTTTTGAGAGGCTTTCATTCAGCTTTAGCTTCACTTTGTTTTGGAGAAATTGCAGGTATGAGATATCCACACACACGCAGGGCATCTGTCAGGCTTCAACAAAGCTTCAACAGAGCATTACTGAAGCGTCACAGACACTTCACCGAAGCACCACTGAAGCTTCATCGAAGCACCACTGAAGCATCAAAAACACATCATAAAAGCATGTTGAAGCAGTAGGCGCTTTAATTGGTGTTGAAGCCAAAGCAATTGTAAATTAGCCCTAAAGCTCCTACTGCTTCAACAAGCTTTTATGATGTGTTTTTGATGCTTCAGTGGTGCTTCGTTGAAGCTTCGGTGGTGCTTCAATGAAGCTTATTTAAAGGTTTGTTGAAGCTTGACAGATGCCCTGTGTGTGAGTTTATATCTCACACCTGCAATTTCTCCAAAGCAAAGCTGAATTAAAGCCTATCAAAAGCTTCAGGTGCTTCAAGCGAGCTTTGTCATAGACTTCTATGGAGGCTTCGAAGACTTTATGAAACAACACTAAAGCGACATGGGTATAATTTTTGAAGGGTATTTGGGAACCCAGCAGCACTGTGGGGTGGGGGGTGGGGGTCAACAAGAGGCAGGTAGCCCAGGCAGTAGGGGGAATCGGCACCACACATAGAGATTAGGGTGTGCCCAGGCACACCCGGCACACCCCCTGCACATGCCTATGACTTTAAAGCGGTGTTCCGCCTGGGGAAAAAAAGCAAATACTGTAGCTGCTGACTTTTAATATATAGACACTTACGCGTCCAGGGATCCCGCGATGTCGGCACATCAGCCGATTTTCAGGTCAGCTGTTGGCTGCTGCCACCGCTATTCGTCATAAGTGTAAATGGGCAGTGAAACCATTCAGCTGCACAGCCGGTTCCCTACTGTGCATGCGCAAAGCGCTTTCTAATTGGCCGGGCGGCGGAGGAAGGTGAAGGGGGGGAACTTCCGAGGGCGCAAAAACAGATTGTTAAAAACAGATGTGGCACCTTTGGGGGGCAGAGGTTCCACTTTTGGGTGGAACTCCGTTTTAGTACTGCATAATGCAATGAATACACTTTAATACAATATAGTACAATACAATACAATGAAAACACTTAAATACAATATAATACAATGAAAACACTTAAATACAATATAATACAATGAAAACACAAAAATACAATATAATACAATGAAAACATAAAAATACAATATAATACAATGAAAACACTTAAATACAATATAATACAATGAAAACACTTAAATACAATATAATACAATGTATTGCAGATAAGATATTTTAGCACAGAGTGTAGCAAGCCACTCATTTCTGCCAAGGACCCGTGAACTTTTTTCTTGATACATTGTTTCAGCTTTATTTTGTATCTGAGGTCAACTTGTATTTCGGTGTAGAGGTCCTTTCCAGGCTCAGTCAGACGGACGGTTCACAAGCCGTACCTGGTGAACAGCGATCGAGCGGCTTTACAAATTGCGCTCAGTGTGGACGCGGAGTGGCGGTTGCCTGGAGGGTTACCCATCCTCCCACACAGAAATGAGCTGGGAGTGTACGGCGTTTGAACCGTCAGTCTTGTCCTAGGCCGCACATGGAGCTCCTGTAGGGCTGGATCCACATATCAATCACAGGCTGCTATAAACCTTCTGTACAGAACGTTTTCTTATCCTATTCACTGTGTAATTAAAAAAAAAAAAAAAAAAAAAAAATGGTGAAAGACCTGAGTATAAAAACAGAAGCACAAAATGAGCTTTATTTTCCTTTCACCGGTTTTACAGCCATCGAGTTGCCAATGGTTTTCCTTTCTCCACCAGCTTGTCCATATTTTTCTGGTACAAAGACGTTTTTCGCTGACCAAAGCTGTAAATTCCCCTTTTTCGCCATATTACCCCCCAAAAAAAACTTCTCTGTTGTATTTTCTGATTTGTATGGGTTCAAAGCCAGATTCTGACGTCTCTCCCTTCCCCTTTTCTCCTTGATTTACACCATGCTGTTTTTGTTGACTTCACTGCTGGAATTTATTGTTGATTTTATTTTTACACAATAAAAAAAAAAAAAAAAAGACGAGAAGCAAAAAAACGTTCTCTTTTGTCTTGTTTTCTTGATGTGTTCATAAATGTAAAATGTCAGTAAGGCGCCGTTTACCGATTGTAAAAAAGTCACTCCGCAACTCATAAATGTCATTTTGATTTTCTCCAGCCTTTTGGATTATCCTCCGTTCCGGCTCAGGAAAAGCTCGCTGGATAACGATGGATCCACCAGGTAGCTAATAGAGCTTAGAAAATGAATTATGGGCCAAACACAACATTCAGTGCTGAGCCATACATCTACATTACATTTCAGTTTATAAAGGTCTGTTGGTGACACCGAGGATCCTGCAGCTGTTGCTGACCGTACTGACCACCGAAGACAGCGTGATCTGAGCCGAGAATGGACTCAGGCAGCCGAACGCAGGGGAGATAAAAAAAAAAAAGACACAAAATAAGTTAAAGTGGAACTGCAGTCTGCTCACATAATTTGTAATAAAAACATATTTGCCATTGTGAAGCTTCCCTCCAACCACTTTGCATATTATTTTATGTAGCACCCTCTAGCTTAGGTACAGTCAGGTCCATAAATATTGGGACATCGACACAATTCTAATCTTTTTTGGCTCTATACACCACCACAATGGATTTGAAATGAAACAAACAAGATGTGCTTTAACTGCAGACTTTCAGCTTTAATTTGAGGGTATTTACATCCAAATCAGGTGAACGGTGTAGGAAAAACAGTTTGTATATGTGCCTCCCACTTTTTAAGGGACCAAAAGTAATGGGACAATTGGCTGCTCAGCTGTTCCATGGCCAGGTGTGTGTTATTCCCTCATTATCCCATTTACAAGGAGCAAATAAAAGGTCCAGAGTTCATTTCAAGTGTGCTATTTGCATTTGGAATCTGTTCCTGTCAACTCTCAATATGAGATCCAAAGAGCTGTCACTATCAGTGAAGCAAGCCATCATTAGGCTGAAAAAACAAAACAAACCCATCAGAGAGATAGCAAAAACATTAGGTGTGGCCAAATCAACTGTTTAGAACATCCTTAAAAAGAAAGAACGCACCGGTGAGCTCAGCAACACCAAAAGACCCGGAAGACCAATGAAAACAACTTTGGTGGATGACCGAAGAATTCTTTCCCTTATGAAGAAAACACACTTCACAACAGTTGGCCAGATCAAGAACACTCTCCAGGAGGTAGGTGTATGTGTGTTAAAGTCAACAATCAAGAGAAGACTTCACCAGAGTGAATACAGAGGGTTCACCACAAGATGTAAACCATTGGTGAGCCTCAAAAACAGGAAGGCCAGATTAGAGTTTGCCAAACAACATCTAAAAAGCCTTCACAGTTCTGGAACAACATCCTATGGACAGATGAGACCAAGATCAACTTGTACCAGAGTGATGGGAAGAGAAGAGTATGGAGAAGGAAAGGAACTGCTCATGATCCAAAGCATACCACCTCATCAGTGAAGCACGGTGGTGGTAGTGTCATGGCGTGGGCATGTATGGCTGCCAATGGAACTGGTTCTCTTGTACTTATTGATGATGTGACTGCTGATAAAAGCAGCAGGATGAATTCTGAAGTGTTTCGGGCAATATTATCTGCTCATATTCAGCAAAATGCTTCAGAACTCATTGGACGGAGCTTCACAGTGCAGATGGACAATGACCCGAAGCATACTGCAAAAGCAACCAAAGAGTTTTTTAAGGGAAAGAAGTGGAATGTTATGCAATGGCCAAGTCAATCACCTGACCTGAATCCGATTGAGCATGCATTTCACTTGCTGAAGACAAAACTGAAGGGAAAATGCCCCAAGAACAAGCAGGAACTGAAGACAGTTGCAGTAGAGGCCTGGCAGAGCATCGCCAGGGATGAAACCCAGCGTCTGGTGATGTCTATGTGTTCCAGACTTCAGGCTGTAATTGACTGCAAAGGATTTGCAACCAAGTATTAAAAAGTGAAAGCTTGATGGATGAGTGTTAATCTGTCCCATTTCCTTTTGTCTCTTAAAAAGTGGGAGGCACATATACAAACTGTTGTAATTCGTACACGGTTCACCTGATTTGGATGTAAATACCCTCAAATTAAAGCTGCAAGTCTGCAGTTAAACACAATCAATTGTGGTGGTATATAGAGCCAAAAAGATTAGAATTGTGTCAATGTCCCAATATTTATGGACCTGACTATAGGTAGGTCCTAGGTGTAGGTTTTGTGTAAGCTGCCAGCACAGGTAAATTTAGCCAGGCCTATGCTGTGAGCTAGGCCTGTTTGTTTTGATCTGGGGGCAGAGGAGTGGAAAAGAGGCAGAGCAGAAAGCTGGAGTGACATGGGGTGCATGTGGGAGCCCTGACCAATCCCCAGCTAGGATTGGCAGGGGGCAGGCCTCCTACATACACCCATGGTCAGCCTGCTGGGGAGGAGTTGTCGGCTGGGTGAACTGGATGATGGAGTGTTAGACTGTCATGTCTGAGGGAACCCCCTTTCTGGGGGGGGGGTGTACCTCAGGCAGGGAGCTCGGGAGCTGGGAGGCAGCCTCTCTTTACACAGTCATAGAGAGGTGTCCTGGAACAGGAGCTGGAAGAGACAGTTGGTCAGCACGTCCGGAGAAAGTCATTCAGGAGGGATCCAGGCCAGGTGTCGGTGAGTGGAAGCACAGTGGAAAGCTTTGGAAGAGACATGCCAGGAGTTGGCTGTAGAGCCAGAGGGAGAGACTGTGAGTGTTATGTGTCAAGTCGCTGCAGCCAGGAGGGCGGGCAGGATTTGCAATCAGACTTGCTGGGATCAGTAGTCCATCAAGTACATTTATTCTTCCCAATCAAAACGGTTGCTACCACAAAGGGGTGCTGCAGACCCCGGCCTGCAAAGGGCTATCAAGGAAAGACACTAGGACTTATTCAGAGTGAGGCCTAGTCATGTGCCGATAGTGTGACAGGAGACTAAAGTTGGACAGTGAAGTAAGTGCTCCAAAGTAGTGTGCTGGAGGAGAAGTGAAGTTAGTGATCCAAAGTAGTGTGCTGGAGGAGAAGTAAAGTAAGTGATCCAAAGTAGTGTGCTGGAGGAGAAGTGAAGTTAATGATCCAAATGTGTGGATGTCGTAATACGTAGCAATCCCACGGGGCCAGCGCTACATTTATACAGTATACACTGTGATTCTGTACTTGCCAAATATGCTGCAGAAATCTCCATTCACTGAGTTTGGCTGCATCCATTTTAACTGTGGGCAGCTGAAGCTGCTGCCTGTTCACTTCCTGGATTTACACAGACATACAGAGGACACCTCCAGCTCTGCAGCTTTAATTGGCCCTCTTATGACAGGAAACAGGAAGTGGACTGTATAAGGTATTTACTGGAAGAAAAAAAATGTTTTACTATTCAAAGTTAAAACAACAACAAGGGCAGAAGATTTAACAGACGGAAAAATGAAAAAATGAAAAAATGAAAAAAAAATGACTGAAGTTCTGCTTTAACACAGCTCTGAATGAGTAATACATCATTGGGTGTATTGTGCTATAAAGGCGTGCTGAGTCAACAGGGCCGGGACAAGGGTTGGTGGGCAGCTGCCCTGGGCACTATGGCATCATGTGAGCTCGAGGGGGGGGGGGGGGGGGCTGTGAGGATTTGTGTTGGGAGAGGGACTTTGGGAAACAGGAAGGGGTAAGAATTGTTTTAGGAGGGGGAATTTTGGTGAAAGTTCTGGGTGATTTAGGGGGATTTGTGCTACAAGAGGTGATATGTGGAAGGGTTTTTTTTGGGGAGGTGAGCATTTGTGCTAGGAGGGGGAATTGGGGGGAAATTTGTGCTGGAAGAGGGGATTTAAAGTGGGGGTGATGTGTACTTGGAGGGGAAATTTGAGGAATAGAAGATTTGTGCTAGGAGGGGAGACTTGTTTTAGTGTTGGTAGCCAAAGATTTGTGCTGGGAAGGGGGATTTCGGCAGGGGGGATTTGTCCTTGAAGGAGGGGAATTTATGCTTATCATAATCATGCAGATTCGTGTTCAATTTTTTGGGGGGGAATTTTTGCTGACACATGGGGGTTGATTTACTAAAGGCAATTAGACTGCAGTTGCTCCAGAGCTTAGTAAATGAGCAGAAGCTCTGCTGACTTCCATCATCCAATCATGTGCAAGCAAAAATGCTTTTTTTTTAATTTTCCTTGCACGTGATTGGGTACTCTTTGTGTAGTGAAGCTTTACCTCATTTATTGCTATATTAAGCTCTGAAGCAACTGCAAAGTGCACAGTCTATTTGCCTTTAGTAAATCAACCCCTCAATGCTCATACATCTTGGGGGGGGGGGGGGGGGGCACAGTTTGGCATGTCTGCCCTGGGCTCTAGATGACCTTGCCCTGGCACTGCGAGTAAATACCTGAACTTAACATATTATCAGCCTCTTGCAATCACTGTACTGGGGGAAGGTGGAGCAGCAAAAGGAGCCAATTAGTTGTGCTGTAATGCAGGGAGCGTGCTGATAGTAGGAGACAGAAGAGTGACAGAGAGCTCATTTATCTCCTACTTCTCCTTTAAGGCTTCGTTCACACCATGTGCAGGGATGTGAGTTTTTCTGCACGCATTCTGCAAGGGCACAAAAAAAACCCCAAAAAATGTTCTCTATGTGCACCGCCGACACCGCAACACTGGGATCATGCGCGGATTTTTTCTACAACGTGCATAGAATTTACGAAAACGCATGAAAACCGATGTAAGCTTGTGTCTCTGCAAGGGAAATCTGCATTTATTTCCATCCGTTTTTTGCATGTCGGTATTGCTGAGGACTTAATTACCAGCCACAGGCTGGGGGTGGGGGGGTTGGGGGGGTTGAGATATGGGGATAACTGTTGTGGTGTCATCTAAGAGGGGATTCCCTTCAGTGTGGAGAGATTTAGGCCTTGCTCACACCATGTGCAGAGATGGAGGTTTTTCTGCACGTGTTCTGCAAGATCACAGAGAAATCAATCGTTCTCTATGTGTGGAATTTTTCTGGAATCTGCAGCGTGTGCGTGGTTTTCAGCATTGTGGTGTGACCCTGGAGGAAGAGACAGTGATGACATCGGCGTGGTTTTTCTTCATCACTTTTCTGCACGTATGGTGTGAATAAGGCTTTCCTCTCACGTGTGGTAGGGGGGGTGAGATAGAAATAGAGGGAAAGTCCTCCAATTGAGGTTCCTGTAACATCTGTCCAAAAGTGCATTTCCCATCACTTTGGTGAGATTTCCTTCCACTCGTGTATTCAGGAAAGGAAGTGAAGACAAATCTCCTCAACAGAAATGAATCCTTCATTATACAAACACATTGTAGACAATTGTACTCACCCAACCTTGTGGTAACAGTTTGGTGAAGACCCTTTTCTGTTCCCAAATGACTGTGGCCCCTCTGTGTCCAAAGCCACATCCATAAAGACATGACTTTGCCCCTTACCTGTGTACAAAGCCAGCTTCATAAAGACATGACTGCCCCCCTCATCCCTACTGATCACCTTTGGGGTAATTTGGCATGCATACTGTGAGGCAGGTCTTTTTTTGGTGCCCAATGTTAGGCCCAAAGTGTGAGCCAGGTCTTCTCATCCAACATCAGTACCTGACCTCACAAATGCTCTTTTGGCGGAATTTAATTTTGTAGGAAGCCATCCAAGTAGAGCGGAGCCAGCTTCATAAAGACATGGGGGTTGATTTACTAAAGACAAATAGACTGTGCGCTTTGCAAAGAATACCCACATGCAAGGAAAATTTGAAAAACTGCATTTTTGCTTGCACATGATTGGATGATGGAAGTCAGCAGAGCTTCTGCTCGTTTACTAAGCTCTGGAACAATTGCAGTTTATTTGTCTTTAGCAAGTCAACCCCATGGTGTGACCAATTTGGTGTGGACGAACTTGAGTGTTCTACACAGAGCCCTGACCTCATCCCTACTGATCCCCTGACCTCATCTACTGATCACCTGACCTCATCCCTACTGATCACCTGACCTCATCTACTGATCACCTGTCCTCATCCCTACTGTTCACCTTTGGGGTGATTTGGAATGCCTTTGGTGAGTCAGGTCTTGTCATCCAACATCAGTACCTGACCTCATTAATGGGCACAAATTCCCACAGACACCCTCCAAAATCTTGTGGAAAGTCTTCCCAGAAGAGTGGAGGGTGGTATAGGCACAAATGACCATGGTTTTGGAATGGGAGGTCTAACAAACTCATAAAGGTGTGATGGTCAGGCCCCTAAAATTTTGGTCATATAGTATAAGTCAACCTGATTGGACCTTTTGCCCAAGTTTAAGACAATTTCTAAGATGGCATTGTGTGTCAGTGAATACATAAAACGTGTGTTTTTATGGATGTGAAAGGCAAGAATCTCCTGGATACCTAAAAGTCCAAAATGCTCATTTGCTACCAGCCAAATCCTTTGGGGTTGGTAGTGAAAGCTGGTTCTGCCATTTTAACTATGACCTTGAGGTCACATGATATCCTAGATAGCTCAGGATTCCGAGCGTGACATAACCGCTTTAATTATTTTCGGAAAGGATTTTTCTTCACCTCTTGACCTTCCCCGGTATCTCCAGAGAGCAAAAGCCACGTTCAGATTCCGGAGTGACGTTGGCCGTGCTTATGTAAGGTTGTCGCAGTGACCTCATTTCAGGAATCAGTAAGAAAATAAAGGTCACAGGGAAAGTGAAGGAACTAAAATAATCAATAATAATAATAATATCATATAATGCAATAAAGTAACAATATCACCCATAGAATTATTTATATACCACAAATCACAAAGTCTTCTCTAAAAATAAAAAAATCATACTTGATGTACCGGTATTTATCATATAGACGTGTAATGGTGTACCACATCTGCTTAGACCCCCACCCTCAGCTCCACTCTGGAACACAATCTCACTTCAGGGCTGCCATAAAAACAATTATGCTGCTAATCATATATGTAGCCAAATCCCAAGCCTCTCCAGGCCTAATGGTGACCTCCAGAGTTAGGGACAGCTGACATCCTTCTATGTAGAGTGGGTTACAAGGCTTTTTTGGGTGTAATGTAAGGTAGATTAATGGGCGTCAGACACTTCTTGAATGCAAAGAGATTTATTTTCTCTTAAACAGAACTGTGGGAGAGAGGGTTAGGGCCAGGACACCCTTTAGTAGTTGCAATGTTAATTAGCAGATTCTGAGACTTCTATAGGTAAACAGTAATCAGGGAAAGGCACCCAGCCGGACACCACTTCTACATGTGTAGACACGCTGTCCCCTATGACAACAATCTTGAACAGTTTCTAACAAAAGTTGTAATGAATGCTTTCACTTCCTCCACAATCTCCTTTTTAGATCTTCACTCAACTGAGCTCCCAGTCTATCACTTAGACCCGCTGACCCACTGCCACTGGATCTCCTGAGCGCTTCCAATCTTCTCACTGAGTATCTTCTACAAGCGTCACCCCTGCATCCCTGCTGGGTCCCTAGCTTAGCACTCATAGACACTCTTCAAGCTTCACCCCACTGGCCTGCTCGGTCCCTGGCTTGGCTCACAATATTGCTCTGCAAGCGTCACCTCCACTGGCTGGGTCCCTGGCTTGACCTCTGCTGAAGTTTCCCAATTCTTCACCGTCCCCGGTTGGCGAGAATACTGCTCAGGAACTAGCTTCAGCTACTCACAGTGGTCCCTGGTAATAAGGTGGATGGTCCCTTAGTGGCAACAGCTTCCCCTCTACCTCCAACCACGACAGGTAGAACCGTTACATCTAGTTGGACTGCAAGCCACAATCCCAACCCTACACTGCTCTGTTGCTTCTGGATAGGCACTCAGACAGCCTAGCAGCCAAATGTTCCCGGGATAGGCCTCAGGTCTCTGGCCTAGCAATACAACACACTTCCACCCAGACAGCCGTCCAGGTGGCACAGAACCCCGATCACCTGACTCCACGCAAATAAATAGGTTCTCCCAGCAGGACAAGGGACCTAAGAAAATCCCTGCCCATTGACTGGGACAACCCATCTATTCATAAGCTGCCCTTGCTATGTGTGACGGATCCTATTCCACACTCCACTGAGTGCCTCCGTCAATAACACCGCTTACTCCAGTATGACCATCAGACAGATATAATATTATAGCTGCAGTAAATACACTCTATCGAAAAGCCAGTGGCGTGCAAAACACACCTCAAAAACTTCCACCCGGTGCCAAAAAAAAGTGCCCACACATAGAGAGTGAAACACAAAAACGTGCAACGGGTGTACAGAGTCCTCCACTAGGGAAGGACCTACAAGTCTAGTCGATAATAGCTTGTAGAATCTTGACTCCTTTATTGGACAGAATACAGCCTTTTTATACACATATAACACAAGGGGTTAGATAACGAGGTAGGGCTGACTCATGGACACTCCCCCCTCCCCTCTAGCAAAAACTTAAAAGACAATAATATAATTAACATGTTAATTAACACAACACTTAAGGCAGACCTGGTGACCAGACAGTTCGTCTCTGCAGGTTAATGTGATCTGCTCTTTCAAGAATCATGTATTGGGCAAGTTCAAAAAAATAAAAGATTAATATAGAAATACCAAATAACAGGGTGAATGTGGACAGAAAAAGGTCCTTGCAGCCAGTGTCCGTGACACTATGCCATTGTCTTATCTAATTTCACCAGATACCCAGCCACCTAGCGATAGAAGAGAGAAGTGCAGCAACTCCAGAATTAGGGTGAAATCAATTGACCTCCTAGCAATTGGCCAAGGCAACTATCACTTGGCAGATACATTTAAGAGCAACCCTGCCTAAACATCAGGGTGCTACATCTAGGTACAAAGAAAGAAGTAAGAATAAAGTCAGAATAAACATTAAAGTGTATGTATAGCCAGCATTTAGAGTGGGAAGACACCCTGCCATCTTTTTATTGCTATCTGCATCCCGGCTAGGAACAAACACTCTATACTGGTCTCTAGCGTCAACGAGACAGAAAATGATGGCAAAGCCAACTTTTTAAAGTTGTCACCAGAATAAGAGATGTAATGAAATATTCAATGGGGCCCCCTGTTCCAGGGACAGCGAAGAGGGACTGTGACAGACACAACCAGGACAGGGGCTTTTGGAGGGAACTGAAGGGTGGCCTCTTGCTTACTGACTATGGGCCCTGGCTTTTGAGGGGGCTCTATTCTTGGGAGGTGTGTGCCTGGGGGACCCTTGGAGTGGTCTTGCTTCAGATTCAAGTCCATGTTTCCCCAAAACACACAGACTCTGGGAATCTATGCCCAGGATAGATATTTGGGTCCATTGTCCCCAAACCAGCAATGACTGCCTTAGACTGTGAGACTCAGAGTAGATGTTAAAATCATCAGCTCAAAGCCATCTGATTCTCAGGTCTCCTGCTATAGCCTGTTTATTAAGGTGTTATGTGTTTATTATTAAGTGTGTCTCTCCCATTGTGTGTCTCCTAGGTGTGCATTCCCATTGTTAATTGAGTTACCTACTGTTTCTGTCTGTCTTATCATCTCTTGGAGATGTGAATAATATTGTGACCACTGTACCTTGTTATGAAACCATTGAGGGATATTTATGCTTATGATAATGTGTATAGTACTTTGTATCCAGGGTGGTGGGCTTGGTGCCGAATGGTCTGGGCACCTAGGTTTGTTTAAGTGACTAGTTGTTATTAGATCACTGTCAGCTATTAGTTTCTAGATGTGGATTAGCATACTGTTTATGCTGGCTGTTCCTTAGATGTGCTGTATACAGTTTGCATTGGTTAGGATAATGTGATCAAACTCTTATTATCTGATCTTGCATGGTAAATATTCTGTGTAAATTTACAATAAAGGCAGGTTGAGTTCCAGTTTGCACCTTAGCTAGTGTCGTCTAGTATCTTGGGTGCAATATTCAGCTATAATACCTGGTTCCTGGATCCAGACTGGAGGAAGCTGTATCTTGCAAGAGGCACCCAATCTGGGTGCTGGGCGGTTCCATCACAGGGACATTGCTTCTACTTTGTAGAAATATACTTCTATTTCCTGTTGAATCTTCAGCACAGGACATAAAGGGAAATCTTTTCCTGTAGGAGAGGAGCACAACCTATGGAGGCTGCTTGCCCCCTTAGCTTATCCTGCCATGTGCTTGCAATGTGCTGAGGTCTCAGGCAGGCAACCCGAGGGCCTGCTTTACTGAAGTTGCACAGAGCGGACTGAGAGGCTGTTGTCTGAGAATCTAGTCTGGTATCACAGAAAAAATGTATCCCGTGGATGTTGGAAGAAGGCAACCAACTTTCCCTGGACATCTGTGAGTACAGGCTGCAATGAGAGATCTTAGGGACTGTGGGCTGCTGTCACCCCTCTGGTGTTATAGAGTCAGCTGTGTGTATAAAAGGGACATCGACTGGTGTCCTGAAGAGCTCAGTCTAATTCTTTGTGAAAGGACTCCGCTCTAGTTGGTCAGAAGAGGAAGCTTTTGTGCTTTTAGTTACTACAACGAAGCCAAGTCCATCGACCACTTTTACAAGGACTTTGCTCACAGTTCTATGAAAGGAAGTTTAGTGTCCTCACTGTCCTCGTTTTGGAGTATCCAACCCAATTCCCCAACCCTATCCAAGTTACCCCAAGATTAAAAACACCAAAAAGAACACCCCTGGACTGCTTTTTGAGCCGAAGGGTGATTGTGGCCTGTGTGCATAGATGCGGGGCAATAACTGGGAAAATGAACCTGGGCAAATTTCTAGCAGCTCCTATGAGGGTAGTGCTACACCAGGGGTAGGCAACCTATTGAGCACAGTGTCCCGAAAAATGTTTTCAAAGAAATTGAGCGTGCAGATTTTATAACAAAAAATGTCAACTTCACACTCTCAATCGCGAAAAGGATTTTTTATAAAGTAAATGCTGTAAACTACTAAAATAGTAGTGAGAAATTAACATCCTGCACTCTCACACCTCAGATCAGCCCCAATTCATGCACCTTCACACCTCAGATCACTATCCCCCCTGCACATCTGCCCCACCTCTGTACTACCCTGCACATCTGCCCCATCTCTGTACCCCCCTGCTCATCGGTCCCACCACTGTAACCCCCTGCTCATCTTCCCCACCAATGTTCCCTCTTTCTCATCTGCCCCACCACTGTAACCCCTTTTCTCATCTGCCCCACCACTGTACCTCCTGCACATCTGTCCCACCTCTGTTCCCCCTGCCCTTCTGCCCCACCACTGTAACCCCCCCCCTGCTCATGTGTTTCACTGATGCACCTCCTTTCTCCTCTGCACATCTGCCCCACCTCTGTACCCCCTGCTCCTCTGCCCCACCGCTGTAACCCCCTGCTCATCTGTCCCACCAATGTACCTCCTTTCTCCTCTGCCCCGCCACTGTACCCCCCTGTACATCTGCCCCACCTCTGTACCCCCTGCTCTTCTGCTCAACCACTGAACCCCCTTCTCATCTCCCCAAACACTGAACCCCCTCTGTTAATCTTTCCCACCACTGTAACCCCCTTCTCATCTGGTCCAAAACTGAACCCCCCTCCTGCTTGTCTGTCCCACCACTTTAACCCCCTGCTCATCTGCCTCATCATTGTACCCCCCTGCTTTTCTGTCCCACCGCTGAACCCCCTTCTCATCCCTCCCACCACTGTACCTCCTGCACATCTGCCCCATCACTGTAGCCCCTTACTCTTCTGTCCCACCACTGTAACCCCCTGCTCATCTGTCCCATTAATGTACCCCTTTTCTCTGCCCCACCACTGTACGTCCCTGCACATCTGCTCTACCGCCGTATCCCCATGCTCTTCTGTCTCACTACTGAATCACCTTCTCATCTGTCCTAACACTGAACCCAGACGCTCATCTGCCCCACCACTGTAACCCGCTTTCTCATCTGCCCCACCAATGTACCTCCTTTCACATCAGCCCCACTGCTCTACCACCCTGCTTTTCTGCCCCACCACTGAACCCCCCCTGCTCATCTGTCCCACTGCTGAACCCCCTTCTCATCTCTTCCACCACTGTACCTCCCTGCACATCTGTCCCACTAATACACCTCCTTTCACATCTGCCCCACTGCTCTACCTCCCTGCTTTTCTGCCCCAACACTGAACCCCCCCGCTCATCTGCCCCACCACTGAACGCCCTTCTCATCTCTTCCACCACTGTAACTCTCTGCACATCTGCCCCACCGCTGTACTCTCCTGCTCTTCTGTCCCACCTCTGAACCCCTCCTGCTCATTTTCCCCACTGCTGTACCCTCCTGCTCATCTGCTCCACCGCTGTACCCTCTTCTCATCTATCATATGCGTGATATGCAGAGTGGAGAAAGGAAGCAGAGATGAGACACATCTACCTGTCCTGGCACACTAATCCTGCTGATCCAACTCTCGCATCCAACCCACGTGCTTGTATGTGATGTATGGGATGTATGGAATGTATGGGATGTATGTGATGTATGGGATGTATGGGATGTATGTGATGTAAGGGATGTATGTGATGTATGGGATGTATGGGATGTATGGGATGTATGGGATGTATGTGATGTCACATACAAGCATCTGGAATGGATGCGCAATGATGAGCTCATCTACCTGTCTTGGCACACTAATCCTGCTGATCCAACTCTCGCATCCAACCCACGTGCTTGTATGTGATGTATGGGATGTATGGGATGTATGTGATGTATGTGATGTATGTGATGTATGGGATGTATGGGATGTATGTGATGTATGTGATGTATGGGATGTATGTGATGTATGTGATGTATGGGATGTATGTGATGTATGTGATGTATGTGATGTCACATACAAGCATCTGGAATGGATGCGCAATGATGAGCTCAGGTCAGGGGCATTTTCTGAAAGCAGTGGGCCTGTGTGCAGGATCATAAGTTGGGCCCCCGCAGCTGAGAAAAAGTGCGACGCTCTGCGCCACAGGAAAAGTTGGGTGTGATTTTCATTGCGCTGAATACTGGCTGTGGCTTAAAGGGACACTGAGTGCTGGGTTGTGTAGTAAGTGATGCAAAGGTTCAGGAATAATTTCAACAAAGTTCCCAGAAACTCAACAGTGATTCCACAAACTGTCACCTGATTGTGGTTTTCTCAATCACAGTGAAATCCCTTCTTTCTGAGATTGGTAGTGGCAACCAAGCGAGTCATCTTCCTCCAGATGATGGACGGGGCTAGCAGGACTGTGATTGGCTTTAGCAGTGGCCAATCACAGTCCTCCTCCTCTTGGAAACAGGGACCCCCCCCCCAGCAGAACTGCACCCAATCTCTTCCCCATCAAAAAAGATGACGATCGCAGCTACAGCAAAGTTAGAGAACCAAACAATGTTTCCCATCTTTTACAATGTGTGGGGGCAGAGTGCCTCCCCCTCAGTGCGGTGTGGGGAATTCTGAAATTGCAATGCATTCGTGTCTCACTGACACTTCCCTGCGCTGCTCTACTGAGGAGGAGGGAGTCAAGTTCCAGGAAAAAAAGGCTTTGCGTGTCGCTTGCGGCACCAGTGTCGGGGGTTGCCTACCCCTGATCTATATAGTGAATGTCCCAATGCGATCCTCTCCCATCGATCCTCTCCTGCTGATCTTCTCATACATATAGCCTTTTATTAAAAGATATAAATAACAATGTTTAAAAAAGTGTAAAAAATAATAATCTATATAGTGAATGCCCCAATGCGATCCTCTCCCACCGATCCTCTCCTGCTGATCCTCTCCCATCGATCCTCTTGCCATGAATGACAACAGAGCTTCAATGCTGTCATTTACAGCTAGCCATGAGCTGAATGTAAACAAAGGGGCCCTGGATGCTGCGTGACATCATATTTGGTCCATGACATCAGCCAGTATTCCCAACCCATCAGTTTACATTCAGCTGAATGGGTCTGGGGATGCATGGTAGTAAATGCGGTTCAGGAAGTAATAATAATGTATGTCTGACTTCCTGCACAGCCAGAGTGCTCTGTGCTCTACAGCTCTCTGAACTTGAGCCAAAACTGACAAGAAGCATGCTGATCAGTGGTGGCTGGCTTTTTTTTTTGGGGGGGGGGGGGGGGGGCGCAAAGAAACTGAACAAAAAACAACATCAATTGCAGCCACGGTGCCATCAAAGCGCAGCCACTGTGCCCATCAAAGGCAGCCATTGTGCCCATCAATATTTAAGAGAAATATTCCTGCGCTATCAAATATGGAGATGGCTGGAGGTGGAAAAGCTGCATGCACCTATTTGGGTAAACACCTGACCTTTTAGTTGATTATATAGATGAGTGGTGCTGCGCTAATCCTATATGTAAAACCTAAGGTGGTTTAAATGTTGATCATAGTTTATATCACCAAAGTATATATAAATAATAAAAATAATAGAAAGTATTAGAAAACTAGTAGGATGGCTCCTACAGGTGATGCGTCTCACTGGACTAAATAAAAATAATATGGGTGTAAGCAAATAAAAGTATGCGTATTATAAACTTAGATCACCATAATAAATATCTAGTTCAACGTGAGTGACAGAAAACAATTTTAAATAAAGTGCAACGTGATTTAGGCTATATACATATACAGTCCAAAAGTGAGAATGTGCATTGTGCAAACACTGTGCATAATATAAATGGCTACACCTCTAATTGCATACGGTGTTGTGCCCATCAATCGCTGCCACTGTGCCCATCAAAGGCAGCCTCTGTGCCCAATGCCCATCAATCGCTGCCACTCTGACCATCAAACGCAGCCACTGTGCCCATCAAAGGCAGCCATTGTGCCAACAGAACGCAGCTACTGTACCCAATTGCTGCCAGTGTGCCCATCAAATGCTGCCAGTGTGCCCATCAATTGCCGCTACTGTGCCCAATCAAATGCTGCCAGTGTGCATCGCCCGGCACTTACCTGTCTCGCAGCGGGTCAGCGGCGGTGTCCTGCGCGCTCCTCGATGTCTTCTTCCGTCCTCTCTATCAGGCATCCAATCACAGCGCCTGACGTTTCAGCCAATCAGGTGACAGGTAACACACCTGAGCATCTGATTGGCTGAGAGGCGGTTCAGTGTTAGCAAAGCGAATTGCTTCGCTTTGCTAACACACGGCTGAGTGAACAGTGAACGCACAGCATTGCGCCCGCTGTTCACCTTTTTGGGCCCCTATTTGAGCCTACGGCTCTAAACAGGTGCTTCCAAAAAAAACACCCCCACTGCTGTAATTCAGGCGCCCGAAAAGGGGCCGGACACCTGAATAGGGGGTGTCGGCGGCGACCATAGATAGATTCATGCAATGCATGGGTCTATCTATGGCGATAGAGCGGTGCCAGGAGAGAGGGGGCGGCGCTCCTGCGCCCTCTATGGACGCACCGCCACTGATGCTGATAGGAAGAGAGAGGGCTGGGGAGAACAGGATGACCTGGGCTCAGATGAAGTGTACTAAATGATGCAGGCCATCAGACTGAGGACAGCGGGTGGGGGATCTCTGGATTGAAGGTGAATCTTGCAGCAAAAGCTGGTTTTGTAATTTTATATTTTAATGAGCTCTTTATCTTTCTTGCTGTTTTTGGCTGCTTTTCTGCTGTAAGATTGAGTGCCGAAGGTGCCGCAACTTCTTTAAACAGCTTTCGTTCCGCCGTGAACTCCAATTGAGTACGTCTTGTTTCATTAACATCTCGCTTGGCCCGCGGCTAATCAATTAAGAGACCTGAATGACCGAATGATTAGGACTTTCCTGGTGACAAAGCCGACTTTAATTGAGAGGAAGAAGCAGGCGAAGCGCGGAGGACTCATGGCAGGTTGTGTTCCCTGCGCTCTACTACCTGGATATCTCCTTCTCCGGCAACCACACTAATGAGCGGCTGCAAACATGACAAGACTGCGCAGGGATGTCATGGCAGCTCGCTGGAAGGTAGATTGTGTGACACGTCTTCTGTTCCCGCACTGACAACCTCTCCAGGCTGCAGATAATTGGAGATGGAGCCGCTTTAAATGTTGGTGACGGCACAACCGGGGCGATGAGGAGCAACATACAGCGCCGCTCATTGTCTTCTATTAAAGGGACAGTCCACTGTATTCTACGTTATTATTGGAATATTCACCTTTGAGTCATGTTTTACCTCATCGCTACGTCTTTTTTTTTCTTCCGTATTTCCATCATTGTGTTATAAGTGGGATGCTTAGAAAAGAATTGCAATTTCCACAAAATTGGTGTAGGATCACACGCAATACACGTTATTACCAAAAGTATCGGGACGCCTTACACGCACATGAAAACTTTAATGGCATCCCAGTCTTAGTCCGTAGGGTTCAATATTGCGTTGTCCTTCTCTTTGCAGCTTCAACTCTTCTGGGAAGGCCATCCACAAGGTTTAGGAGTGTGTCTATGGGAATGTCTGACCATTCTTCCAGAAGCACGTTTGTGAGGTCAGGCACTGATGTTGGACAAGAAGGCCCTGGCTCGCAGTCTCCACTCTAATTCATCTCAAAGGTGTTCTATCAGGTTGAGGTCAGGACTCTGTTCAGGTCAGTCAAGTTCCTCCACCCCAAACTCGCTCATCCGTGTCTTTATGGACCATTGAGGTGTACAAAGATTGGAAGCCAGCAGAGGTATACGGGGAAGTCAGATACTTGGCGCCATCTAGTGGTCAAATGCAGTATTTCCCATTTGAAACCAATGGAAAACATTTGACCAGCACAGGAAATAGCCTATTAACATTCGTTTTTACTCGTATTTGCACAGAATGAATGCATAGCTCCCAACTGTCCCTGATTTAGAGGGACTGTCCCTGATTTGGAGCAATGTCCCTCTGTCCCTCATTCCTCCTCATTTGTCCCTCATTTTGGTCTTATCTATATAGTTGTATATAGAATGCACTTTTTATCTATCAAAAAGTGTTTTCCTGCACTAAACATTTAATCTTATTTCTAAATTGCTGCATTTGTAAATCCCAAAAGCCAATATAAAGGAATAGTAGTGGTAAAAAAAAGCACTTGTGGGTTTAACCAATCTTGTTTTTTGTACAGTTCTCCTTTATGGGGGCGTGGCAAGGGGTGTGTCCTATGCCTGCATACTTTTGCTGATAGGTGTCCCTCATTCCCATCTCAAAAAGTTGGGAGGTATGTGGATGTATGTGGACTTTCACCGAGCAAACTGCTATGCAATTTTTTTTTTCTTTTTAAATAGACCGTTTAATGTATCTCATTGGCCATATTTGCTCATTGCACGTGCAGATCTGCTACCTGCCTAGTCGTAGCTCATTGATTGTACTTCACTGCTCAGTACAGGTCCATCCTGAGATAAGGAGATGATGGGACAGCCACATCAAACATTCCTCTCAGGTGACCCTAACAATGGTGTCCCTGAGAATAGGGTGTAGTGCTCCTTTAAGTGTGCCTGCAGGAGCCCACATCCACTTCTCAGCTCCATCATGTCAGATGATTGGAGGAAAAATCCCTTCTCATGACTTCCTCTTCCGTGGCTTCCATCCATGAATGACCTCATCGCTCTGAGTAATTATCACCCCCGAGATAGGTCTTCTGCTTCCCCTGCCCCCCCCCCCCCCATCCCCAGTCTTCTGACCATCTGTACAGGACCCGCATCGCCCCTCTACGTGCAATGAAAGTGGGTCAGCGGCTGGCAGGAATATTTCATTAGCACAATCAGTAAAGGTGATGCTGTTCTCCATCAGCAGTTTCTGGTTAGATTTCGGCTGCGGATGGGGGGGGGGGGTCGTTTTTGGAACACATTTAGGCCTTGTTTGCACTTCCTTCAGGTCGCTCTTCAACAGCAATTTTGGTTTTAATCTCATTACCGGACAACCGAGCTGCAACGTTGTGCGCGGTTTCGGGGTGGCGGCGGCAGCGCGGCCTCATTCACTTGTTGTGCTCGGTGGGCAGTACTGATGGGGGGTAAAATTCCTGCTGCAGCCGCAAAGCATCACAGCTGCAGCATGCATATACCCCTGGCCACTGCCTCAGCAGAAACTGGGGGAGGAGTTGAGGGACGTTAAATACGCGGCTCAACTGCGCGGCTTTGCCAACCCACAAATTGCAAGTCAAAACAAAGGTCTAAGAGGCAGTTCACACCGCATTCAGTCCAGTGCGTTTTTTTTCTCTGCATCAAAAACGCATGGATAGCAGGTTATATGGTTTTCAATGGCATAGTTCACGTCATTGTGGTCAGTTCCAGAAAAAAAAAGTAGAACATGCTGCATTTTTCCTGCACTGGACTGTACTGGAGTGTGGTAAAAGACATCAAAAACGCACATGTATTTATTTAAGGTTAAGAGAAAAGAGGGAGGGAAAAAAGCACTGAACTGCATCAAAAACGCACAAAAAATGCATTAAACACTTCAGCCCCGGGAGAATTTACCCCCTTCCTGGCCAGAGCACTTTTTTGTGATTCGGCCTTGCGTCGCTTTAACTGACAATTGCGAGGTCGTGCGACGTTGCTCCCAAACAAAAATTGACGTCCTTTTTTCCCCACAAATAGAGCTTTCTTTTGGTGGTATTTGATCACCTCTGCGGTTTTTATTTTTTGCGCTATAAACAAAAAAATAGCGACAATATTGAAAAAACGCATTATTTTTTACTTTTTTGCTATAATAAATATCCCCAAATATCCCCAAAAAATATTTAAAAAAACATATTTTTTTTTCCACAGTTTAGGACGATACGTATTCTTCTACATAATTTTGTTAAAAATAAGCGTTTATTGATTGGTTTGCGCAAAAGTTATAGCGTTTACAAAATAGGGGATAGTTTTATGGCATTTTATTAACAATAATTTTTTTTTACTAGTAATGGCGGCGATCAGCGATTTTTATTGTGACTGCGACATTATGGCGGACACATCGGACATGTTTGACACATTTTTTGGGACCATTGTCATTTATACAGCAATCAGGGCTATAAAAATGCACTGATTCCTGTGTAAATGACACTGGCAGTGAAGGGGTTAGGCACTAGGTGGCAGTGTAGGGATTAAGTATGTCCTAGGGGAGTGTTTCTAACTGTGGGGAGGCGTGGCTACGTGTGACACGTCACTGATCTCTGCTCCCGATGACAGGGAGCTGTGATCAGTGACAATGTCACTAGGCAGGCTTGTTTACATCAGCATCTCCCCTTCCTTCCTCTCCGTGAGGCGATCGCGGGTATGAACTCGTCATTATCCAGGATTTAATGTTAATGAACCTTTAAAACAATTATTAAATGTATCGAATTGTATTCTATGTATTTCAAAAATAAAATATTTTGAAAGTAAAAGAAAAACACACATGCAGAAAAGCATTTGGAACGCACCTGGACTGTGCTTCTATGGTGTGAACCAACCCTTACCCTCATTATTCTTATACTAAAAAATCACTGCAAACACAATGCCCACAACCCTCGCTGCACCCCTACAGGAAAGACTGTGTCACCAGCACACCAAGGGGTATAAAAAAAAATTTATGCATGCAGACCTTGCTGCCCTCCAGGGGTCAGGGGATACCCAATGAGAAGACTGTAAAAAGAATGAAGAGAGGGCGCATCAACCTTGCACACTACCCAAGTAATATTTATTAAAATCAAAAAGAAGGAAACATACTCACAAACAAGTGGATTATAAAAGCATATCAGAGTCTACAATGGACAAAAAGCGACCAGGTCACCAGGACTGTGTCCAACACGCCGGAGGACCTTCCAGATGACTGACGTGTTTCGAGGGGGATCCCCTCTTCCTCAGAGACAATCTGTGATACTGTATTGCCAATGCCACTGGCAATGCAGTATCACAGATTGACCACTCCCATCTCCACCCACTTATGTGACCACTCCCATCTCCACCCACTTATGGGATGGGTCTTCTGAACATGTGATGTAACCTATTTACTATATTAACCGCTTCCCGGCCGGCTCACGCCGATATACGTCGGCAGAATGGCACTCCTGCGCAAACTGATGTACCCATACATCAGTCCGCAAAAGAAGGATAGCGGGTGCGCCCGCCGCTCTCCGCAGGAGTGTGCCTGCGGGTCCCACGGACTCGATGTCTGCCGGCTGCCCGCGATTGCGACGAGGAGAGGCAGAATGGGGACATGTAAACAAGGCAGTTCCCTGTTCTGCCTTGTGACATGACAGAGATCTGCTGCTTCCTGTCATCGGGAGCAGTGATCTCTGTCATGTCAGTGGTAGCCCATCCCCCCTACAGTTAGAACACACTGAGGGAACACACTTAACCCCTTGATCGCCCCCTAATGTTTAACCCCCTTCCCTGCCAGTGTCATTTACACAGTAATCAGTGGCTATTTTTAGCTCTCATCGCTGTATAAATGTCAATGGTCTCAAAATAGTGTCAAAAGTGTCCGATGTGTCCGCCGCAGATCACCGCCATTACTAATAAAAAAAAAAAATAATAATAAAAATGCCATAAATCTATCCCCTATTTTGTAGACACTATAACTTTTGCGCAAACCAATCAATATACGCTTATTGTGATTTTTTTTTTGCCAAAAATATGTAGAAGAATACATATCGGCCTAAACTGAGGAAGAAATTTGTTTTTTTTTTCTGTTTCAATGGTTTTTATTAATCGTTTACGTAGATTGTTAAAGAATCGTCAGTAGAACAGCGAACAGTCCTCGCTTGCTCCACAGGTATCAGAAAAGAAATACTGTTGAACATAAAAGCAAACATCCAATAATGGAAACAGTATACAAATTCAACAATTGAATGCTAGGCTTAAAACAGACAAATATAGACCCGACTCGCAGGTTAGGTCAACATAAATTGACTAAGATGGGAGGCAGGACAATAGAAATTTTTTTTTTTTATGTATTTTTTGGGGATAATTATTATAGAAAAAAGTAAACAATATTGCTTTTTTTTCAAAATTGTCGCTCTTTTTTTGTTTATAGCGTAAAAAATAAAAACCTGGAGAGGTGATCAAATACCACCAAAAGAAAGCTCTATTTGTGGGGAAAAAAAAGACGTCAATTTTGTTTGGATACAGCATTGCACGACCGCGCAATTGTCAGTTAAAACGACGCAGTGCTGAATCGCAAAAAAAATGCCCTGGTCAGTAAGGGGGTAAAATCTTCCAGGGCTGAAGTGGTTAATGTGGCAATGCAGTATCACAGATTGGCTCTGAGGAAGAGGGGATCCCCCCTCGAAATGCGTCGGTCATCTGGAAGGTCGTCCGGCGCGTTGGACACAGTCCTGGTGACCTGGTGGCTTTTTGTCCATTGTAGACTCTGATATGCTTTTTTAATCCACTTATTCGTGAGTATGTTTCCTTCTTTTTGATTTTAATAAATATTACTTGGGTAATGCGCAAGGTTTGGTGCGCCTTCTCTTCATTCTTTTTACAGTCTTCTCCGGAATGAGTTAGGAGCGGGCAGTGCAGTCTACAGTCAGTCTGTTAGCTTGCAGAAGGGAAGGGTGAGGAGGAGGGAGAAGCAGGGGTGTGCCTTGCCATCCTAGTTTATGGGGCTGTGTGTTTCTATAGATGCACACAGTATAGGGAGACACAACTCCAGTTTCTGCATACAAGGGTGACCCCATAGGAGGCTGCAAGAGGAAGGAGCCACCCTGAGACAGGAAACCTGGGGCAAAGGACATGGTACCAGAGTGGACAGGAACAGAAATGTATTAAAGATTAACCGCTTCAGCCCCTGAAGATTTTACCCCCTTCCTGACCAGAGCACTTTTTGTGATTCGGCACTGCGTCGCTTTAACTAACAATTGCGCGGTCGTGCGACGTGGCTCCCAAACAAAATTGACGTCCTTTTTTCCCCACAAATAGAACTTTCTTTTGGTGGCATTTGATCACCTCTGCAGTTTTTATTTTTTGAGCTATAAACAAAAAAAGGGCGACAATTTTGAAAAAAACGCAATATTTTTTATAAAAAAACATTTTTTTTCTTCAGTTTAGGTCGATATGTATTCTTCTACATATTTTTGGTAATTGGTTTGCGCAAAAGTTATAGCGGCGTCTACAAAATAGATAGGGATAGTTTTATGGCATTTTTATTCATTTTTTTTTTTTACTAGTAATGGCAGCGATTTTAATCGGGACTATGACATTATGGCGGATACGTCGGACAATTTTGATACATTTTTGGGACCATTGGCATTTATACAGCGATCAGTGCTATAAAAACGCACTGATTACTGTAAAAATGTCACTGGCAGGGAAGGGGTTAACACTAGGGGGCAATTAAGGGGTTAAATGTGTTCCCTCTCTGTGTGCTAACTGAAGCGGGGAGGGGACTGTGTAGGGGAGATGACAGATGGCTGTTCATACTCTGTATGAACAGCGATCTGTCTCTTCTCGCCTCAGAGAACCGGAAATTGTGTGTGTACACACACAGATCCCGATTCTCGGTGTGCCCCTGATCAATCGCAGGAGCCCGGGGGTGATGGCGCCCGTGGGGCGAGCAGGGGGCGAGCGCCCCTAGTGGCCAAAAAAAGGAAGCGACGTAAGATAACGGCAATTCGCGCAGCCGAGCCATGTTGCCGCAGTACAACGGCGGCAGCTGGTCGGCAAGCGGTTAAGAAGCTCCATACTCAGGAAGGAAAACTAAAGAAATAAAATCACTTTAATGAGCATTTAACCCTTGCTGTAAGTGTTGTTTTTTGTTGTTGTTGTGTCGGAGTTGTATGAAGCTGGAGATGTGAGCTTTCATCTCCTCTTCGATTTATTTCAGAATATTCTAATGCATTACTTTGTATGAACTGCCTATAAGAAGTAAATTGGCATCATTTAGAAGTCCAGGCCTTATAGGTTATTACCAATAGCGAGGGCTGAACACAGGGGCCCCCCCAGAGCCCGCATCACCTCTTTAGATTTTTTTTTCTCTCTGACCAGCTTTATGTTCCTCCAGGAAAGGAATCCGCAGCTCATAAATATTCAGCAAAAGATGAGAATTCAGGGCAGATTCTTCCGCAGCTTTTCTGTACGAGCGAAAAAAAAAAAGAAAAAAGGTGACCCATATTGTGAGCAGTAAAGGAACAGCGCACACCTGCGAAGGAGGAGGGGCCGACACTTACACGCGCGGCTCACGTGCCCGTGAGTCATATAGAGAAGGGGGAATTCTCCATAAAACCAGACGCTTCGTAGTCCCAGGAACCGCTCTGCCAATTGGCAGCAACGTGCCGCTGTGGCATCAACCCTTCGCACTGAGATGCTTTGTTGATGAATTTGATGAGATTTTAATCGATCACATAATGATATAGTATGGGGAAAACAGAAATGTGATGAACAAGTTACAATTGTATCTAACTAGAAACCGATAATTTATCGCAGCGTGTATGGACACCAGAACAGTAATGCCGCGTACACGCGGTCAGAATTTCCGACAACAAATGTTCGATGTGAGCTTGTTGTCGGAAATTCCAACCGTGTGTTGGCTCCATCGGACATTTTCCGTCGGAATTTCCGACAAAATTTGAGATCTGGATCTCAAATTTTCCAACAATAAAATCCGTTCTCGTAAATTACGATCGTGTGTACACAATTCCGACACACAAAAGTTCCACGCATGCTCGGAATCAAGCAGAAGAGCCGCAACTGGCTATTCAGCTTCATTTTTCTCGGCTCGTCGTACGTGTTGTACGTCACCGCGTTCTTGACGTTCGGATTTTCCAACAAGATTTGTGTGTATGCAAGACAAGTTTGAGCCAACATCCGCTGCCACCGGCACCTCCTGGTACTTGCCTCTACGGCAGTGTGCATCTAGGGATGAATGCCTGGATTGCAAGCAGTCTGCATTCTGGGCATACCTCCCTAGGTGCATACTGCCCTAAAGGTAAGTTTCACTAGGTGCGTGGGCCAGCCTTGCCCAGCCACAGCAGCTGTCAGCCTCTCAGAGTATAACAGCCAGGGCTGGACAGTGTGACTATAAACACTACTCCCTGCTAAATGCCTCATGAAATGGGGCTAAGCACCCAGTGTACATTGGGTCCTGAGTGCCTCTTCACCTGGAAAAATTACTTGTAGTTGTTCCTCATAACTGAGCTCTTCCAACCCCCATAACTGAGGTCCTCCATTCCCCATAATGGAGCTCCTCCCTCCTTCATAACTGAGCTTCTTCATTCCCTATAACTGAGGTCCTCCATTCCCCATAACTGAGCTCCTCCATCCTTCATAACTGAGCTCCTCCATCCTTCATAACTGAGGTCCTCAATTCCCCATAACTGAGCTCCTCCACCCCCATAACTGAGCTCCTCTAACCCCCACAACTGAGCTCCTCCATCCTTCATAACTGAAGTCGTCCATTCCCCATAACTGAGCTCCTCCATTCCCTATTACTGAGGTCCTCCATTCCCCATAACTGAGCTCCTCCACCCCCATAACTGAGCTCCTCTAACCCCCACAACTGAGCTCCTCCATCCTTCATAACTGAAGTCGTCCATTCCCCATAACTGAGCTCCTCCATTCCCTATTACTGAGGTCCTCCATTCCCCATAACTGAGCTCCTCCATCCTTCATAACTGAGCTCCTCCATCCTTCATAACTGAGGTCCTCAATTCCCCATAACTGAGCTCCTCCACCCCCATAACTGAGCTCCTCTAACCCCCACAATAGAGCTCCTCTAACCCCCACAACTGAGCTCCTCCATCCTTCATAACTGAAGTCCTCCATTCCCCATAACTGAGCTCCTCCACCCCCATAACTGAGTTCCTCTAACCCCCACAACTGAGCTCCTCCATCCTTCATAACTGAAGTCCTCCATTCCCCATAACTGAGCTCCTCCATTCCCTATAACTGAGGTCCTCCATTCCCCATAACTGAGCTCCTCCATCCTTCATAACTGAGGTCCTCCATCCCCTATAACTTAGGTTCTTCATTCCCCACAACTGAGCTCCTTCATCCCCCATCACTGAGCTCCTCTATCCCCCATAACTGAGCTCCTCCATTCCCCATAACTGAGCTCCTCCGTCCCACATAACTAATTTCCTCCATCCTTCATAACTGAGCTCCTCCATCCCCTATAAAAGAGGTCCTCTGTTCCCCATAACTGAGCTCCTCCATCCCCTATCACTGAGCTCCTCTATCACCCATAACTGAGCTCCTCCGTCCCCTATAACTGAGCTCCTCCATCCCCCATAACTGAGCTCCTCCATCTCCCATACCCAGGGTTGCACCGATACCACTTTTTTAAGACAGAGTACAAGTATCGATACTTTTTTTTCAAGTATTCGCCAATACCGATTACCGATACTTTTTTTCATGTCATGTGACAGTAGCACTGATGGGCACTGATAAGGCGTGGGCTGTGTCAGTAGGTTTTTTTTTCCATTTTTATTTTTTCCATTTTTCTTTTAATTATTTTTTTACAATTTATATATTTTTTGTGATTTATTTTTTATTTTCTAACAATGCTTTCTTTTTTTTGGGGGGGGGGGGGGGGGGGTTTGTGGACAGTGTCAGTGTTTTTTTTATTTCATATTATTATTATTATTATTATTAATATTACATTTTATTATTTTTACAATTTTACTTTAAAAATATTTACTTTAAAATATTTATTTATTACAACTTTTCCTTTTTTTTAATCAACCCTGTTGGGGGGGGCTTTGGTGAGATATCAGGGGTCTAAAGAGACCCCTGATATCTCCCCTTTGAGACAAAGTAAGGGACTAAGGACACAGATTCCCCAGTCCCTTTCTCAGCAGCCTCAGATGTACTAGAGATGAATGGACACAAGACAGCTGCTTTATTGAAATCTATACAGGGAGATCAGTGCTTTCAACAGCCCCCACCGCTGCACCGATCACCCCTGACTGCCCAGGTATCGATTAGGCATCGGAGCGTTTGCACGAGTACAAATACTCGTGCAAATGCTCGGTATCGGCACCGATACTAGTATCGGTATTGGTGTAACACTACCCATAACTGTAGTCCTTCATACCCTATAACTGAAGTCCTCCATTCCCCATAACTGAGCTCCTCCATCCCCATAACTGAGCCCCTCCATTGCCCATACTGCAGTCCTCCATACCCCATAACTGCAATCCTCCAACCCCCATAACTGAAATCCTCCAACCCCCATAACTGCGTTCTTCCATTCCCCATAACTGTGGACCTCCAACCCCCCATAACTGAGGTCCTCCGTCCCCCATAACTGAGCTCCTCCATTCACCATAACACGAGGTCCTCCATCCCCCATAATTGAGCTCCTCCATCCCCCATAACTGCAATCCTCCAACCCCTATAACTGCAGTCCTCCAACCCCCAAAACTGTAGTCTTCCATTCCCCATAACTGCGGACCTCCAACCCCCATAACTGAGCTCCTCCATCCCCCATGACTGAGCTCTTCCATCCCCCATAACTGAGCTCCTCCATCCACCATAACATGAGGTCCTCCATCCCCTATAACTTAGGTTCTTCATTCCCCACAACTGAGCTCCTTCATCCCCCATCACTGAGCTCCTCAATCCCCCATAACTGCAATCCTCCAACCCCCATAACTGCAGTGCTTCAACCCCTAAAACTGCGGTCTTACATTCCCCATAACTGCGGACCTCCAACCCCCATAACTGAGGTCCTCCATCCCCCATAACTGAGCTCCTCCATCCACCAAAACATGAGGTCCTCCATCCCCCATAGCTGAGCTCCTCTCTCCTCCATAACTGAGCTCCTTCATCCACCATAACACGAGGTCCTCCATCCCCCTTATTTATTTTATGGAACCCTCTCCAGTTCACAGACATCCTTCCTGAGGACAGGTGACCACACACAGCACTTATTTCCATGTGTTAGTGTTCTGTGCAGTAAAGGGAGGTAAAAGGCACCGTAAGTTACCCCAATGCATGGATGGAAACTTGCTGTCTTAGTGTCAGGACTGAGAAGGTCTCATTGTAGAGCAGGTTCCAAAAACTGGAGCTTCAGAATGCTTTCCAGGAACCGTTCTCCTCCCCTGAGCAGGAGAGATGAGGCGACGGTTACTGTTTTTTTGCGCATTTTTATTTTTAGCCTTCTTTAGACAAGCAGAATGTTTCAGGTACCAGAGTAATTCTCAGTAACTGCCCACCACTTAATCTCACCAAGACATATTGATCTGTGTCCCCTCAGCTACGGCCATGTTGTGTAGCAGGATTTTCTGTTCATTTATGTGATTATTTTCATTTACTTCTCATTTTTTCATCTCTGTGACAGAACCGCTTTGGCACTCCGCTTGGGTGCCTCCTTCCACCAAACAGTGCCTCCTGCCCTCCAAATTGTTCTGAGCAGACTGTCAGCTAATACCAGCCCTTTTTACCCCAAGCATTGTAAACATACAAGATGATGGGATAGAACCAAATGAATGACTGTTTATTGAAACTTTATTGACACATACTTTATACCCCACAGAAGGATATTCCCCTCTTGAGGATATTAGCATGGCAATGCAAACTTCAACGACCAATCCAATTAACAGCTAACAACTAGCAGTGATCTAATTAAACAGTAATTTAATAAACAAACATATAACATCCCACAATAATTTGGTAACAAGATGAAGTGGACACAATACTAGCAGACAGGCAGAAACAATAGGTGACTCAATTAACACAATTAACAATGGGAATGCACACCTAGGAGGCACACAATGGGAGAAAGACACTTCACACATAACACCTTAAACAGATTATATGAGTAGACCCCAGAATCAGGTTAGTTTGAGCTGATGATAATAACATCTGCTTTGAGTATCACATTCTAAAGCAGTCATTGCTGGTTTGGGCATAGAGACCCCAAATATGTATATGGATCCTCAAGTTCTCAGAGTCTGTGTGTTTTGGGGAAACATGGACTTGAATCAGAAGCAAGATCACTCCAAGGGTCCCCTAGGCACACACCTCCCAAAGAGTAGTGTTCCCTTTAAAGCCAGGGCCCATAGTCACTAGGCAAGAGGCCACTATGCAGTCCCCTCCAAAAGCCCCTGTGCTGGTTGGGTGTGTCACAAGCTGGTAGAGTCATACAAAGCTGGGCACGGGGATGTATTGGCACATGGATGTATGGGTACACAGATGTATGGACACATGGATGTCTGGGCACATTGATGTACGGGCACATGGATGTACGGGCAATCAGATCTACGGGCACATGGATGTACGGGCACACAGATGTATGGACACATGGATGCATGCGCACATGGATGTATGGGCGCACAGATGTATGGGCACATGGATGCACGGACACACAGATGTATGGGCACATTGATGTAGGGCACGCAGATGTATAGGCACACGGATGTACGGGCACATGGATGTATGGGCACACAGATGTATGGGTACACGGATGTACGGGCACACGGATGTATGGACACATGGATTTATGAGCACACGGATGTACAGACACATGAATGTATAGGCACATTGATGTACGGGCACATGGATGTATGGACACATGGATGTACAGGCATATGGATGTTTGGGCACATGAATGTATGAGCATATGGATGTACGGACACAGGGATGTATGGGCACATTGATGTACGGGCACATGGATGTATGGACACATGGATGTATGGGCACACGTAAGGTGCACTTAACTGTTGCCATCACCACTACCATGACTGCTTGAGGTCTTTAGTGAACTTCATACTGGACCCCTAATTCCGACTTTGCTTTGCATTTGGCCATGTCTATTGCCAGGTTAATGTTTGGCTTGTCATGGCTGCCTGTCATTGTCCTGTCATTGTCCTGCATTCAAGTAGAGGATAAACCTTAGATGCTGGACTCTTACTACCATCAGATGAGAGTGGAACATGAGGATTTGACTTTGGCTGCTCGAGCACAGAAAGTGGGGGGTATGCCACAAAGTAGGGGTCACCTAAACTGAGCCGTCACCATTGTTCCTCAGGTTCTCATTGTTCATATTCAGAGGTGTTGGAAGTTCTTGGATTATTACGGTGGAATTCCAACAACTTCACAAGTAATTCAACCAAATTCTAGAGCTCTATACAACTTCCAAAAGGTAAAATCAGCTTTATTGTTCAGCACAAGCACTGACACTCCACTCAGGATTTTCACTTATAGTTCATGCTTGGTTACGCTTCTTTTTTTTTTTTCAATATATATTTATTTTATTGTAAGCAATATAAAATATACAGTATATAGCAGTAATAGCACAATTAGCGCTGGTAGTAACATAAAAACATATAGAATTTGCAAATAATCTCACAACTGTAATGGCGCGAACACACGATCGGACATTCCGACAACAAAATCCATGTTTTTTTTTCCGAAGGATGTTGGCTCAAACTTATCTTGCATACACACGGTCACACAAAGTTGGACGGAAATTCCGAACGTCAAGAACGCGGTGACGTACAACACGTACGACGAGCCGAGAAGAATGAAGTTCAATAGCCAGTACAGCTCTTCTGCTTGATTCCGGGCATGCGTGGCACTTTATGTGTCGTGATTGTGTACATGCAATCGGAATTTACGAGAGCGGATTTTGTTGTCGGAAAATTTGAGAACCAGCTCTCAAATTTTGTGTGACGGAAATTCCGATGGAAAATGTCCGAAGGAGCCTACACACGGTCGGAATTTCCGACAAAAAGCTCCCATCGAACATTTTCCATCAGAAAATCCGACCGCGTGTACGGGGCATAAGAATGAGTATAAACAAAACAGTACTATGATGCAGTGGAACAAATGGTTTTAGATGTGAGTATAGAGAACACGGAGGTTAAGGTCCTTCAAATACACACGTTCAAAAGTCCATATAATTAGAACTATAATGCCATCAGGTGATCCAATGTCAATAGGCATCAGTAGACAAAGGAGAATACCTCTAATGTTTAGAAAAGAAAAAAATAATAATAACGGTAAACAAGGTAAGCAGGGGGTGTAAGAGGAAGAAAGAAGAGAGAAGAAAGAGAGAAGTGGGGTCAGCCATTTTTAGCCAGGCAATAGACACGATCAACGAACTCGGACAGGCCTCGAACATCAGGGTTCGGGGAGGAAAGGGTCAAAGTCAAGTGGGAAGATAGTGGTCCATCCATGGTTGCCAGACTTTACAGTGCTTAGGGATCTTATCTAGTATGGTAGCCTTCGATTTTGCTGTGAATCATGGCTTGGATTATTCTATTTTTGGTCTCAATTACACAGAGTGCTGAGGTCTTCCAAGCCCTTGCTATGGTTTGTTTAGAGGCAATCATAAGTTGCTGTAGCAGTTTCGTCTGTGCTTTTATAAAGTCATGTGTACAGTGGTTCAAAAAAGCAATAACAGGATCGGGTTCTAAAGTTTGTTGAAGTAATATTGAGGCCATCCATAATATTTCAGCCCAAAACAGCCTCACAATCGGGCAAGTCCACCAAATATGGACATGTGTGCCCGGCTCTCAACATTCACGAAAGCACTCGGTGGGATAACCAGGTAGGAACTTTGGGATTCTTGCCGGGACCAAGTACCATCCAGTAAAACCTTATAATTAGTCTCCACTGCTAGCATATTTTGTGAAGAGGACTTGGTTACTGTCCAGACTCCATCCCAGTCTTCCTGCTCCAACTGTACCTCGAGATCGGAGGCCCATATGGAGGTGTAAGAGGGTAGCAGTGGGGGGGGAGGGGTGTGAGTTAAGATGAGAGCAAAGTTTAGTGATCAGGCCTGGGGCATGTGGGTCTGAATTACAAATACCTTCAGAGACAAACTGAAAAGGGATGAGCAGGAGCCTTGGTTATCCTTCTAAAAGTGATCTGCAGTGGACACTGTCACCTCCTAAATGCTTTTTTTTAAATCTGGCTATATGTTAAGTTTTATATGTGAAACTGTGGCTCTACCACCTGTTTTTACCACCCACTGGCCACCTGTGTGAAAGAGGACTAACGCATTTCGCCTCCTACTGCTCTACCAATAAGCCCCAGTAAGGGGAAAAATGTGTTAAAGGGAGGATCCTGGGTGGAGCGATGTGCTGAACAAAAAAGTTGACTTACCCTTTGGATGTGGGGGGTGTCTCCAGAACTTCTGTTTGTTGGAGGCGGAGCCCCCGGAGGAGCGAGCGCCTGAAAGATGGAGCGAAGAATTGCAGAAGGTGGGGGGGCTGTGACATGAAATTAAACAAACAAAGTGACTGAAGGGAAGGTCGGAGGTCAGAGCACCCCCCTCATACAATATGTCTGTTGGTTGTCTATAGGGACCTCCATGGCTCTTCCCTTGCAGACCAAAGAAAAGTTTCTCTGTATAAATGAGGATTTTGAATAAGAAGCGTCTGTGATTTTGAATAAGAAGTTTGTGTTTTCCGTCCCTGCCGCCTGGAGATGATTCAGCCCACTTATCTGATTCCTGACAAAGAGCCTCACCTACAGCCTGCCAGTTCCATCACAAAGTCTTCTTTATTATTATTATCCCACCTATTGTCACCATTCCTGCCTACACCGCCACGCGGCTTCAGCGGCAGAGGATGCAGACAGACGGGAGAAGCTTTTTCATTATGAGTGGAGAAGACAAAGGCAGAGAAAGATGTGTGAACACAACTGGAGATATTTATAAATCAGGTTCTTGGCGGTGACGAGTTATGTTGGCGGCGAGAAGAAGGACCTTGACAAGGATGACATAACATTTAACAGTTTCCATACAGTGACAATTTTCAGGGCCCAATTACACAATGTATTGCAGGAATGCACTCATTGCCGCCATGCATTGATCATTGTGTTATTATTCAGTTTGAATGGCACCCCCACGCACTATGGCAACGCACTGCTGTAAAAATTTGGGGAATTTTTCTGTTAAAGCAGACCTTCCCCCCAAAAAAATAATTCCTTGTAACTGGCTCCATCCCCTCCCTCTACTGCAATTGGATATATATATATTATATATATATATATATATATATATACTTTTTTATGCTGAATTTCCTTCAGTACCTGCGCCTGCATGGGTGCGACTGATCGTGTGCACAAGCATGATGCGTTTAGAAAGATCTGGACTTAATGTTCAGTGTTCCCCTGTGTGCACACACATAGCTTCCCCTCCCTTCCTATTCCTAATCACACCGCGTTCATGCACCCACACATGTGCTGATCTGCCTCAGGGCTCTACCAGGTCCCAATGGACAGGCAGTAGACTGCAGCACATCTGTGAGAGATGCCACAGTGCCAGAGGATCGTTTTGGCATCCATTACGGACAACAGTAGCTGATAGAAAATCTGTCCAACAATGGACAGACACAAAATAAAGCTGATCTCAAGCCAGGGTACCCCCAATAATCCCCTGCCCATCCCCCATCCCCCTCTAGTTGATTCCACAATTCGATTTTTCTTTTATTAAGCTAAATTCCTTATTTTCTGACTTGAATCTGTGGACCGGTGAAAGGCCAGTTCCTGGGTCTTCCTTCTATTACACTGCAGAGTGGTAGGTTCCTGCTTTCAGAGCCCATGTCCTTCTCTCTTGTTGATGCAGATGTTACCATTGACTGAAAGAAGAGTCCATCAGAGGGTTCTTGAAAGGGTCCTGAAGACACCAGCAGCTACAAGGCCAGTTGGCAAGAGGCCTAGACTGCCATATTGGATCACCAGCCCCCATTACCCTGCCGGGCCCATAATCCATGCCAGAGAAATCTGTTCCAGGATTCCTACTCTCAGTCCAGCTTTCCTCTAACCCTCACATGCACATGCCTTGATGAAGGGGATGCATTAAGAACCCAAAACCTGTTGAATATCCCTTATACTTCTATGATGAAGAAAAAAACTGGACTCCTAACCATACGTCTGACGCTCTTGTCACCGCAAATTTACCACCATCTCCATAGTGGACAATGCGTCACAAAGGGTCAGTAGATAGTGGACTCAGCTCAGTATAAAATTGGTGCTAGAGGGTTTTTGTTGAACTTGTCAGTGGGTGGGAGAGGAAGGGTTGAAGGGACTGAGGGGAGCTCTCGGCAAGACAACAACTTGACTTATGGCCTGGGCTCCACTTGTGAGCTTAGTATGGTTGGCCAGCAAAACATACTGCTGGAGGCACACCAAGTAATGAAAGCCTCTAAGAGAACATCACAATGGCCATGGTCTTCCTCCATCTGTGCTCAGTGATGAACACAAGGTAAGTGGTCCATCCTCAGTCACCCACCTTGTCTGCAGTTCTTTTCATCAGTTGAGTTAATTTTTTTCTCTCTCCAGTCTTTCTAAAGAGATAAAATAAATAGTCTTATCTGCCGCGGCGTCTTTATTATCAGAGTTCCGACATCCCTCCTAATGAAGTTATGCCTTATTAATATGAGAAATCTCTGATGGCTACTCTCATTCCAGCTTTCCTCCAACCTTCACATGCACAAGCCTTGATGAATGGGATCTATTAAGAACCCACAAGGTGTTGATGATCCTTTATACATCTATGACGAACAAAAAAACAGGACTCTTAACCATACGTCTGACACTCTTCTCACCCCAAATTTACCACCATCTCCATAGTGGACAATGCATCACAATGGGGTCAGGAGACAGTGGGCTCAGCTGAGTATAAAATTGGTGCTAAAGGTTTGTTTTTTGTTGGAATTGTCAGTGAGTGGGAGAGGAAGGATCGAAGGAAGGATCGAAGGGACTGAGGGGAGCTCTTGCAAGAGAACAACTTGACTTATGGCCTGGGGTCCATTGGTGAGCTTAGTAAAAATGGCCAGCAAAACATACTGCTGGAGGCACACCAAGGAATGAAAACCTCTAAGACAGGGGTCTTCAAACTATGGCCCTACGGTTGTTCAGGAACTACAATTCCCATCATGCCTAGTCATGTCTGTAAATGTCAGAGTTTTACAATGCCTCATGGGATGTGTAGTTCCGCAACAGCTGGAGAGCCATAGTTTGAAGATTCCTGCTCTAAGAGAAGAATAGTGGAGACCTGACAGCGGGTGCATCACAATGGTTGTGACAATGGTGGAGACCTGACAGAGGGTGCATCACAATGGTTGTGACAATGGTGGAGACCTGACAGAGGGTGCATCACAATGGCGGTGGTCTTCCTCCATCCGCGCTTAGTGTTGAACACGAGGCAAGTGATCCATCCTCAGTCACCGAACTTGTCTGCAGTTCTTTTCATCAGTCGAGTTAATTTCTTTCTCTCTCCAGTCTTTCTGAGGAGCTAAAATAAATTGTCTCATCTGCCGCAGTGTCTTTATTATCAGAGTTCCGACATCCCTATTAATGAAGTTATGGCTTATTAATGTGAGAGGCTCAGAAATCTCTGATGGCTACATTCATTCAGCTCTGTCCTACTCCTAAGAATGAAATTAACCCGCAGCATCCAGAATCTGAGCTGGATTTTGGTTGCTAAATGATTAACACAATTAAAGAAGAACTCTATGGATGAACTGATGAGTTGCCAATGTGCCGCCATGAAAGTTGATGTAAACCCTAAACAAATTACTATTTTTTTAAAATCCTTCTTGCGGCCACTTCCCATCTTCATGCACTCCAGAAGTGGCGGCATGGCATTCCCAGGGCCGTTTTGAGTAATGTGTGTTGATCAGCCACTTTCATTGGATGCCCATGGGACAGGCTGACAACACAGAGCGTTGTCATTAGGGGTGGCGTTTGGGTATGTGTTGGCACAAGGTTTGCCATTAAATAAATTGTGTACTTGTGCCCCCGGCGGCTGGAAAGTTATTTGGTGGCCACTAAATGTGACAGCTTCCCATTCAGGGCTTGGCCTTAATTGGTCAATGATGTAAGCCAACATCCAGTGGCGGTGCATCCATTAAGAGGGCACGGGCACCGCCCCCTCTGTCACGCCACCCCCCCTCTATGAATAATGGACAGATTTATGCATTGCATGAATCTATCCATGGCCGCCGCTGCCACCCCCTATTTAGGCGTCCGGCCCCTTTTCATACACCGGGCGCCTGAATTACAGCGGCAGGTGGTGTTTTTTTGAAGCACTGGATTAGAGCCATAGGTGAACTTGGAGTGCAGAGCATTGCGCTCACAGTCCACCCAGATGTGTTAGAAAAGCAAATGAATATTTGCTTTTCTAACACTGAACCGCCTCTCCGCTAATCAGGGAGCGCGGATCTAATACCCATCACCTGATTGACCGAGGGAACAGGTGCCCCTATTGGAAGCCTAACAGAATGAGAAGAGATGCATGAAGGACAGCATGGAGGACACAGGAGCCGCCCCACAGCTCGCCGCCGTCACCTGTTGCCTGACCCGCCACTAAGATGGGGTAAGTCCCGGGCAGACAGCGGGCAGGCGGGGGGCACAGTGGCAACATTTGTTGGGCACAAGTGTCTGCATATGATGGGCACAAGTGGCGGCATTTGATGGGCACAAGTGGCAGCATGTGATGGGCACAAGTGGTGGCATGCGATGGGCACAAGTGGGGGCATGTGATGGACACAAGTGGCAGCATGTGATGGGCACAAGTGGCTGCAAATGATGGGCACAAGTGGCTGCATTTGATGGGCACAAGTGGCAGCATTTGATGGGCACAAGTGGCGGCATGCGATGGGTACAAGTTAGGGCATGCGATGGGCACAAGTGGCAGCATCTGATGGGCACAAGTGGCAGCATCTAATGGACACAAGTGGAAGCATGTGATGGGCACAAGTAGCTGCATATGATGGGCACAAGTGGCTGCAAATGATGGGCACAAGTGGCTGCATTTGATGGGCACAAGTGGCTGCATTTGATGGGCACAAGTGGCAGCATTTGATAGGCACAAGTGGCGGCATGTGACGGGCACAAGTGGCAGCATCTGATGGACACAAGTGGCTGCATATGATGGGCACAAGTGGCTGCAAATGATGGGCACAAGTAGCTGCATATGATGGGCACAAGTGGCTGCATTTGATGGGCACAAGTGGCTGCATATGATTGACACAGTGAGGCTGCAATTGATGGGGTTTTTTCAGTATTTTCCAGTTTGCTTGCGCCCCCCAAAAATTTTAAACACCAGCTGCCACTGCCAACAGCCCTACGCATTTCACTTCAACTGTCCAAATCATCAATAGAAAGGCAATGAGGGCCCATAAATCCAGCTGCTCATTGCTACACATATACAGAGAATGGAGGCAGAGGGTGACCCTTGACTCAGTAACATCAGGGGGAGCCCCCCTGTGTCCCATAGAGGGATGACTATTGGCCTAACGTGCCCCCCTCCATTGTTTCCAGTTTTTGCAGTAAGAAGCCACTTCCGAGTGGGGAGGAATAGAGGAATGGAGGTGTTTATTTGGAGATTACATGCGTTTGCTCAGCACTCAATATCTAATGCTGGCGCTCCCAAGTGAATTCACTGCTGTTTGTAGAAACTGACAGCTGCTCCCATTCCCGTCCTCACCCCCTCACTCTCCCCTCCTGACTATCAGCCCCAGCAGCTAATGGATCCTAATGGCTGAAAGTATGGCTGGAGTATGCAGGGAATGGCAATGGGGGGAGGGGAGCACCTCTCTGCGTATTTTCTGGCTCACCTGCCAACTGTGGTCCTCCCGACTGTGCTGGGACAGCTACACAAGCCCCCCAGCATCTTTTATTATCGATGGTTCCTTGCAGAGGCTGCAGGCAAGATGAAAGAAGATTATTGGCATAAAACTGCATCTCATTATAAGAAGAGAAAAGCCGCCCGGCTGCTCGGGGGTTGCAGCGCAGTTTGCCTATTGACCTCTGTCTAAAGAGGAACTCCGCTTTGATGAGAGCAAATCTGAAACAAGATCACAGAACCGTCTTCATTTCCATCACTGGGAGTAATGTGCCTGTATGATGGCAGCGATGGCCTTCTATTCATATTATACAATGTATGAAATATATTATACTGTATATATAAGAATATATTAACCCTTTCATCTCCATCTTCTTTATGTCCTGTACCCCTCCTCCTCCCTCAGTCTATGCCCTGTATATTAACCCCTTCCCCTCCTCCTCCCCCTGTCTATGCCCTGTATATTAACCCCTTCCCCTCCTCCTCCCTCTGTCTGTGTCCTGTATATTAACCCCTTCCCCTCCTCCTCTCTCTGTCTATGTCCTGTATATTAACCCCTTCCCCTCCTCCTCCCTCAGTTTATGCCCTGTATATTAACCCCTTCCCCTCCTCCTCCCTCAGTCTATGCCCTGTATATTAACCCCTTCCCCTCCTCCTCCCTCAGTCTATGTCCTGTATATTAACCTCTTCCCCTCCTCCTCCCTCAGTCTAAGCCCTGTATATCAATCCCTTCTCCTCCTCCCCCCTCAGTCTAAGCCCTGTATATTAACCCCTTCCCCTCCTCCTCCCTCTGTCTATGTCCTGTATATTAACCCCTTCCCCTCCTCTCCCCTCTGTCTATGTCCTGTATATTAACCCCTTCCCCTCCTCTTCCCTCAGTCTGTGTCCTGTATATTAACCCCTTCCCCTCCTCTCCCCTCTGTCTATGTCCTGTATATTAACCCCTTCCCCTCCTCTTCCCTCAGTCTGTGTCCTGTATATTAACCCCTTCCCCTCCTCCTCCCTCAGTCTATGCCCTGTATATTAACCCCTTCCCCTCCTCCCTCTGTATATGCCCTGTATATTAACCCCTTCCCCTCCTCCCTCTGTATATGCCCTGTATATTAACCCCTTCCCCTCCTCCTCCCTCAGTCTATGCCCTGTATATTAACCCCTTCCTCTCCTCCTCCCTCTGTCTATGTCCTGTATATTAACCCCTTCCTCTCCTCCTCCCTCAGTCTATGCCCTGTATATTACCCTCTTCCTCTCCTTCTCCCTCTGTCTATGTCCTGTATATTAACCCCTCCCCCTCCTCCTCCCTTAGTCTATGCCCTGTATATTAACCCCTTCTTCTCCTCCTTCCGCTGTCTATGTCCTGTATATTAACCCCTTTCCCTCCTCCTCCCTCAGTCTATGCCCTGTATATTAACCCCTTCCTCTCCTACTCCCTCTGTCTATGTCCTGTATATTAACCCCTTCCTCTCCTACTCCCTCTGTCTATGTCCTGTATATTAACCCCTTCCTCTCCTACTCCCTCTGTCTATGTCCTGTATATTAACCCCTTCCTCTCCTACTCCCTCTGTCTATGTCCTGTATATTAACCCCTTCCCCTCCTCTATTTCTCTGTCCATGCCCTGTATATTAACCCCTTCCTCTCCTCCTCCCTCTGTCTATGTCCTGTATATTAACCCCTTCCTCTCCTACTCCCTCTGTCTATGTCCTGTATATTAACCCCTTCCCCTCCTCTATTTCTCTGTCCATGCCCTGTATATTAACCCCTTCCTCTCCTCCTCCCTCTGTCTATGTCCTGTATATTAACCCCTTCCTCTCCTACCCCCTCTGTCTATGTCCTGTATATTAACCCCTTCCCCTCCTCCTCCCTCTGTGTGTGACCTGTACATTAACCCCTTCCCCTCCTCCTCCCCCTGTGTGTGACCTGTACATTAACCCCTTCCCCTTCTCCCCCTCTGTCTATGACTTGTATATTAACCCCATTCCCCTCCTCCTCCCTCTGTCTATGTCCTGTACTGTACATTAACCCCTTCTCCTCCTCCCTCTGTGTATGACCTGCACAATAACCATTTCCCCTACTCCTCCATCTGTCTGTGTCCTGTACATTAACCCCTTCCCCTCCTCCTACCGCTGTCTATGTCCTGTATATTAACCCCTTCCCCTCCTCCTCCCTCTGTGTGTGACTTGAACATTAACCCCTTCACTACCTCCTCCCTCTGTCTATGACCTGTTGGTGCTGTATCCGGTGCACCATTACCATGCTCCATGATTTAACCTCCTCAGTTCCGCCATGTTTCCTTATTTCTAAAAAACTGTGTCAGAAAACGAGATGACCTTGGGGGGGATACTTCCCAGAAGACATTGGGTAATGACTTTCTCATCAGATATGGGAGGCTCTTTGTGTGCACACCTTGCAGGGAAATGGGATTACTTGGTGTGTGTTGTTTTGAGTGTTACAATGTATCACATCCTAATGTGGGTTCTATTTTGATACATTGGAACACAAATCAATACTTTGATAGAAATATTTCAGAAAACTTGGATCCAGATTATACTGGATGTAGAAATCTCATTCACAAATATTGTCACCAAACTTTCCAGAAATTGGCCATTTGGAGGGGAAAGGTCTTTTTTCCAAAATATTTCCTTTTTTTTTCCTTCACGCTCCATTCACACCTCAGCATAGCGACACCTGCTGCTCCACATTTTTGTTCAAGCTTTCTTGAGGTTTTTTTTGTGGCATGTCTTTGGAGCGGCATCATTCATTTGAAGGGCCTCCCTGCGCTCCAAAAACGCAACAAAGAAGCTCATGTACAGTGAAGTAAAGAAGTATTTGATCTTCTGCTGATTTGTACGCTTGTCCACTGACAAAGAAATGATCAGTCTATAATTTTAATAGTCTTTTTATTTTAACAGTGAGAGACAGAATAACAACAAAATATCAACAAATATCCAGAACACCGCATTTCAAAAAAGTTATAAATTGATTTGCATTTTAATGAGTGAAATAAGTATTTGATCCCCTATCAATCAGAAACATTTGTGGCTCCCAGGTGTCTTCTATGCAGGTAATGAGCTGAGATTAGGAGAACTCTCTTTAAGGCTAGGTTCACATTGGTCTGATTTAGCATGTGATTTGACATGTCAAATCGGCGCCTATTGCCAGGAAAATGTGCCCTTCAAATCAGTGCAAAGCTGACTTTGTGGCGCCGCACCTGTTCCCAAAAACAGTTCCTGCACTACTTTTGGCAACTTCAGGTGTGAGTTCAATAGACATCTGTGCAGGAACCCGCACAGATGTCTGTCAAATTGCCCCCAAAGTCGTAGTGCATTGCTGGGTTGAAATCGTGCGAGTTCAGCTGGACACGATTTCTAACCCATAGCATGTTAACTTAGGCAAAGGGAGTGCTCCTAATCGCAGCTCGTTACCTGTATTAAGGACACCTGTCCACAGAAGCAATCAATCAATCAGATTCCAATCTCTCCACCATGGCCAAGACCAAAGAGCTGTCCAAGGATGTCAGGGACAAGACTGTAGACCTAAACAAGGCTGGAATGGGCTACAAGACCATCACCAAGCAGCTTGGTGAGAGGGTGACAACAGTTGGTGCGATTATTCGCAAATGGAAAAAGCACAAAATAAGTGTCAATCTCCCTCGGTCTGGAGCTTCATGCAAGATCTCACCTCGTGGAGTTTCAATGATCATGAGAACGGTGAGGGATCAGCCCAGAACTACATGGGAGAATCTTGTCAATGATCTCAAGGCAGCTGGGACCATAGTCACCAAGAAAACAATTGGTAACACTACGTTGTGAAGGACTGAAATCCTGCAGCGCCCGCAAGGTCCCCCTGCTCAAGAAAGCACATGTACAGGTCCGTCTGAAGTTTGCTAATGAAGGTGAAAGTGTTGTGGTCAGATGACACCAAAATCGAGCTCTTTGGCATCAACTCAACTCGCTGTGTTTGGAGGAGGAGGAATGTTGCCTATGACCCCAAGAACACCATCTCCACTATCAAGCATGGAGGTGGAAACATTATGCTTTAGGGGTGTTTTTCTGCTAAGGGGACAGGACAACTTCACCGCATGAAAGGGACGATGGACGGGGCCATGTACCGTCAAATCTTGGGTGAGAACCTCCTTCCCTCAGCCAGGGCATTGAAAATGGGTCGTGGATGGGTATACCAGCATGACAATGACCCAAAACACACGGCCAAGGCAACAAAGGAGTGGTTCAAGAAGAAGCACATTAAGGTCCTGGAGTGGCCTAGCCAATCTCCAGACCTTAATCCCATAGAAAATATGTGGAGGGAGCTGAAGATTTGAGTTACCAAACGTCAGCCTCGAAACCTTAATGACTTCAAGAGGATCTGCAAAGAGGAGTGGGACAAAATCCCTCCTGAGATGTGTGCAAACCTGGTAGCCAACTACAAGAAATGTCTGACCTCTGTGATTGAAGGGTTTTCCACCAAGTACTAAGTCATGTTTTGCAAAGGGGTCAAATACTTATTTCACTCTTTAAAATGTAAATCAATTTATAACTTTTTTGAAATGCGTTTTCCTGGATATTTTTGTTGTTATTCTGTCTCTCACTGTTAAAATAAACCGACCATTAAAATGATAGACTGAGCATTTCTTTGACAGAGGACAAACGCGCAAAATCAGCAGGGGGTCAAGTACTTTTTTCCCTCATGCCGCGTACACACAACCGTTTTTTCCGTCAGAATAAACTCTGACGTTTTTTTCGACGGAGTTCCGCTGAAACGGACTTGCCTACACACGATCACACCAAAGTCCGATCGTTTAGAACGCGATGACGTATGACGGGACTAGAAAAAGGAAGTTCAGTAGCCAATAGCTGCTCTTGCGTCGTTTTTGGTCCGTCGGAATAGCATACAGACGAGCGGTTTTCCCGATAGGGATTGACTCCAACGGAAAGATTTAAAACATGTTCTATTTCTAGGTCCATCAGAATTTTCGAAAGGAAAAGTCCGATGAAGCCCACACATGATCGGTATATGCGATGGAATGATTCCGTCGGACCTTTTCTGCCGGAAACTCCGGTCGTGTGTACGCGGCATCATGGTATCAAATTTTGGCACAGAGCCAGGTGCGTTTGCGATTTTTTGCTCTGATTTTATCACGCTTTGTCGCTCAACAATCGCGGCAAAATCACACTGCGTTTGGGGTGCCATTAGGATATAATGCAGTATTCCAGTACGCTCAGGTGTGAATGGAGCCTTAGTGCCGGTTCACACAGGGGCGGCACGACTTGCAGGTCGACTCACCAAGGCGACCTGCACACGACTTCAGGGGCGATTTGCAAAACGACTTCTGTATAGAAGTCAATGCAAGTCGCCTGAAGTCGCCCCAAAAATACTACAGGAACCTTTTTCTAAGTCGGAGCGACTTGCGTCGCTCCTATTAGTATGGTTCCGTAGTACAGAACGGGACGCGACTTGTCAGGCGGTTATGTCGCCTGACAAGTCGCCCCTGTGTGAACCGGGGCTTAGGGTCATTCACACAGGCAGCAGACCCTGCTATTGTTCCGTTGGAGAGGGTGGTAGAGCAGCAGCAGCAGCTGCCAGGCATGGCCATTTCTTCTTTTTTTATAACTGAACGGGTATTTTATGTGCAAACGCTGTGCTTGGCCCTATTCACTTGAATGGGTTGTGTTTGGTGTCAGGGCTGCCCATTGACAGTGACAGGGGGACAATTTTTGGCAGGTTTACAATGCTTTGCCTGGGGCCGGACTGTACATATAAGACAAAAGCCTATGTGGTTGCTGGGTATCTCTCAGGTGGGTGGTCAGGGGGCAGTAAAACCATCGCTCAACCACCACTTTTAACTTACCCAGCGAATAATAATGTAGCACCCCCTAGTGTAGAGTGTTTGATGTACATCGTTTTTGTAGTGTAGGAAAGTTTAGCCTGGCTGAGAGCCAGGCCTGGGTTGAATCTGGGTCAGGGTGAGTGACTCAGGGAGGTTGGGTGACTCATCAGGCAGAACCTCTGGTACCTCCCCCTATGCTGGAACCTTGGAGAAGCTTCCAGAAGAATGGGTGGGAGGTTAGGAGGAGCTGCCTTGAGTATCCCCAGCAAGTGGGCTTGCAGAAGGTGGGCACTCTACTCTGAGTCATATCAGCAGGGGGCAGCCGGGTGGAAGCTGGAGATGAAGTGCTGAAGAAGCTGTCGGTGGCCCTTGAGGGTACCCCCTAGTCTGAGGGGGGGGGGGGGTAACCTCGGGCCTGGGACCCGGGTGCTGGACTGTTCACTGGCTCTAAGTGTGCCTGTGAAAATTCTGTGTGCCTGGCTGTGCAGCTTGGGGAATCCCTATTCACCAGGGGCTCCTACGTGGGGTGCACTACAATAAATTCCACCAGAAGCTCTATCGGTCTCATAAGATAATCTAAAATGAATTTCGGTCCAGTTTTGCATGATGGAGTAATTGTCAGTCAAACTATTACAGCAATAACACTGAGAATGGCCTGAAGATGAAGGAATATTATAGGCTGGCATGGAGGTAGTTAAAGAACTGTACCCTTAATGAACTTGCTGACTTTAGCACAACTTCAGCAATTTCTGGAGAGTGGAGAGTCAATAGCTACCCAGGGTTGCTCTATAAGCCGCTCACATCCACTTCCAGATCTAAAATATTTGAAAAGACGGTTCATTCCCTCTCTAACCCGGCGGGGAATTTGGCTCCAGCTGACGGTGCTTTGAAGTTGTCAGACTGTCAGTTCCGATGAACCGCTCAGCCCCCCCCCTGATCACATCCCTTCTCCACACTACAGTTGTATCTTCATTCACAGCAGAGGATGGTAATCAGCATTAAAGAGCTGCGAGGTTGTCATCAGATCACAAAGACGCCTTACAATGGTAGATAAATGAATAAGAACGCAGAAGAGGGAAAACCTGCTATGGAGGAGGGAGAACAACACCGGCCTTTGAAGTTGAATATTCAATCTGATTTATTGGATAGTCACCTAGGGCCGGATGTATCCGCATGGTCATCCAGGGGGCAGATTTAAACAAATAATGTGGAATGTTATTCATTTAATAAAAATAAGAGTGGTTTGGGAAAATACCGCCATGCGGCCACTAGAGGGGGCCGCCAATCATAGTAAATAGGTATTTATTTACTATAATCAATAACTCCATCTAGTGGCTATAATGCAGTATTTTCCTGATTTACATTATTCTTATTAACCACTTGCTTACCGGGCACTTTCCCCCCCTTCCTGCCCAGGCCAATTTTCAGCTTTCAGCGCTGTCGCACTTTGAATGACAATTGCGCGGTCATGTAACACATTACACATATGACATTTTTATCATTTTGTTCACACAAATAGAGCTTTCTTTTGGTGGTATTTAATCACTACTGGGGCTTTTATTCTTTACTAAACAAACAAAAAAATACCGAAAATTTTGAAAAACAAAACGTTTTTCATATTTTGTTATGACAGTTTTCAAACAGGTAATTTTTCTCCTGCACTGATGGGCACTGATAGGCTGCAGTGATAAGCGGCACAGAGAGGTGGCACTGATAGGCACTGATGAGGCGGCACCGATGGGCACTGATGGGCGGCACTGATGTGCACTGATTGGCAGCACTGATGGGCGGCACTGATTGGCAGCACTGATAGGCAATAATAGTGGGCACTGATCAGCAGCACTGAAGGGCAGCGTGAGAGGAAAAAAAGCCGATAACCAGCTCCTGTTTACTTCTGCGATGAGCTGTCATTGGCTGACAGCTGATCACATGGTAAAGGGCCCACTGTGATTGGCCCTTTACGCTGATCCCAAGGACTTGCCGATCACAGAGCGCTCCAGGGGCGCACGGGGCAGCACGAGAATGGGAGGACGTCCATGTATGCCCTCCCGGCATTTTAAGCCCGCGCTATAGCTATCTTATAGCACGGGCGCCAAGTGGTTAATGAATAACATTCAACCTGGAGAGAAAATAATCTAGTACCATTTGATTTTGCCCCATTTATACAGAATGATTGCACATGCGGTTTCACAGGATGACTAGATCTGTAATTTTATTTCCTATATACACCCCCGGCCCGAGTGTCAGATGGGAGCGCATATATTTTGCTCCCTTTTTCAGATGCCATGCCAAGCATCCAATAAGATAATGACTATGACATCACAAATAATGTATTAAAATTAATTGTTTTATTGTATCACAAACATTTTACGTCACATCCGCTTACAAAATTCCTGAGACATTTAGACTGTTAGTGGTGTCATTTGTCCTGGTGATCCTGCCATGTAGATCCTTGTTCAGGTTCCTCCCATTGCAGGGTGACAACACTATGACCCTGTGACTCAGTGCTGCTCTTCTGTTATCACTCAATCATTTTCTTCCTGCTGGGGAGATTTCTCTTCACTTCCTGTCTTGGAGACACAATAGGAAGTGATAAGACATCTGGCAAAAGTGAGCTGATTTGCCATTTTAGGCAATTGTCACCCTCATGGGATGATTTACCTTCACCTCTTGCTCTAGGGGCAATTTTTTAAAAACTTTTGGTTTCCCACTTTCTTTTTGTCTTGGTAAAAATGGTAACTGAGACAAATGGGAAGTGTCTAACTTTTCTCCACTCTATCCAAATAAAGGGATAGAGATGTACCATCAATGCATTAAGGTGAAAAACCTTCTGCTCTGCAGCAGCCCCCCAGAGCCCCCTTTTTCTTACCTGAACCCGATCGCTCCAGCGATGAGCACAAGCCCTGCAGCTCCAGCCGCTGTCTCGGGTCCTCATTGGATAGATTGATAGCAGCAGGAGCCATTGACTCCCGCTGCTGTCAATCAAATCCAGTGACATGGGGGGGGCCGAGTCCTGCTGTCTGTGTCAATGGACACCTTAGTAAGACTTGGGAGTGTGCCCGCATGGGTGCCCCCATGGAATGCGGCTCTCCGTGGGGGCACTCGATGAGGAGGAGGAGCCAGGAGCGCCACCGGGGGACCCCAGAAGAGGAGGATCGGGGCCGCTCTGTGCAAAACCCTTGCCCCCATGGAATGTGGCTCTCTGTGGGGGCACTCGATGAGGAGGAGGAGCCAAGAGCACCACCGGGGGACCCCAGAAGAGGAGGATCGGGGCCACTCTGTGCAAAACCCTTGCCCCCGTGGAATGCGGCTCTCCGTGGGGGCACTCGATGAGGAGGAGGAGCCAGGAGTGCCACCGGGGACCCCAGAAGAGGAGGATCGGGGCCGCTATGTGCAAAACCCTTGCCCCCATTGAATGCGGCTCTCCGTGGGGGCATTCGATGAGGAGGAGGAGCCAGGAGCGCCACCGGGGGACCCCAGAAGAGGAGGATCGGGGCCGCTATGTGCAAAACCCTTGCCCCCATTGAATGCGGCTCTCCGTGGGGGCATTCAATGAGGAGGAGGAGCCAGGAGCGCCACCGGGGGACCCCAGAAGAGGAGGATCGGGGCCGCTCTGTGCAAAACCCTTGCCCCCATGGAATGCGGCTCTCCGTGGGGGCACTCGATGAAGAGGAGGAGCCAGGAGCGCCACCGGGAGACCCCAGAAGAGGAGGATCGGGGCCGCTCTGTGCAAAACCCTTGCACAGAGCAGGTAAGTATAGCATGTTTGTTATTTTTCAAAAAAAAAAAAAAAAACCTTTACAATCACTTTAAAAAGACATTGTAATCATTTGATGAAGATTTTTCTTTTGCTTGTTCACTTTGCCGCATTCTGAATCGAAAAAAAAAAATAACGTTTTTGTTTCGACCGATTTGAAATTGATCAATTTGAACGTTTCAAAATGAAAAAAAAAAAAATCGGTAAATTTGAAGAAAATTCAAAAAAAGACAAAAATGAACTCTGAATACGAATTCATTGACATGCCAAAAAAATTTTTTTAATTGTTTCATACTTACCGTAATTTTCTTTTTCCTGGTGCCTATCCATGGCAGCATACCTGTGACAAGCTCCGCCTTGGCTCCTCCCTCAGGTCCAGTGAATATTATAAAAGAAAAGGATTGGTGCACTCCCAGCATTCTACGTAATATAGCATACCGAGGGTGGGATTGTATGCTGCCATGGATAGGCACCAAGAAAAGAAAATTACAGTAAGTATGAAACAATTTTCTATTTTCCTGGTGCCTCCATGGCAGCATACCTGTGACAAATAACTGGCTGAAATGGGTGAGATGATGAATAGTAAAAGATTTATTTGAAAAAGAATTTAAAATAGGCAAATGCCGACCTTATAACCTGTCTGCCAGTTTCTACAGATGAGAAAGCTGCCGGTTCTACTCTGTAACGTATCGTAAACGCATGTTGGGATGACCATGTTGCTTCCCTTTAGATCGTTTTGATGGATACGTCTGCTCTGGCCATCCAAGAAGCAGAAAACAACCGGGTGGCATACATCCCAACTGAAGAGGGGGTTCCAGTCCCCTATCCCTGTACACCTTCTTAACCAACTTTATTATCCATGAAACTATTGTACTAGAGCAGGGATCTGCAAATTATGGCTCCCCAGCTGCCGCAGAACCACATGTCCCATGAGGTATTGTAAAGCTCTGATATTCACAGACATGACTAGGCATGATGGATACTGCAGTTCTGGAATGGCTGGAGGGCCCCAGATGATGCTTCTTTGCCCCTGTCTTTTTTTTTTTGGAGTATTACAAATAGGTTAGATGAACGTCTGAAGCAGGGGTGGATCCATGGGGGGGGGGGGCAATGGGGCAATTGCCACCCCAAGAAATTTGTTGCGGGCCTGGCAGATAAGAGAGCGGGCGGCTCTGCGGGCGAACCGGGCGGCGTGGTTTGCGAGCAGTCGGCGCAGTTTGTGAGCGGGCCGGGCTGCCGCGTCAGTGTGTGGGCGGCTCAGCGTGAGCGCACAGCTGGCCAATCAGCTAGCCGAAGGACGGGGGAGCAGAGAGATGAGATCATCTCTCACCGCCCTGCATCCCTGCAGTAACTTCCGCCCTCACTGTGCAGGCAGCCTGGGCAGCAGAGAGATTACATTATCTCTCTGCTGCCTGACTCTGGGAGTCTGGGACATAGCAAGAAACAAGCAAAACACCACCTTAGCAGGCAGGTGACTATCCGCAAATTGTGGCAGGTGACATAGCAAGTGACAATCCGCAAGGTGTGGCAGGTGACATGGCAAGTGACAATCCGCAAGGTGTGACAGGTGACGTGGCAAGTGACAATCCGCAAGGTGTGGCAGGTGACCTGGCAAGTGACATTTCGCAAGGTGTGGCAAGTGACGTGGCAAGTGACAATCCGCAAGGTGTGGCAGGTGACGTGGCAAGTGACAATTCGCAATGTGTGGCAGGTGACGTGGCAAGTGACAATCCGCAAGGTGTGGCAGGTGACGTGGCAAGTGACAATCCGCAAGGTGTGGCAGGTGATGTGGCAAGTGGACAATCCGCAAGGTGTGGCAGATGACGTGGCAAGTGACAATCCGCAAGGTGTGGCAGGTGACATGGCAAGTGACAATTCGCAACGTGTGGCAGGTGACGTGGCAAGTGACAATCTGCATCTGGTGGCAGGCAAGTGATAATTCGCAACGTGTGGCAGGCGACGGTGGAAAGTGACACCCTCAGGGCTCCCACTGATTTTGCATTATGGTGAGTTGAACCATTTCATTTTATATTACAATGTAATAATAGAAATAATGCGCTTCAGTCATCCTGACACCATAACAACCATGGTGCAGTGATGAATGAAGCGCCAACATCAGCCATTTCCCCGATAAATTTCCACAAAAAAACGTATTTCTGACAGTGCCCCTCCCGAGACAAGACTCTGGATCAGCTCCTGGTCTGAAGGGAGTTGTGGCTTGAAGATAGTATCTTTTTTTTATAATTCAATTATTTTTCTTTTTATAACTGGAGAAAAATGAACAATCCTTCTGTATATTACATTCCATCTCCGCACATACAGCCAGACAAGAAATAAAAAAAAATAAAAAAACATGATAATAACTCGTTACACTTCATTCCATCTGCTCCTGTCTGTTTCTAATATATTATCCAATAAAGATGGATAAAAGAATGAACCCAAATAAACATAAAGAAGCCACAAAAGAGGCAAAGAAGACAAAGAAATAAGAAGAGTAATCTTCCTCTCTCATTTCCGCCCTCCATGTTGTAACTCCTTGCCGCGTCGGGGGGGGGGGGGGGGGGGGGGGGGGGGGGGACACACTTCCCCCAGACCCGGTCATAAAACTTCAACCATCTCTCAGTATTCCGACTGCAGTTTCTATTTATAGTCCATTTCCCCCTCCTATCCTTACCCCCCTCCCAAAACAAAAAAAACAAAAAAAAACATTTAATTTCCCTCTTTCCCCCCTCCCCTCCTCCTCCTCTCTCCCTCTCCTTCCCTCCACTACCCCTCCTCCTCTTTAATTTGTATCAATTCATTTTTCCCCTTCCTCTGAAGAAATAAAACAGTTCCATGCTGACCACGTTTTTAAATAAACTTCCCTTTTCTTTTCTAGTTGTCCAGACTAGATCTTCCATCCTGTTTACTTCCTCTACTTTCCTAAGCCACATACTCACTGTAGGAGGTTGTAACTGTTTCCACTTAAAGTGGATGTAAACACAATTTTTTTTTATGCCGTAATATAGAGTATAAGATTTCCTATCATTTGAGCCCAGTCTTGCCACAAAGAGTTAATCCATCTCTGAGCAATCCTCTTTTATTGTTCAGTGAGATAAATCTTGACAAACAGAGAAAAACTTTGTCAAATCCTCCCCCTTGCTGTGAGTGACAGGTGATTTACATCTCGTGCACTAGCCTAAGACACATGCATTATTTTTTATTCCCTCCCCCACTCCTTTCTTCAGCAGCTCTGCAAGGCTTGGCTGTTCCACACCTCAACATGATTGGGCATGCTGAAGTCATGTGGTTACTTTCCTGTCTTTTCACTGGATGTTAGAGATCATAGCAGAAGTTCAGTGTTAGAAATACACAGGAGAAAATGCATATTGACAAGGGGAGTGTAGAGGTGGGCGGGGCGTCTACTGCCATCACGACTCCACCCACCGAGCTCCAGACAACAGACCCGCCCACAGAATCTGCAGTTTTTCGGGTCTCATAACAGACAGAGGGGAGACATTTGACAGGTAAAGATACATGCAGGAGGCATGTATATCCTTATAGATAAAACCTATGGCAGTAGTTTAGAAAGGATGACATTGGGTTTACATCCACTTTAAGCGGAATGCATGCTTTAGCTGCATTCACCAAATGACACAAAATAGAGTTCCTATATATTTTCCCCGGAATCTCTGACAGGTGCAAAAAGGAAAAAAGCTGGGGATAAATTTTTGAATTATCTCCCGGACCTCCCTCCAAACTGTCCTCACTCTGGGGCAAGACCAAAAAACATGTAACAAAGTCCCCTGTTCTATCTGGCATCGCCAGCATCTATCTGATGCATTTGAGAAACATTTTTGAAGTTTATCTGGGGTTCTGTACCATTGTGAAATAATTTTATAATTAGTTTCCTGTATTTTGGTACATATTGCTGTCTTAAATATTGAATGTATCATATTAGTTTTTTGTTCCTCCGAAAAGGTCCTCCCCAAATCTGTTTCCCATTTCCAGAGGAAAGGTAACTGATAGTTCTCCGATGGTTTAATCAACAACGTGTACATCCTGGAGACAGCATGCGTTATTGGTTCAGTCTCCATACAATATTTCTCGAATGGTAACAGATTCCGTTCCAGAGGGCTTGGCGGTACCCTAGTACATAGATAATGTCGTAGTTGTACCGCCGACCAAAAATCTAATTGGAAGGGGCCATTTCTGTCTACCAATTCCTGCACTGTTGGCCATCTGGCAGATCTCCAGATGGCCAACAGTCCTTTTTGTGTTCCTAATATGAATTGCGGATTCCCCAATAGAGGTACTAAGGGTGATTCCTGTGTTGATAACTTACCCTTAAATAAGAGGTTATAACAAACACGGAGGGTAGGTCCAATTGTTGGGTGTGTCTTAGTTTTAGATGCCAAGTCCTTGAAACACCAAGGGGCCCTATACAGTAACACCCCACTCTGCGCTTGCTCCAATCTTGGCCAGATTTTAAGTTCTCCATGTCGGCACCAATCCAACAAGCGGCCCAGATGTACTGTCTGGTAATATTTATATATATCTATGACCGCCATCCCCCCCGTTTTGTTTTGGTAGGGACAACAGAGTCCTCCTGATCCTAGGATTTTTGTGTGCCCAGATGAATTTTGTATATAATATTTGTATATTTCTAAAGAATTTCCTAGGGATTGCAATTGGGACTGCCTGAAGGCAGTACAGAATCTTTGGTAGAATATTCATCTTAATTATATTGCTTCTTCCAAACCAGGAATGTAATCCCTTATGCCATCTCTCCAATAAACCTCGCACCTTATTTAACGCTGGCGGGAAATTAAGCTCATATGTTTTAGAAGGGTCCACTGCTATACAAGTCCCTAGGTATTTCAGGAATTGATCTGCCCATTTAAATTTATAATTTGCTTTTAATGACATCATCATTTCTTTCGAGACAGCTAAAGCCAATGCCTCTGATTTAGAGAAATTTATCTTGAAAAAGGATAATGTACTGTATGTCTCAATTTCTCTAAATAACTTTGGGAGCGAGATTATGGGATTGGTCATTGGGAAGAGCATAGCATCTGCATATGCTGCAACTTTATGTTGAGTTCCTCCTACCGTTTTTCCCCAAATATCCTTATTAAGCCGAATTCTACATAACAGAGGTTCCTGAAGATAGTATCTTAGTACCGAAGTAATATCGTCTTTGTGAAGAAGGTCAAAATTGGATCTGAAAAGATCGGCAGGGCCTAAGGCTCAAATGTAGTAGAGGAAGAGGAGAACTTAGGGATGAATCCATGTACTGTTCTAAGTTCCACTCTATCCGAGTACAAAAAAATAATATTATTGTCTTCTGATCCCAGAGCCTAAAGTTCTGATACTCCCCAGCCCGATGCCATCACCACAAAGAAAAATAGTTTCCAAGTGAGATTCCACAAGGATGCTGAATCAGATGGGGCAAAAGGCTGTTTGGATAAAGGGCTCCAGAGTGATAGAGAGATCTCAAGTGGGAAAGATTTGTTTTAATGGGTGGGCTTATCTTCTTGACTGTCTTGAAGAATTTGATTATTAAGGGATCTTTGGCTCATCTCTTGTTGTCACAGCAGAGATTGCCACCAGCTGTACCTTTAAATTGCTTAATCCTAAATCAAGGTCTCCTTGCAGGAAGTCAAGGAGTTGGGAGGAAGAGGGTACAAGAGGGTTCATCAGGACTGAAGTTTTGCTGTTCGCGAAAGATCTAAACTTATTCCAAACCTTGTCACACGTATTGTTCATTGAAGGCTCCTGTGCTTTGAGCAGAGTTGAGACAACTCTGAAGGAACATCCAAATGATTAAAGCCTCTGTTTTAACATTCTAATGTGAAGGTTCAATCTGTGAGGATTTTGATGGGTGTGATGCCTTGAGCCAAAAGAAAGGGTATCAGAGGACTATTTACCGGAGGCTGGACACTAAGAAATATCGCCCTAGGGAATCATGGGTCTCCCTGCAAATATGGCAGGACTGTTATCACCGTCTATTGTTGATAGTGCAAGTCTCAAGAGAATTTGAGGTAGGAGGCCTAAATTAGATTGCATGCCCAAGGACTTGACAGGGCATCTATTGCTTCTGCCCAAGGGTGAGGTAGATGTGAAATGAACCTTTGCAGCTTGGTATTGCTTGCTGTAGCAAAAGAATGCAGTTCAGGAAAGGTCCACTGGCCTACAATCCAACTGAATAACTTCGGCTGTAGAGAGCATTTGTTGGGATCCAGGAATTCTTGGGATAGGTGATTGGCGTCTGTGTTTAAGTGGGCTGGAAGATAGTCTACTCTTAGGTCCTTCAGATTCCCCTTTGCCCAAGTGAAGATGGGTTCCACTTCCCTTAGTAAGGAACTGTTGTTGGTTCCGCCTTGATGTATGTATGATATTGCAGCTCTATTGTCTATCAGAATCAGAACTGAATTGTCCTTGATCTGAGAGAGCAAATGCTGTTGCCGCCTGGATTTCCAGGATATTTGTGATGATGTCTGCCGCATTGAACGCCCATCTCTCTTGAACCAACACCTGGTTGCAATGTGCCTCCTAGCCTATTACATTGGCATCTGTGGTAACTGTGGTCCAGAAGACATGCCTTAATGGACGTGGCTTTACAGGCATCTCCCTCTTTGTCCACTAGTGCAGACCCCTGTGCATCAAACTTGTTTGATATGTGGACTGGGATAGATGGTTTGCTCCATTGCTTCAGGAATTTTACCTAAAAGGTGCCTGAGGAATCCATGGTACCATCTGGATACAAAAAGACAAAAATCCCTATTAGGTTGAGTTAGCTCGAGGCTGTTATGTAGGACCATGTTTTCACTCTCCTTACTTTCTGAATGATCGCCCACACTTTTTGAGATGGCAGGGACACCGCTCCATTTGCGGTGTTGAATAAGGTGCCTAAACTGGAGAAAAGATGACTCGTTTGATCATTTACCATCCAACCATATCTTGATAGTGTAGGCCACGGCATCCACCTGTGTTCCACTAGCTGGCCTGGATCTTTTGATAAAAGGAGGATATTAGTTCTGGTTAGTGATAAGAACTGAGACCCAGTTCTCATAAAGAAGCTTGGATAGTGATCCGAGCCCTCGTGAGGGCTCTGAGGGAAGTGTATAGTCCAAAGGGGAGACTCTGGAATTGTAGATGGACCTGGTTGACCGAAAATCTCAGATGCTTCTAACAGTTGTAGTATGGGTGCATGCAAGTAAGCTTCCCTGAATCCCCGGGTACATCTAATTCTGCAGTTCTGGGGAATCAAGTCTGACTTTCCTCCTGTGTCGCGGGAAATGGCTTTCTGTAACCTTTCTGCAAAGAGTGATTTACCATCAAAAAAAGGGTATTTATACTCAGTTTGTTTTGACACAGTGTCAGCTTCCCGTAGTTTTGACCACAATATCCATATGGCTATCACAAGTAGTGATGTTGATCTTGCGAAGTAACGAATTGTATCCATCGCCATCTCACCGGTGAAGTCTGCTGAGAGCCATAATTCGCCCAAAGCCTTGACTATATTTTCCCTAGGAACATTTTGATGAATCACTGTTTCCATGTTTTTGGTCCATGTCCACAGGTCTTTGAATACAGATAAGGCAATTGCTGACTTCCAGGCGTTTACCCGCCATTTGGTAAGCTCCTTTAACTTGGGGTCTATTCATCTGTCTAAAGGATCCTCAACTGAGGCTGAATTATCGATTGGTGAGATGAAATTCTTTGTAATACGAACCACTGCTGCGTCTACCTCCGTCTGGCATTGCAGAATCTTGTTCCGACAGTGGATAAAGTTTTCCTAGGCAATTGAGAGGAAAAAACATTTTTTTTTAATTTCCTTTTCAACAATGTCTCTGATATCAATCATCAGAGTAAGCCTATGATTCCACTAGTGCGACCTGAAAGTCACGCGATTTTGATGCAACTTGAAACAATGCCTGTGTATTCTTGAGGTCTATGGACCTCAAGTCGCATCAAAGTGGGACCAAAGTGGTGGGGGGCGTGGCTGGCCATGGCGGAGTTCGGACGCTGATTCCAGAGCTCCCGACACACGGAGCTATCCCCGCGGCCGTTTCACTAGATGTGACAGTCACCCGACTGATGCCCAGAAGGAGGAGGACCCAGAGCGTCCCGCGACCCCGAACATCGGCGGTAATCACTCGCTACTTTGGTTCCCGGGACCCAGAAACACCAGGCCTCTTGGAGTCGGCCGCAGCCAACATGGCGCCGGCGCCTCCAACCACAAGCCGCGCAGTGACGAACAGACCATCCCCACGATCAAGCCTCACTGCTTCACCGGAGGCGCCCACAGATGAGGTGAGAGACTGTTCTCCGATCCCCTCACCATGCCTAAGCCTGTCTCCCTCACATGCCGCTACTGAAGACAGGCACGGCACTGAAGAGCTACTCCCTTTAGAAGCCCTGAAGCAGATTCAACACAGCTTAGCCACTCTCCCCACTAGACAGGAGCTAGATCACTGGGCTCAACGGATTGAATCCTCCCTCAAGAGAGAGGTGGAGGATCTCCGAACACAGGTCACCCACACTGATAATAGGGTCACTGCTATTGCCTCAGAACAAGCTCTACAGGAGACCCGCATCACTGCTTTGGAATCCATAGTGTCCCACCATAGATCCCAACTCCTCCAAGTCCGACTAAGGTCAGAAGATTTCGAGAACAGGAGCAGGAGGAATAACATTAGGATCAGGGGTTTACCGGAAGCCACGGCCCCCGGGGACCTTGCTGTGACTATTACATCCATTTTTAACTCCTACCTTGATAGAGCCCCAACCACAGAGATTGAGTTGGACAGAGTACACAGAGTGTCTCCAGGCATGACCCCTGCTAGCGGACGCCCAAGGGATGTTTTGTGTCGCGTCCATTACTATAAAGAGAAAGACCTGATCCTCCGGAAGGCTTGGCACAGGGGTCCTATTGACTTTGATGGAGCCTCCATACAACTCCTGCCAGATCTGTCCCGTGCTACCCTAGGGATGCGCAGGGCAGTTAGACCCCTCCTAAATGTTATACGCGAATCTGGAGCTACATATACCTGGGGCTTCCCATTTTATGTGCAAGTGAAGAAGGAAAATCGCCAATTTACTCTGAGGTCACCGGACCAACTCCCTGAACTCTTTCTGTTCTTGGGGTCTGACCCGATCCCCGTACCCAATTGGTTGGATGTCCTCCTTGATGATCCAGTTCCACAGATATCCAATCCCCTGCCCCAAAGGCGCAGAAGGTCTCGCTCCAGAGGTGCGGTCTCAGGTCAGGCTCACATCCACCCTTCTGATCCGGAGCTGTGACAACCATCAAGTGCCCTGTGAACTTCCAAAGATGACATTACACGGTTATACCTATAGCCAATAACCCTCGGTTATGAACCTTTGCTCCCGCTGGATACATCATGGTTAACTTTAACCTTACCGGTCCAGGTCACCCAAAGTTCCAGAGTTATATATCTACGCGGAGGGATGGGCGAGCTCTGATCGACATTCAGTCGATATGGGGCGGCTTTGTACTTTGTCCCCAGCTCATCCTCTTCCGGGTTTCTCTGCCAACGAGATGGCATATAAGGACTGGTCCCTTTCACCCCAGTTCCCATGGTTGGGTGGCCCGATGAGGGAGGTTTTGGGGGCATTTCATTTCATAACATATTAAGGTTACAAATACATTAAGCTGTTTTCTGCTGTATTATTTTTTTTTTTTAGCTCCGTTCTTCTATAAGTTACCCTGCCACGAGCGGCCACTACACTGCTCCCTGCACCTTATACGACAACCGCAAACCCAATCCCACTCAAACGGTTGGTATTTGGGTCCCGGAGATCCGGTTGGTCACTAAACAACTGTGCATTCAGTTTCTTTTATATTCCTCATTTTTATACTTGCGGGGAGTGGTTTAGTGGATAGCTTCAGGCCCTGGCCAGGTTGATATGTTTAAGGTCCCCGTGACTTACTGTCATTTCACCTTGGCCCGGGGAGGCCCATGTGTGTAATCGGGTCCGCCACGGTCAACACTTCCCCCACATAGGCCCGTTCTCCACCTGCGTTTTTAGGTGGAGACCATATATTAGTCTTGTGTTTACCAGATCTTTCTGGTATAAGTGTATATATCGTTGTGAATTTGTGCTACCACCCTTGAGGGAGTGATCCTGACAGGTGGTTTACTTTTCTACCTTTCTCTCTCTCTTCCTCTATTTCTTTCTCTTTCTCCCTTTCCTTCCCCTTCCCCTCTCTCTTTCTCTCTCCTCCCCCCCCCCTCCCCCCCCCTTTTTTTTTTTTTTTTTTCTTTTTTTTTCAGGGAATACTTCGCTCTTCAACATGCCAAAAGTTACCATGCTCTCCCTGAATGCCCACGGGATGAATATCCCAGAGAAGAGGTCGCAGGTGCTGGGTGAGATTTGGAGAAATCGTGCCCACGTAGCCTTCCTCCAGGAGACTCATTTTAAGGCCTCAAAACCCCCAAAATTTGGGAACTTCAGGTACCCTTTTGTTTACCACGGCTGCTCCCCAGACTCTAAATCTCGGGGGGTAAGTGTTCTTATCTCTAAAAATGTGGCTTGGTCGATGTCAGCTGTCTTCAGTGACAATCTGGGACGCTACATCTTTGTGAAGGGTTCAATCTATGGGCAGGTTGTTACATTAGCCAACATCTACGCCCCCAACATAGGTCAGGTGGGCTTTATTGAGGACTGCTTGGACAAACTGACTGACTTTGCAGAGGGACAGGTGATTTTGGGAGGAGACCTAAACGTAGCCTTGGACCCCCTGTTGGACACCTCCACGGGTTCCTCGCATCTGTCGTATGCGGCCCTTCGTCGGATTAAGAAAGCCTTGACAGCTGTACACTTGGTGGACGCGTGGAGGATCACACACAGTGACACTAGGGATTATACCTTTTTTTCGTCTCCCCATAACTCTTACTCGAGACTGGATTACTTTCTAATACACCAATCGGCCCTTCCTTTAGTGTCCTCCAGCAGTATAGGGGTGAGATCCATTTCGGATCACGCACCATTTCTACTGACACTCATGTTGGGAGGGGGACGGCCACATCAACCAGGGTCATGGCGGTTAAATGAGAGTTTGATCCAGCAGCCTCCAAATGCAAAAATGGTGGAGGAGGAGATTAAAGCTTATTTTGCAACCAATGCAGCTTCGGTGTCCTCGCCTTGCTTGTTATGGGAGGCACACAAATGTGTAGTCAGGGGAGTACTTATAAAATTGGGAGCTAAAGTCAAGAAAGACAGTCAGGGGGAGGTGGACTCTCTCTTGGAGCGCATTGGGGTCCTGGAAAAGCAACATAAACTATTTCTAGCCCGAGACGTTGCCGTAGATCTACAGAACTTACGTGACTCCCTTAACTCTCTCCTGATGGCTAAAGCAAAAACCAAATTCATGTACTCACGGAGACTATTTTATGAATTTGGTGGTAAACCCGGCAGACCCCTAGCCCGTGCATTACGTGAGACCACGACACGTTCCTATATCCCCTCTCTGACGTCTCCGTCGGGCCAAAAAATCTTCAAATCACAAGAGATTGCCAACTGCTTTCGCAGTTATTACGAGAAACTTTACAATTTGACCCCTAAGGCAACAGAGTCTGCGTTGCAGACTCACAACTCGTTAATAGACGAATACCTGCTCACTTCAGGTGTTCCCACGTTGACGTCTCAGGAGAGGGAGGAAATGGAAGGCCATATTACAGAACAAGAAGTGCTCAAAGCCATCAAAGGTATGGAAGCGCGCAAAGCACCGGGACCCGATGGTTTTCCCCTGCTTTATTATCAGACGTTTGCATCGCACTTGGTGCCGCGTTTTGTGCAGGCCTACAATGCGCTCCTGGATGGGACCCCACTCCCTAGGGACTCCTTATTTGCTCACATAGTCCTGATACCTAAAGGGGGTAGAGATGCGACAGACTGTGCAAACTACCGCCCAATATCTTTATTGAATACAGACCTCAAGATATTTACCAAAATATTAGCTAACCGCCTGATCTCCTTTGTCCCCAAATTAATCCATTACGATCAAGTAGGTTTTGTCCCAACTAGGGAAGCCAGGGATGATACGATTAGGGCCTTGAATCTTATCCACTTGACCCGGTCCAGGAAAACTCCAATGTTGCTGATTTCAGCTGACGCGGAGAAAGCCTTCGACCGGGTCAACTGGCTCTTTATGAAACGCACGCTGAAGCACCTTGGCATAGGGCCCCATATGTGTCAATGGATAGAGGCAATCTACTCCCAACCCTCAGCAGCAGTCCGAGCAAACGAAGCAATTTCAGCCCCCTTCCCCTTGAGCAACGGGACAAGACAGGGATGCCCACTGTCGCCTTTAATATTTATATTGGTACTAGAACCCCTGCTAGCTCACATTAGGAATGACCAAAATATAAAGGGCGTTAGCACTGGCAACACACAGCATAAAGTTGCGGCTTACGCCGATGATTTATTATTTTTTGTGACAAGTCCCGTCACTTCAATCCCCAGTTTACTACAGGCGCTCAAGACATACTCTGCTCTTTCTAATTATAAAATTAATGTGCACAAATCAGAAGCACTAAATATTAATTTACCCAGGTAGACGCTCAACATTATTCAACAGAATTTCCCCTTCTCATGGGCACACCAAAAAATGAAATATCTGGGTGTTTACCTTACACCCTCGGTGCCAGCAGTCTTCCAAGAGAATTACGTCCCCTGGCTGGCCTCTCTACGTCAAGATCTCCAGCGCTGGCACAAGAATACTTTCTCCTGGTTCGGAAGGAACAGTATTTTAAAGATGGCGGTTATGCCAAAATTATTATATCTCCTCCAAACATTGCCAATAACGGTCCCAAATCACTTCCTTCGCTCTGTCAGAGGAGAATTTTTGAATTTCTTATGGGGCTACAAAGCAAAAAGACTGTCTCATCATATCCTGTCCTTACCAAAAGACCAGGGCGGCTTGGGGTTCCCAGACCCGTTTAAGTATTACCAGGCGGTTCATCTAACTAGAGCCCTAGACTGGGCCAAGCATGCCTCAGAGAAGGAGTGGGTGGGGGTAGAGCAGGCATTGACACCTCTCCCGCTCCCAACCTTGATGTGGCAGACTTCAGCCTTGCCAGTACCCCTGAAATCCCACCCCTTGATTGGGACTACGGTGTCGGTGGTAGCAAAAACGGGATGTGTCACATTGGTCTCCCACACTCCCTCACCTTTGTCACCGGTAATTGGCGCTCAGGAGTTCCCATGTAGTCTATCGGGGAGGAGGTTTAGGGAATTTCTGATAATCAACAGATTTAGGTTTCAAGACTTTCATCATGAGGGTCGTTGGCGTACCATCGAGGAAATACAAGCAATGCTATCGCCACCATTAGATAGATGGAGAGCAACGCAGATCAGACACTTCCTTACCTCCTCGAAGTTCGTGCCATCCACTAGTTATTCCTCGTCCGATTTTGAGAGGCTCTACCTGGATCCTACTCCCCTCCGTCATCTATTGTCCTTAATGTATGGGATTCTAGTCGACCCTCAGGACGGCTTTATACCTCAATATTTACGGAAATGGGAGGATGACCTGAGTCAAGCCTTCTCGGAGGAAGAGAGAGAACGAATTTTATACTTTGCACACCGCTCCTCAATTGCGAGCAGGTTCCAGGAGGTTGGGTTTAAGATAATGACTCGCTGGTATAGAGTGCCCAAGCTTCTCCACAAAATCTACCCTTCAGTTCCTTCTTCCTGCTGGCGTTGCCAGCACCCTGACGGATCAATACTGCACATTTTCTGGACATGCCCCCGGGTTCGTCCCTTTTGGGATGACATTAGGCGCATAACTCATAGATTGACAGACATTACATTAGCAGATGATCCGGCTCAATGCCTGCTCCACCTTACTCCGATGTCGAGACGTCGGTATAAGAAGTCCCTCTTAATACACCTTCTAAACGCCGCTAAAATATGCATTCCGCAAAAATGGAAATGCTCAGAACCCCCGTCGATTGGACAGTGGATAGCTGTGGTGAATGAAATTAACCTGATGGAACAATTGACGGCTGCATTACATCGTAAGGAGGAAAAATTCAACAAAACCTGGTATCACTGGCACGATTTCCGATTCTCTCAGGATTACAACACCTTTGTGACCCCCTCAGTAGAGCTACAGTGACGGAGCATGTGGGTTGGGGGTTTTTTTTTTTTTTTTTTCTTGCCAACCCCCTCTCCCTCCCCTTACTGTCCTTCCACCCCTTTCTCTCTTTTAAACATGCCTTATCTTATCGGTTCTTTCCTTGTTCAAGTCTTCTTTCCTGTCTTCAGTTTTCCGTACTGTTATGTCCTCTTTACTACTTGAAAAACTTGTGTGGGTGCACCTGACCTGGGGCGAGCATATTGCCTTTTTAATGTACATTGTAGTACTTTATGGTTATTGTGGGTGAGCTGGCGCTATTTTTGGTGCCAGCAGACGTGTCACCTTCATATAGTATATTGATGCTGTATTTTTGGTCTATATATCGTTCTGCCTTCAATGTACAAACTGTCAATGTTGGTCTTGTTTTGCCCTACCCGGTGTACTCAATAAAAAACTCTTTAAATGAAAAAGTGGGACCAAAGTAGTGCAGGGACTACTTTGAAGTCGCTGCGACTTGAAATCGCACAGATATAAACGGTACTCATTGGAAATTATAGGGTACAACTTGTCATGCGACTTGGCAGTGCCAAGTCGCATGACAAGTCGCACTAGTGGAAACCGAGCCGAAAGAAGGAAACCTGCTTCTTTAGAAATGGGAAGTACATCTTTTGACTACTCAGATGTAGTGTCGGCTTTCTCCCAGCCAATAGCTGGCTTCACAGCCTGGACATAGGGCTGAACTAGGAAAAAGTTGAAGTCCGAGGGCCAAGCTCTTCTGAGGTATCCTCAGATGGCCCACCATCATCTAGATGTCTAGGAGGGATACTTGCTGCATGGTGAGAGGATTCTCTCGAGTAAGAGCCAGGAAGAGTTAACTTCTCTGGAGGAGATTGAGCTAATTGCTGCAATGGAACTGCTGTTGCTTGTTCCGATATGTATCCCCTGCCCATCTTTTGAGTAGGACAGCTTACCTGTTAACCCTCTGACTTTCTGTCTGCTGCATAGACTCTAAAACAGCTTTTGCAGACCAATTGGCTGGTAATGGGATAACCCCACATCCTCTGCATTTAGGGATTTGAAAGTTGGCGAATGTGAAGAACTATGTCTTTTCATGGATGAACCCTCTCCGTTTGCATGGTATCCTGATCTGTTTGGGGCCTTCATAGGTTTGTTTATGTGGCCTTGATGTCCGCTTGGACTTCTTCTGTCGTACAAGGCTGAAATACATAAACGTACCAGCATAAGTGCTCTCTTTTTTTTTTTTTACTCACCTGGACGACGGTCCCTACCTTAAATGTTGGAGAGGGTCTTGTTCGGATGGTGTACTGCTTATTTAGGCAACAGACAGAAAAAGCAGCTAGAGAAAGATAAAGGAGCTAGCGACTGGTATTTCAGCTGGAGAAAGAAAAAGGCATTTACATTTTTAACATTTACGTAGGCAGAATGGCACGGACAGGCAAATGGGCGTACAGGTACGTCCCGTGAGTGTGATCGTGGGTCCCGCGGGCTCGATGTCCGCGGGGATACCCGTGATCATCTCACGGAGAGGAAGAACAAGGAAATGCTGATGTAAACAAGCATTTCCCTGTTCTGCCTAATGACACTGACACCGACACTGATCATAGCTCCCTGTGATCGGGAGCGGTGATCAGTGTCGTGTCACACATAGCCCCTCCCCCCCCACAGTTAGAATCACTCCCTAGGGCACACTTAACCCCTGCAGCGCCCCCTACTGGTTAACCCCTTCACTGCCAGTCAAATTTACACAGTAATCAATGCATTTTTAATCGCACTGATTGCTGTATAAATGTGAATGGTCCCAAAATAGCGCCAAAAGTGTCCGATCTGTCCGCCATAATGTCACAGTCATGGAAAAAATCGCTGATCGCCGCCATTACTAGTAAAAAAAAGTACTAATAAAAATGCCATAAAACTATCCCCTATTTTGTAGACGCTATAACTTTTGCGCAAACGAATCAATAAACGCTTATTGCGTCTATTTTTTACCAAAAATATGTAGAAGAATACGTATCGGCATAAACTGAGGAAAAAAAATGTTTTTTTATATATTTTTTGGGGATATTTATTATAGCAAAATGTAAAAAATAATGCGTTTTTTTCAAAATTGTCGCTCTTTTTTTGTTTATAGCACAAAAAATAAAAACTGCAGAGGTGATCAAATACCACCAAAAGAAAGCTCTATTTGTGGGGGAAAAAGGACGACAATTTTGTTTGGGAGCCACGTCGCACGACCGCGCAATTGTCAGTTAAAGCGACGCAGTGCCCAATTGCAAAAAGTGCTCTGGTCTTTGGCCAGCCAAATGGTCCGGGGCTGAAGTGGTTAAGAGACGACTGCAGTCCCAAAAGACCCACAGAAGGGACTCCCTATGTGATTAGCGCATTTAGCTGCCAAGAATAGGGACTTCACCTGGGAGAGGCTTGAACCCAGCTGGAAGCTGCCGATTGCAGAGGTAAGGGACGTTCGATCACCATTCACTAACCATGAGAGATGAGGAAAAAAAAAAGGAGAATGCTGGGAGTGCACTAATCCTTTTCTTTTATAATATTTACTGGTCCTGAGGGAGGAGCCAAGGTGGAGCTTGTCACAGGTATGCTGCCATGGAGGCACCAGGAAAAAGGATTGCATTGATGCTCAGGACTGGCTTCTTGATAGTGGCGACTGCAGACCATGCATGTGCAATACGTGTCAGACACTTGTAGACTCCAGCAGGGACACAAATGACAGGGTGACAACCTAGGAAATCAACTGGGGGCAGGAACAGAGTGTAGTCACCCCCATGACAGGAGGTGTCTGAACAATGACATTCATGGCAGGATCACCAGGGAATAACTTCATAAAACCTGATGTAGCGGTGTCCCCCGCTTCTGGCCTAGCAACCCGGAGCCTTGTAAAACACGTCCACCCAGACAGCTGCCCGGGTGGCACAGAACCCTGATCACCTGACTCCACCCAAAAAAATAGGCTTTCCCAGCAGGCCAAGGGGCCAAAGAAACCCCGGCCAATTGGCTGAGACAACCCATCCACTCCTAGTCTGAATTCGCTCTGCCCTTGTCATTCTAATGCAACAGGCAACAATGCCACCTAGTGACAGAAGAGAGAGGTACATCAAATCCAGCGTTAGAGAAAACTCAGTGGATCCCTCTAACAATTAGCCAGGCTAGTTACCACCTAGCAAACTAAATGTGTTAGCAACCCTGCCAACAACTAAGGTGCTACACTGAAATTTGAAAATATTTTTACTTTGTTTAATAGATTTGAAAATGTTAAAAATGACATTAACCACTTAAGGACCAGCCTTGTTTTGGAATTTAGGCGTTTACTTAGAACCCCCAAACATTATATATTGTTTTTTTTTTTAACACCCTAGATAATATAATGGCAATCATTGCAATACTTTTTTTCACACTGTATTTACAGTGTCTTACTGTCTTACAAGCGCAGTTTTTTTGGAAAAAAAATCACTTTTTGAATAAAAAAATTAGACAACAGTAAAGTTAGTCCAATTTTTTTATATTGTGAAAGATAATGTTACGCTGAGTAAATGGATACCCAGCATGTCATGCTTCAAAATTGCGCCCGCTCGTGGAATGGCATTAAACTTTTACCCTCAAAAATCTCCCTAGGCGACATTTAAAAAATTATACAGGTTGCATCTTTTGCGTTACAGAGGAGGTCTAGGGCTAGAATTATTGTGCTTGCTCTACCGATCGCGGCTATACCACACATGTGTGGTTTGACCACCGTTTTCATATGTGGGCGCTACTTAGGTATGCGTTCGCTTATGAAAGCGAGCTCGTCGTGACGGGGCGCTTTAAAAATATTTATATTTTTTTCTTATTTATTTTACTTAATTTTATTTATTTTTTCACTGTTTTAAAAAAAATTGGGTCACTTTTATTCCTATTACAAGGAATGTAAACATCCCTTGTAATAGAAAAAAGCATGACAGGTCCTCTTAAATATGAGATCTGGGGTCAAAAAGTCCTCAGATCTCATATTTGGACTAAAATGCAAAAAAAAAAAAAATTTGTCATTTCAAAAAATTACATTGGAAAAATGTGGCTTTAAGACGTATGGGCGGATGTGACGTTTTGACGTCGCTTCCGCCCTCCTATGGTATGGAGATGGGTGGAGGTCATCTTCCCCTCACCCATCTCCATACCACAGACGTGACAGGTCCTGATCGCCTCCGCCGCTACCGACGGCTCCGGGAAGCGGCGGAGGGCGCAGGAGAGCGGCAGGAGGGGGGTGGCACCTCTCCCATCGCCAATAACGGTGATCTCGTGGTGAATCTGCTGCAGAGACCAACATTATCATAAACAGAACCGCCGGCCCTAAAGATGGATACCATGGTTGTGGCAGCAGCTGCTGCCGTTACCGAGATATCCACCTTCAAACTGATGACGTATATATATACAGTGGCAGGTCGGTAAGTGGTTTTAAAGAGGAACTACAGTCCTATCTGTACTGGCTCCGCCCTCTCAGGTGTCTATAGATGCCTCCTCTGTATATGGATTCTTGTACCATTATCTTGGCGTTTTCTAAATGCAGTGTGGCAGGGTGTTTATAATTAAATGATTTGCTGCAGTTGGGGGAGCTGTAAAACCGTCTGAAAACGACATTTCGATACATTTTGGCGCAATTCAACCATGTGGACTGCACTGTCATCTGTGATGGACATAATTGCTGCAGAGCGTTGGCAGCCGTTGGTGAGGCTTTAAAAACGCAGATGAAAGGCCAGTTCTTGGCGCAAGTGTAACCTCCGTCGCAGTTCGCAGTTTTCTGTCCGAGCCCACCCTCACTACACACACCTGAGGAACACTTCTCCCTCCGACTCCCCCACTGCCTGAAACATGAGACTGGCAGAGCTGGTCGTGTTCTATGCCTCCTTTCTCAGCAGTCAATGTCAGTGTGCGGGGGGTGGGGGGAGGGTAATATATAATATATATAATATACATAATAACTTATATAATAAATAGAATACAAGAAGCAGCTCATTGCACACAGCACCATGTGAATATCAATGTGTGTATATATATATATATATATATATATATATATATATAAAAAATATACATACAGTGGCCGGTCGGTAAATGGTTTTAAAGCGGGGGTTCACCCACACCGCCAAAAAAAAAAAATATTAAAAGCCAGCAGCTACAAATACTGCAGCTGCTGACTTTTAATACATTGCCACTTACCTGTCTCGGGGTCCAGCGATGTCGGCAGGGGACGCCGAGAACCCGCTCGGTTCTCGGCAGCTGCCGCCGCCATCCTAGGTGAGGGAATCAGGAAGTGAAGCGTTGCGGCTTCACTTCCCGGTTCCCTACTGCGCATGCGCGAGTCGCGATGCGCGTCCCTAGTGGTCCCCGCTCTCTGCTGGGAGCTGTGTGTTCCCAGCATACAGCGCGGTCGGGACGGGAAGAGTCATAGACTCCCATGGGAGTCTATGCCGGAAGTGGGTGCAAATACCTGTCTTTGACAGGTATCTGCACCCCCCTCCCCCCTGAAAGGTGCCAAATGTGACACCAGAGGGGGGGAGGGTTCCGAAAAGCGGAAGTTCCATTTTTGTGTGGAACTCCGCTTTAAAGAGGAACTACAGTCCTATCTGTACTGGCTCCGTATATATATATATATATATATATATATATATATATATATATATATATATATATATAAATATATATATATATATATATATATATAAATATATATATATATATATATATATATATATATATATATATATATATATATATATATATATATATATATATATATATATATATATATATATATATATATACTTTAAATGTGTTTTCTAGGAGATGGCCATATTAACTAAATGGAGTTTTTTTTCCCCCTTTTGCTGGAATTTCTTTAAATTAATAATGAAAAATATTCTGACTCTAAGTGGTGGCGGCGCGGCTGAAAATAATGGAACCTTTGAGCCCCAATGATGGAGCTGTAAGCCAGAGGCTCCTGATCAATAAAGCATTTTAATACGCCACAAATGACGATTTTACTTGCGGCAAAGCTGGACTCCATGACAGCGCCATCTGTTTTACTGCCCATTACACAATAATGATGTTTTTTAGGAGAACATAAAAATAATACATTTACCTCTCATTGGCTGCTCTGCAGTTCTCCTGAGTGTAGGAATTCGGGGAGCTGCAGAGGGGAAAACCTCATTTCACCTATTTCTTCTACTGACGCCGAATAGGAGGCACTCCGCAGGGACAAATAAATGTTTGGGTCATGTTTTATTACAGGGAAATTGTTGATGTTCTAAGATGGCGATTCTCAACCATCCTTCCTACCAGGCCTCTAATCAGCTGCAGGTCTCCTAACCTCCCACAGTGTCTCCCAACTCTCCACAGTGGAGTGGAGTGACCCCCAACCTCCCACAGTGCCCCCCAACTCTCCATAGTGGAGTGGAGTGCCCCCCAACCTCCCACAGTGCCCCTTAACTTTCCATAGTGCCCTCCAGCCTATTGCAGATCCTTCTGTCCTCCATCATGCCCCTAATCTTTAAGTGTCCCCCTAACCTCCCACAATGCCCCCAACTCTCTATAGTGGAGTGCATCCCCCCCCCAACCTCCCACAGTGCCCCCAACTGTCCATAGTGGAGTGGAGTGCCCCACACCCTCCCACAGTGCCCCCATACTTCCACAGTGACCCTCAACTTTCCACAGTGCCCCCAACTTCCCACAGTGCCCTCTAGCCTTTCGCAGATCTTTCTGTCCTCCAACTTGCCCCTAATCTTCAACTGTGTAAACCTAACCTCCCACAGTATCCCCTTAACCTCCCACAGTGCCCCCCAACTCTCCATAGTGGAGTGTAGTGCCCTTCAACCTCCCACAGTGCCCCCCAACTCGCCATAGTGGAGTGAAGTGCCCCATGACCTCCCACAGTGCCCCTATCTTTCCACAGTGACCCTCCCCAACTTTCCAGAGTGCCCTCCAGCCTATTGCAGCTCCTTTTGTCCTCCATCATGCTCCTAATCCTAAACAGTGTCCCACAGTGTACCTCTAACCTCTGACAGTGTCCTCCAACTTCCCACAGTGCCCTCCAACTTACCATAGTGGAGTGCAGTGCCCCCCAAACTCCGACAGTGCCCCCAAACTCTCCATAGTGGAGTGAAGTGCCCCACAACCTCCCACAGTGCCTCCAACCTCCCACAGTGACCCCTAACTTTGCACAGTGCCCTCCAGCCTACTGCAGATCCTTCTGTCCTCCATCATTCCCCAAATCTTCAACAGTATCCCACAGTGTCCCCCTGAACTCCCACAGTGCCCTCCAACCTCCCACAGTGCCCCCCAACTTCCCACTGTACTTTCCATCTTCCCACAGTGCCACCCAGCATCCTGCAGAGCCTCCAACACCTCATAGCTGTCTCCAACAGTGTCCAACAGTCCCCCCCCCCCCCCCCCACAATGCCCTCCAACCTCCCACAGTCACCTCTATCTTCCCACGGTGCCCCTCCCCCAACCCCCCACAATGCCCTCCAACCTCAAACAGTGCCCTCTATCTTCTCATAGTGCTCTCCAACCTCCCACAGTGCCCTCTATGTTCCCACAGTGCCTCCTTAACCTCCCACAGTGCCCTCCAACTTCCCATAGCGCCCCCACCATCCTGCAGAGCCTGTAAGACCCCACAGTGCCCCCCAACCTTCCACAGTGCTCTCCATCTTCCCACAGTGCCACCCAGCATCCTGTAGAGCCTCCAACACCTCATAGGCCCCCTGATCTCCAACAGTGTCCCACAGTGCCTTCCCCAACCTCCCATAGTTTCCTCCAAACTCCCAAAGTGCCCTGTAGCTTCCCATAGTGCCCCCAAACCTCTCACAGTGCCCCATCAACCTCCCACAGTGCCCCTCAACCTCCAACAGTGCCCTCCAACTCCCCCACTGTGCTCCCCATCTTCCCATAGTGCCACCCACCATCCTGAAGAGCCTCTAGGAACCCATAGTTCTCCCCCGAACCTCCCACAGTGCCACACCAACCTCCCACAGTGCCCCAAAAACCTCACACAGTGCCCTCCAACTCCCCACTGTGCTGCATATCTTCACATAGTGCTTCCACCAACACCCTGCAGAGCCTCTATGACCCCATAGTGCCCCCTCCCCTACCTCCCATGCAGGGGTGGACTGACCATTGAGCCACTCGGGCACTGCCCAAGGGCCCTGGGCCACTAGGGGGCCCCATCAGGGTTGCCAGCCTCAGTAAAACCAGGGACAGTATGTAAAAATCTGTGTTTTTTTTACATCTGTCTCAGAAATGTCCCTTACCGACATCCTTTTGGTCTAAAAATCCCAAGATTATAGCTGCCCCACCTCTCCAGTACCTTCTCAGCCAATAGAAACATGTCTGTGTATACTGTGTATACATGTATGTGTATACTGTGTGATTGTATACTGTGCGTGTGTGTATACTGTGTGGCCCCATAATCTCTGATTGCCTGGGGACCCCATAATCTCCTATTGCCTGGGAGCCCCATGAGTTGTCAGTCCGCCTCTGCTCCCATGGTGCTCTCTATCCTCTCACAGTGCCACCCAGCCCACTACAGAACCTCCAGCACCCCATAACAGCCCCAACCTCCCACAGTGCCCTCCAACCTCCCACAGCCCCCTGTAGAGCCCCCCATCCTATTGCATTAGCATAATAGTCATTAGCCCTCTATAGTGCCCCCAACTTTAAACAGTGTTTCACACTGATTGGGGGAGGGAATCATGTGACTGATCAGACTCTCCTCCATTCATAGATCATGTTACAGGCATGTGAAGAGTGAAAGAACTTTTCCCAATGGAGGGAATCATTTAGTGCAGCTGACCCTGGAGACCTGAAGCTGTTATCCCCCCACAGTGCCAGAAGATCAGCAGCAGGAAGAGGACGGGGCAGCCCTGCAGTGAAGAATCCTGCAGTATGCATGTGGTGGGATTTCCTTCATTACAGGTCGGTGATGGAACTAGACTTCAGCTCTAAGGAAGGATGAGGATGACAACCTTGGAGATTAAAGCTTCACAAAGAATATTTTTTGCACCCATAGGTGTAGTTTGTAATTTTATGCTCTGATTATAAGAAGAAGGAATTATCCTGAGGCGACTTTTCGTGGTATTTATTTTACATTTTAGTTACATTTGTTGCTTTCTTTCATTGACATTATTGTAGTGAGATAAAGTCATTGTACTCCTCCACACACCCTACTGTACGTGTGTCTCTGTGGAAGACGGTTGCACGTACCTATGACGCTCTAGGAGTTACAAGCGCAGACTTTGCTGGCCCTCGGTGGACAAATCATTTCAGCTCCCCGCAGAGAATCTGAATTGTGTTCTTACATGTGAAAACGATTGTCACTACAGGCGAAGCCTCATTTCCTGCGAATCCATCTTGCCTCAATTAACCGTATTGCCCCGGATGAGTCATCCATCTTCAGGGCTTACGATATACTTGGCGTCTTCGTCTGCTGTAATTTGGGACCATCGGTAACAAAGAAATGTGAAACGGTTTGGCATCTGCGCTGCACCGCGTGGCGGGAACTGCGATGAGCAGGGACACAGAAATAAACTGCATTACCAGCCAGCTCCGGGTGCCCGATGTCTTCTCCAACAATGAGATTATGGCCGGCAATGAGAGACCAGCTGACGTACATCTAGAGCAGATATGAGCTCACTGACTGCCTGGGGAAGGTTGGACGACTCTCAGGTCTCACTGTGAGATCAACTGTTCATTTCCATCTGACAGCAGTGACCGCATGAAATAAAGATATTAACTAATAGTCCGTTGTAACTAGGTTCTGGGATACAGCAATATGGAGAAGGAGACATTGCCCTGTATTTGTCTCTTCTCCACTGAGATACTGATGATATGCTGCACCATTCCCATCTGGCCAGCAGGGGGAGAGCTAAAGCCAAGCCCATAGACTTCAATGCAAAGCGCTGAGAATCTTGGGAGTTGTAGTTTGAGATGACATCCATATAATGGAGCAAGTTGACTTCTTACACTACAGATCCCAATAGGCACTGTATGGTGGGAGGAGAGGAGCGAGGATTTTTATTAAACTGCCCAGGAAAGCTTTTCCTCTTGGCACCAAGTGAGTTAGAATGAGCGCACCCCTGTCTAAATAGTCGCCTGCCAGCAGGAGACCATACCGGCAGTGATACAAGCCTGAGGCTGAGAATGAGGACACCCACGGGCGGGGCAGCACTGTCCACATCACTGCACTACTGCTGCAGGGGGACTGGAGCAGGGCAGCCATCAGAAAAGAGACGGCCTAATCCAGCAGTGACATTCTAATCCAGTAAAAAGACATCCCCATATATTCAGCAAAAAGATGGTCCAAGCCAGCAAAGAGACATCCCCATATATCCAGCAAAGAGATGGCTCAATCCAGCAAAGAGATGTCCTAATCCAGCAAAGAGATGGCCCAATCCAACAGAGACATCCCAATCCAGCAGAGACATCACAATCCAGCAAAGCGTCATCCTCATATATTCAGCAAAGAGATGGCCCAATCCAGCAAAGAGAAATCCCAATCTAACAAAGAGACGGCCCAATCCAGCAGCGACATTCTAATCCAGCAAAGAGACATCCTCATATATTCAGCAAGGAGACGGCCCAATCCAGAAAAGAGACAATCAGAGGCAGGCTGGCAGAACAGACCCACCTCCACACATGTAGCCCCTCAGCATCGAGGAATGTCAGCTTAGCTCACAGTTATAGGAATGGTGCAGCAGCAATACTAGCACCTAATTATGTTCCTGAACAATAGTGTAATATAGATACACTAACCTTTTTTATTATTTTTCATTTCTATTTGGGGTTTTTTTTGGGTCTGTTTTCCCCACTTCCGGTTCTTTTCCACGATGAGTGTCTCCTTTGCAGCGCCGCTCTCATGGGGGCACGTGTGCGCTCACACTGTTGGGACTACATCTCTGAGAAGAGACGCTGTAGCTCTGCCTCTCATGTCCTTTGAATGACATGGGTTTTCGGAGCTCTGGACCACAGCCCTGCCTCTGCTCCACCCCATGTCTTATCTGAGTGACAGTGGCTCTGTAATCTGTAGGTCACGAGGTGGAGCATGAGCTAGGTTTTCCCCCTTGTTACACAAAACACAGCTGAGTGTGCAGTTCAGGATGGACAAGGCCCGGGTCAGCGGATCCCTCGAGGGGGACAGCTGGGACCCGGGCATCCAGCCCCTCGGGAAAGCCGGGTGGCCAGGCCCCTCAGCACACCGAGCCACCCTATATGTATATGGGCTATCCCCTCCTGATGGTGACCCTGGACTGGACCATCCACTCACCCCCTGCTTTCCACCTCTGATCACTTGAGGGGACCCCCCCTTTTACAGGGAGAGCTCACCACAGCATCCCACGGACAGGTGAGATGGTTATTCACCCAATGCTGATACTGCTAGCAAGGACTGAGCCACTGAGAGCACCAGGTACCCAATCCATACCGCACCCATACTGCACTCTATACCACACTTATTCCAAACCTTGAATACACCTACACCAACCCTATAACGCATTATACCAAACCTTTACTACAGATCCTCCAGGAGATAGAAGAGGCTGTTCTCTCTGGTATCTATCAAACACTGAAGTATCAGTTCGGGGGTGCACTGACCTTTTAAACAGAAGGTTCCAGCACTGCTTTGTGTTTTCCTCTGCTGTTTCCTCTTTGTCACAAAAGTGTGAACTGAAAGCTAAACTCTGGGAAATGAAAAAAAATATCCGTGCAGTGGGCCCCCCCCCCCCCCCCCCATTTTCTAGGGCATGGAGAAGAGGAGCCTGCAGGAGCCATGAACAAGATAAGTGAAAAGACTCTGAAGGCTTCCCTGGACAAGAACAAGCATCCAATCCCTGCGGTGCCGGGGAACCACATTCCAGGGCAGTTCATTCTTTTCCCCAGAGTTCTCCTTTAAATCTGAACACTACGACAGAAATGAATGCAGCTCTGTATTCATTAGAACAGGAGAGGCAACCTATTAGAGGTTGAGATTTACCTAGACAACATGGGGGAAATCAAACATCCCTGGGTAAGAGGGGGAGGGGCCTTTAAAAAAGCCCCAAAACTATCAGGCCCCCAATAAAAACACAACATAATGTCTTGTGCCCCCCCCCACACACACCCATAGTAGTTGCCTCTGCTCCCCTTCACGTCAGCAGTGTCTTCTTCCTCTGCATACCAGTGTCCTACCCCCTTCACATAACCCCCCTTCCCTCACTGTAGTGTCCTTTGCTCTCCCCCTCATAGCAATGCCCTCTGCCCCCTTCACATCACCCCCCCCCCTTCCCCACTGTAGTGTCCTGTGCCCCTCATAGCAGTGTCCTTTGCCCCCTTCACATAACCCCCCTTCCCTCACTGTAGTGTCCTCTCCTCCTCATAGCAATGCCCTCTGCCCCCTTCACATCACCCCCCCTTCCCCACTGTAGTGTCCTGTGCCCCTCATAGCAGTGTCCTTTGTCCCCCTTCACATCACCCCCGACTGTAGTGTGTCCTTCCCCCCCTCCATAACAGTGCCCTGTGCCCTCCCAAAGCAGTGTTCTGTGCCCCCTTTCACATTAACCCTCCTCCCTGTAGTATTCCCTGCCCCCCTTTACAACCCCCCCATGTAGTGTACTCAGCCCCCCATAGCAGTGTTCTGTGCCCCCCAAAAGCATTATCTTCTGCCCCCCTTCACGGCACCTACCCCCCCCCTCACTGTAGTGTCCTCTGCTTGCCCCTCCCCCTATAGCAGTGTGCCCCCCAAAGCAGTGCTCAATCACATCATCCCGCCCTCCCCCCGTGGAGTTAACTTTTCACGTGAACAAGCTAATGATCGGTTTCTGGGCTGCCCAGCTTCCTACCAACCAATCAGCTGCTGTTTCATGTGAACAGTTAACTCCAGCAGCTCCCATACTGTGATATGTCCCGCAGAGAGCGGGGAGGAGACAGAGGTAGAAGGAGCGGAAGGACCAGCAATGCAGGACTGCGTTGGCTGTTTGCAGTCGACTGGTAGATCGGGATCGACAGATTGCCAACCCCCTGCATTAGAATATCAATATATTTTTTTTAATTAAATGAGAAAAAGGGTGGCTGCAAGCCATCTCCTCAGATAACCCATAGTGCTCCGGGAATCCTTTGTCATGTGTTAGCATAGACCTAGCATCAAATATACTTTTTTAAAGCGGTAGTAAAGTCTATAAAAAACAAAAGTCCCCCCCCCTGCACAGCAATGTTATATTGAGTGGGATGCATTGCATACTAGTATAGTATGAAAGACTTACCTTGAAATGAAGCCCTCCAGCGGCACGTTGTCACCGCTGCAGAGGCTTGCATCTTCCCGCTGTCTTCCTTCTGGGTTTTCAGACTCCGGCTGTCTGACTAGGCGAGTCACGATAACGTCACTCCTGCGCCGCATGCACACAGCTCTTTGAACGAATGACATGGGTATGCCGTTTATTCAGAGCCCATGCGCCAATGACGTCACTGGCTGCTGCTCGCTAGAATATCTCGTAAATGGTGCATGCTTAGGAGATATTCTTTTTATAACCTTTATTATAAGCTTACCTGCAGGTAAAAATGAAAAGCAAAGGTTTACTACCACTTTTTAGGTGCATACAAGTAATGTGTTGGAGTAATGCTGCGTACACACGATCAGAATTTCCGCCCGCAAAAGAAGAGTTTTTTGTCGGAAAAAGCGATCGTGTGTATGCTCCATCGGACTTTTGCTGGCCGAATTCCAGCCAACAAAAGATTGAGAGCATGTTCTCAATTTTTCAGTTGCAAAAAGTTCCTATCCGAAAATGCGATTGTCTGTGGAAATTCCGACGCGCAAAATTCCTATGCATGCTCGGAAACAATTTGACGCATGCTCGGAAGCATTGAACTTCATTCTCTCGGCTCGTCGTAGTGTTGTACGTCACCGCGTTCTTGACGGTCGTAAGTTCAGCGAACTTTTGTGTGACCGTGTGTATGCAAGGCAAGCTTGAGCGGAATCCTGTCGGAAAAGCCATCATATCTTTTTCCGACAAGAAATCTGATTGTGTGTACGCGGCATAACACTTTAAATCTGAATCCAGGCAGATATAAGACACACATTAATGCAGCTCTGTGTTCCTGTAATACAGGGGTTCCCAATCTTCGGGGGATTGGGGTTCATTAACACTGAAGAGAATTTAAAAAAAGCACAAGACTGCAGTTGTATACCACAGCAACCAATCACATTCTTGTTTCAGGTTTCTCCAAAAATAAATGATAAAATCTGATTGGTTCCCCATATCCCACCCCCATTTCAGGGGGAGTACAGGATAGGGCCCCCATCTGCTCCAATAGCTAAAGTCTATGTGAGAGGAAACCAGCAGAGGGAAGGCTATGGGCAAGGACCAGACCTGGGGGTTGGGGGCCACTGCATTAGAACATCATTAATTGTATTTTTTTTAACCCAAGCATTTTTCACGTCCTGAGAGCGCGTTAACATTTTTTAGGGTTAGGGATAGGCTTAATACGTGTCCAATCAGACAAACTGAGCGGGCTTTGGGAAAGGTAGGGGTTTTCTGGGTGGGAAAGTGGAGATCAACTTAGTGGTGGGGGTTTTCCCTTGAAGGTCAAAGATCAGGAGTTATGGCTTCGCTCCATCCAACTGTGCTTACCAAGTTAGGGTTAGGGGTTTTCCCTTGAAGGCCAAAGGTCAGGAGGCATAGCTTCAAAGGTTAAAAGTCAGGAGGTATAGCTTCAAAGGTTAAAAGTCAGGAGGTATAGCTTCAAAGGTCCGGAGGCATGGCTTCCCTTCATCCAAGTGTGTTTGCCAAGTTAGGATTAGGGTTTTTCCCGTGAAGGTCAAAGGTCAGGAGGTGTGGCTTCAAAGATCAGGAGGTATGGTTTTCCTCCATCCAAGTGTGTTTGCCAAGTTAGGGTTAGGGGTTTTCCCTTGAAGGCCAAAAGTCAGGAGGCATGGCTTCCCTTTATCCAAGTGTGTTTGACAAGTTAGGATTAGGGTTTTTCCCTTGAAGGTCAAAGGTCAGGAGGCGGGACTTCCCTCCTACCCATGTGTGCTTGCCAAGTTACCATAATGTAGAACACGGCTCACGCGCTTAGGGTTAGGGTTTTTGAATCTGACTTGGTTATGCCTCTTGCAATTTCCTTGCAGCAGAGCTGAGCCTGAGGCAGAGAGAAGCAGCACAAGGAGCTAGTTGGATGTGCTGCATTGCTCATGTGCTAACAAGGAAAATGTTGATAGGAGTAGAAAGCAGAGTGATAGAGAGATGATCTCAACAGTCTGCTGCTTCTCCTTTCATTGTCCAGTCACAGGCTGGGGGAGGGACCAGACTCATAAGTGTTACTAAACTACAGCAGAAAAAAAAATCAGGTCTCCTCCCCTGCTAGACAGGGCTGTGTCATGTGGCAGAGCTGTGTAAATCTCAAGACTGGATGGGCAGAAATACAAATCCTTTGTAGGAAAATCATCTCCTATATATGTATTCCATCTGTCTAGTCTACAACATGGAGATCTTGTTTCACAGATTGACAGCCGGTGATACTAGAGCACAATATGAAGCAGCACCTCGCCGCGCCTGCACATATCACATAATCCGGGTGGAATACGCTCACCTCCCTAATCCCCCGCTAAGGCTCTCTTAATATTTCCTCTGCACGTTTCATCACCAAGAACGAGCGCTGACTATTGCTGTTGGCTCTTCCAAGTTCCTGTCACCGGCGCCCACCAGCAGCACAATGGCTTTAGGCAGATTAAAGACATCTTATTACGCTGGAGGCTTTGTGTGGAAATAATCTTTAATCTGCCAGAGATTGACTCTATTTTAAAATGACCATCATTTAAGGTGGAGCCCTGGGGTGCTCCCTGCAATCTGGCCGGGTTTTCTGCAAATCCACGCCATGAGTGCTGACATTTCAAGAACTGGCTGTGCTATGGGGGTCGGTCCCCCCACACCGCATCAGCCGCGGGGGCTTTCTGGTCATTAGAAACACCATCTGTATGCTTTTGCCTTTTTAAAGTCTCATTTGAAATGCTGATGATGTGCAAACCTTAGTGACCCCTGTCGCCCCCTGCTGGGACTATAATGATAGTTACATAGTTATATCGTTCGTCTGGTTGAAAAAAGACACAAGTCCATCCAGTTCAACCAAAGGGAAAAAAAATATTATACAATCTTATACCTACAGTTGATCCAGAGGAAAGCATGATCCATTTTGCTCCAGCAGGGGAAAAAATTCCTTCCTGATCCCCTGAGAGGCAATCGGATATTCCCTGGATCAACTTTACCTATAAATGTTACTACCCAGTTATATTATGTACATTTAGGAAATAATCCAGGTCTTTCTTAAAGCAATCTACTGAGCTGGCCAGAACCACCTCTGGAGGGAGTCTATTCCACATGTTCACAGCTCTTACTGTGAAGAAACCTTTCTGTATTTTAAATCTCTTTTCCTCCAGACATAAAGAGTACCCCCTTGTCCTCTGTGATGACCTTAAAGTGAAACTCAACACCAAGTTTAGTATATGGACCCCTTATGTATTTATACATGGTGATCATCCCTCCCCTTATGTATTTATACATGTAGCGCTGGTAGATTTATGATTTACCAACTGATAGGTAAATTTAGTAAATTGCTCGTTAGGGAAGTTGGATTTGCCTCTGTTCTAGCTTGGCTGATGTTGCACGTGGAGCCGGTGGGTGTCGCTGTTACCACTGGCTAGTGTTGGAAAGGCAACGTGTCGAAGCGTATGGATGCTCCTCTGTCCCGGAGACAACTCAGTGGAGGTGGTCCTCCGAGTTGCATTCTGGGAGAGGGTATTTATGGGACAGACGCCATGTTTTGGGGTTCGTTTACAGCCACCTGCTGGCCCTCCTGGCCGACAGGTATGCGTTAGAGTGCTACCTCGTGGTCCTCCGTTCCGGAGGCCCGCGCTGCTGCGGCGCGTGGGTGGGCCCAGAAGCATGTCTGGGGCCTACCACAGCAGCCGAGGAATGGTCCTGAGCTTACTATCCTGAGTGAAGAAGCTGGACAACCGAGAAGATCCTAGGGGAGGACCCATCATGGAAGGATCATGCAGAGTGCTGGTCTGGAGAGGGGCCTGGTGATTCAGTTGGAGGACGTATCCTAAAGTAGTTTTACAGCATAGTACTGCCGGGTTGGCTTAGAGGTCCAAGTACTGTGTCTGACATTCACCACAAAGTTTAATACATCCTGTGGCAGAGGATTGTACGGATTTATTTCAAGCAAGTCTGTGGCAGAGACTTTTGTTCGTACTACGTACTGGCTGCTAGGCAAGTGGGGGAGGTCTATCCAGACAGGCAAAGATTGTGTCCCACAAGGGGATCGCATCCGATTACAATATTCAACTTTAAAGGACGTTCTCAAGAAACCTAAAGAAAGGTATTTGAGCTTCCCTGTAGTTTCCCCCCTGCCTCTTTCCTGCTAGTTCTTTCCTTACTTGGTTCAATAAAGCATTGAAAACGTACTCAAGTGTTGGTGATTATATCGTCCAGAGATAAACTCAACGGAACCCTTAGACCCGATGCCGGTGAAGCAGGGGTGTCGAGAGTGAAGGTAACAAGCCCGCTTAAACCAGCAGCTCCGCCGAGAGTTATTGCTACATACATGGTGATCATATCCCCCTTTATGTATTTATACATGGTGATCATATCCCCCCTTATGTATTTATACATGGTGATCATATCCCCCCTTATGTATTTATACATGGCGATCATATCCCCCCTTATGTATTTATACATGGCGATCATATCCCCCCTTATGTATTTATAAATGGTGATCATATCCCCCTTTATGTATTTATACATGGTGATCACACCTCCCCATATGTATTTATACATTGAGATTATATTCCCCTTTATGTATTTATATATGGTGATCATATCCCCCTTATGTATTTATACATGGTGATCATACCTCCCCTTATGTATTTATACATGGAGATAGTATCCCCCTTTATGTATTTATATATGGTGATCATATCCCCTTTATGTATTTATACATGGTGATCATACCTCCCCTTATGTATTTATACATGGTGATCATGCCCCCCCCCCCATGTATTTATACATGGTGATCATATCCCCCTTATGTATTTATACATAAACCGCAGCTTGGTATTGCATGCTATTATTAAGCATATGATCTACCAAAACCCCCAGATCCTTCTCCACCATTGATTCCCCCAGATCCTTCTCCACCATTGATTCCCCCAGATCCTTTCCCCCCCATTGATTCCCCCAGATCCTTCTCCCCATTGATTCCCCCAGATCCTTCTCCACCATTTATTCCCCCAGTTGTACTCCCCCTAGTATGTATGATGCATATTTTTTTGCCCCCAAGTGCAGAACTTTACATTTATCAACATTAAACCTCATCTGCCACATAGATGCCCAATTAAACAGGGCATTGAGGTCAGCTTGTAAGTTGGAGACATCCTGTAAGGACGTTATACCACTGCATAGCTTGGTGTCATCTGCAAACACTGAAATCCCAGTCCTGATATAATTTATAAATAGAAGTCCCAACACTGAACCTTGGGGTACACCACTAATAACACTGAACCTTGGGGTACACCACTAATACCACTGAACTTTGGGGTACACCACTAATAACTTTAGAATTTTTTGGGGTTTGTCCGACTATCTTTTGCAATCTGTCATTCATTTTGAATTTTTGCATCCATGATTTCCTTTTTACATATTCTGTTATCATCTTTGTAACATTTAAACGATGATAGTGTTCCTTCATTTTTATAGTTTTTAAAAGCTCTTTTCTTATTATTTATAGCTTTTTAAACTTTGGATGTGAGCCACATAGGTTTTTTTTTTACCTTTTGAACGTATTGCCCATGAGAATACACACTCACCAGCCCCTTTATTAGGTCCACCTTGCTAGTACCGGGTTGGACCCCCTTTTACCTTCATGCTTCGTGGCATAGATACAACAGGGTGTTTGAAACATTCCTTAGATTTTGGTCCATATTGACATGATAGCATCATGCAGTTGCTGCAGGTTTTTCGGCTGCACATCCATGATGCCAGTTACACCACATCTCAAAGGTGCTCTATTGGATGAGATCTGGTGAGTGTGGAGGCTATTGGAGCACAGTGACCTCATTGTCATGTTCAAGAAACCAGTGGTGAGATGATATGAGCTTTGTGACATGGTGCATTATCCTGCTGGAAGGAGTTATCAGAAGATGGGTACACTGTAGTCATAAGGGATGGACATGGTCAGCAACAATACTCAGGTAAGCCGTGGCTTTTAAACCATGCTCAATTGGTACTAAAGGGCCCAAAGTGTGCCAAGAAAATGTCCCCCACACCCTTACACTGCCACCACCATCCGGAACCATTGATACAAGGCAGGATGGATCCATGCTTTCATGTTGTTTATGCCAAATTCTGACCCCACCATCTGAATCTGCAGCTGAAATCCAGACTCATCAGACCAGGTAACATTTTTCCAATCTTCTGCCCGGCGCTCTGGCAAGCAGAGGAAGCATGTGGAACGAACACCTCTGCCGCCGCTGCTGCCTGCACTGTGGAAGAGAGTGGGGGGGTGCTGCCACTGGAGCAGCTAGCTGGGGGGGTGCTGTTAGTGGAGCACTATCTGTATTGTTGGGCAATATACACTATCTGTAATGCTGGGTATAATTCACTATCTGGATTGCTGGGCTATATACACTATCTGGATTGCTGGGCTATTAAAACTTTCTGTAATGCTGGGCTATATACACCATCTGGATTGCTGGGCTATATACACTATCTGGATTGCTGGGCTATATCTGTATTGCTGGGCTATATCTGTATTGCTGGGCTATATACACTATCTGTATTGCTGAGCTATATACCCTGATCTGTGAGGCTAAGCTGTATATACCCTGATCTGTGAGGCTGAGCTGTATATACCCTGATCTGTGAGGCTGAGCTGTTTACTCTGTCCTGTGATGCTGAGCTGTATACTCCTGACACTATGGGTGGAAGCCAGTGGAATACAGGGGACAGAGTGGGTGGATTCTGGAATAGATTAAAGAGTAAATGTACCCCCAACACCCAAACCATCCTTTATCTATGTTCTAAATTGTGAGTGGAATCTTTAGAAAGCTTTTTATAAACAATACATGAATGCAGAACTCAAAAACATACATTGTCATTTACCTATCATGGCATGACGGCAACAATTCATTCTCGGCGGCGGTACACAATGTCAGGCGTTAAGAGCAACTCTCCATTGTGCGTTGTTTGTGTGTGAGGAAGATGAAACAGATGGCTTTTTATGAAGGGAAGAGTTTTTTTTTAGCCTGAAAGGTGAGAATCCTCACTAGACCCTTCCATTCTCCAGACTGACATTTTATGATTCAATAAAGTTTTTACTTCTGAAATATGCTGTGTGAGTTTTCTATTCTCTAATCTCCTTCACAGCCAAACAAGGTTTTTATTGAAGAATAAAACTGGATTATAAAGGCGAGTCTGTGTGGAGCTGTCTGGTCTCCCACGCATGTTCACAGTAAACTGCGTTCATTGCGCTAACTTAAAGGACACCTTTAGGAAATGTATCAGCGATCATCGGGGGGGAGTAATGAGCGGAGAGTCTGAATTACAAACCCCTACCTGTCCCTGATCTTCTAAACTGCAATTCTGGGAGCTGGGGCATCATTGTAGACTTCTCCAGTTGTCTGAAAAGGCACAGCTGACTACTACAGGCCTGGTGGATGGGAGAGTTCTCTGAGGGCTCAGAGGTCACTTAGGCCAGAGCACACAACGACATGCATGTGGACACATGGGCACATCCACTACAGATTCTGGTGCCTAGTGGACTATTTTAAACCTGAACCCTTCATGGGGTCATTGTTGGATGGTCTTTCGGCTTGTGTCTCTTTTATCCTTGATCCTGAATCCTGCCTGACTCTCTTTGGTGGCCTACTGTCTGACCTGCTTCTGGATTACCCCTGTCTGTATTACCAACCTCGGCCAGAACTGTTGACCAAGATTTAATTCTGTGCCTCACTGCCTGCATGCTGCCAACACCTGCTAGTCTCTGACCTTCATCCTGCTCATGATTTGGTGCTTTCCTGCCCAGCTGTTACTGAACTCAGCTTTTGACCATGCTTTGCTCTCTATCAGACATCTTAAGTCTCCCGCGACTCGCGGGATACTCTCGCATTTGATGGCGGGCTCACGGTAGGGTTGCCACCCATCCAGGATTCACCCGGTCAGTCCAGGTTTGGAATTGTGTGTCCAGGTTTCAGACCTCCTGAAACCTAGAAACATTATTGAGAATGAACTGCAGTTCCCCAAGTAACTAAGTACCACAATCAGGACTGCACACGGGCCCCACCCCCATACATGGACAGGAGCGGAGAGAGGGCATGATTTTCTCTTGCTCCTTCTGCCCTTACCCCTCTGTCTTCCCACCCACGCTCCATTCCCCAGCATTCAATGCTCGGGAAAGGGATGCGTGGGCTGGAAATTTGAAGCTCAGCAGCCGGAAGATGCATCGTGGATGAAAGGTGTCAATGCTTGAGCCTTCATCCTCGGGTGAGTGAGCTCAGCATCCAATGCCTAAAGTCTCCCCCCTTCCTTCCTTCTCTCTCCTGCCTCTGAGCGAGTGTGTACACTAAGATAAGAGGGACTCAGATATAAGGGGTGCCCTGTGGACTCTGATGTAAGGGGGGCTTTGGGAACCCTGATTTAGGGGAAATGCTGGGAACTCTAAAGTAAGTGAGAGCTTTGGTGAGCAGAAACCCCCTTAGATCAGAGTTCCCCTTTATACCAGAGACCACAGCGTTCCTCCTTAAAATAAATTGCTGTGCGCCCCTAAAGTGTTCGGGTTTGGATTGAAGAAAAGGTGGCAACCCTAGCTCACGGACACCCGCGAGTGCAGCACGTTCTCCCGGCTGAGCCTGCACTATCACTCAGCCTGGAGCCACACAGCAGTCGGAGCAGCCGCCGCCGCCATACCATTCACTTGGCGGGCGGCGGATCAAATCCCTAATAGATGCTTTCAGCTCATTCTCCAAACTGACTAGAGCTAGAGCGAGCTGAGGGAATAGCCAACCAGATCGCATCCGACAAAAGCATCCCAGGGGGCGGGCCAGACGTCTGCCATTCAGGTTCGCGGCCACAAAAGAGAAGGTGTGCCTGTGTTGTTCCACGTTCCGCGCAGTGTCTACAGATTGTAGGTAGCGCTGCTGTGGTGATGTAGTGCCCGCTCCCAGGCAGGGATGTCATCCAACACATGAGACTGCTGCCCATTGCTGTGTCCCTCCCATATTCTCTGCACACCCGCAATCATCACACGGCTACCTATTGGCACTCCATGACGGCCGTACAATAGAGAGGTCCCCAGGCAGTGCTGGTGTATTGGTGTATGATGGAAGGATTTCCACTCCTCTCAGGTCCTAAGATGGAAACAATGCTCCTTGTAGTGGGCTGCCCTGCCCTGCAAGGGTTATCATAGACCTACAACAAACAGTCTTATGTGCTGGCTGCATTCCTTTTCTTTTTTTTCCTTCATTTGTCCTGTGATAACTGAGCAGAGTAAACTGTATGTTACTTTGCTTCAGTTTACGAATAGAGAGGAGCCTCTGTCTCCTCTCCATTCATCTTCATTGCTGAGAAAAGGACTGTGGAATCAGTGTCCTTAGTCCTTTCTCTGTCTTAAAGGGGAGATGTCAGGGGTCTGTTAAGATCCCTGATATCTCACCACCAAAGCCCCCAAAAAATAGAAAAAAAGTATAAAATAAAAAACTACTGACACCACTCCCCCCTGCCCTACCAACACTACCAACTGCCTCAACCCCCCCCCCCCCCCAAAAAAAAAAAGAATTGTGAAATTTTTTTAAAACAAATTAAATTGATATTTTTTTAAAACAAAATGATTGGATCTGTCCAAGTTGCTAAACCCTTATTTAGAGGACTTTTTTTTTGGGCCCTTGAAACGTGTTTTATTTGATCATAGTATTAATATTTGAAACAATTTGTACTCCTATACCATGTGGTTTGGTGCTGCTGCTTTGAGTCATATTCTGGGTATCCCCCCCGGAGGAGAGCTTTGTTTTATGTGATCAGTCCTACCAGAGCAAGCCAGCTCGTCCAATGATCATGGTCTCTCTGTTCATTTGAATAAATAAGTGTAGAAGTCCCGGTCACTCTTGGATAAACGTTCTACAGAACACATGGGTGGCTCTTGTAAGACGCTAATGCACACAATCGGACTTTCCGACAACAAAACTGTGGAATTTTGTTTGAAGGTTGTTGGCTCCAACTTGTCTTGCACACACACGGTCACACAAATGTTGGCCAACAATTATGTAGTGACGTACATGACGTATGGCGAGCCGATAAAAAGGAAGTTCAATAGTCATGCGTCACCCTTTGGGCTCCTTCTGCTAATGTCGTGTTTGGTGAGCATTGATTCCGAGCATGCATGTTTGTACTTTGGATTTTTGGCCGACGGACTTGTGTACACACAATCGGAAAGTCTGACAACACACATTTGTTGGCGGAAAATTTGAGAACATGCTGGCCAACATTTGTTGGCGGAAAGTCCGAAAGTCCGACAACAATTGTTCGATGGAGCATACACACGGTCGGACTTTCCGCCAACAAGCTCACATCCAACATTTCCTGTCGGAAAATCCTTTAGAGGTGGCCAATGTCTTTTCTTCTCCGGAGTCTACTCTCTCTAAACGTAGCTCTGCCCGTAGCTCTGCCCGTAGCTCTTCTATGTGTGGTCACACCAACCTCTATGAACTCCAACAGAAGGCTCCTCACAACTGATGGGACCAATAGATGCAGCCAAAGAAGGGAGAGTGAGATCTATAAAGGTTTACAGAAGATTTATAGGAACCTGGAGGTAAGAAGAGCAGGGAGTGAGGGAGGGGTGTAATGTTCCAAGATCTTCCACGATTCAGGTTCCTGGATTTCTTTACAGATTTTTGCTGTGTGGGTGGTTTTGAGGAGATTGTTTGTGGGGTTGTACAACCACATGTAGGACCCTGAGAGGCAGCCTATAACTCTTCCCTTCCATTGTTCCATCTTCATTACATAGTGTCAATAAAATATGATTTATAAAAGTCCCAATGTGTATCCCACATTTTGAACGGTAAACTAGGACCCCCCCTCCTGGGTTGTATGTCATCACCGACAGCCAAGGGTCTCATTATCGTCACCAATTTCCGATCACGTGATTGTCATGTTAGCCAATCACGGTGATTGTTGGAAGCTTGTTTACAAACACACTTCTCCCGCCTGTAGATGGCGCTGTGCCTCTCTCTCACTGCACTAGCTGTGCACAGGGAAAGAGATACACTGTTAGAAAACATCACAGTTTGTAAAGAGAAAAAAAAATTTTAAAAAGTTTGATGAAAAACTCTGTCAAATAACCAAAACTGTATTTCCATGTTTTGTTAATTTTCAGTGTATAGTAACAAACATAAGCAACATGATTTATTAAAATGGTGTACCAAAAAAAAAAAGACTTCTATGTCCTTAGACAACAATGCCAGAATTATTTAGGTGGACTGATTAGCCACAGAATTATTGCCACATTAAGCAACACATATTGGTGACTCTAAATAAGTTTTTGGCACCCTAGGCACGGGGAACATGAAAAGGGCGGACTACAGTGGCAGAACTGAAATACGAGCCTACAGAGGACCCGGGTTCAACAAATCAGAACAATTACTGACTTCAGGAAACGTTGCTTGGTTTCGGTCTCAGGGATTTCAATTTCTACTGTGATGGCAGAACATGAGTCTCCCGAGCCACTTCAGCAGAATCCCTGTGATGAATGCCTCGGTAATATGAGCAGGTAGCAGAGGGAGCGTGGATTGGATAAAGCAGTAGTACAACCGTCAACATCATACTTGTGTTTCACTAAAGTCAGATTCACCCAAGCAGCTAAAAAAACACCAAAAATATGTTCTCCTGTTGGTGTATGGGCTCATTCTCACCAGGTGCCTTGAGCTACATTAATCAGCTTGGCTCAAGGCAAGGACACTTAGGGATATATTTATAAAGCATTTGCACAATTGTTCATCTAACAAAACTGCATGTAAATCCTTTCTATCTGAATGGAACAAAATCAGGTGTTCTCAGGCCATAATGCATCATTGTCATAAAATCATAGAAAATAAGTGAGCTCCCCAGTGCCATCTTTTTTATTATTATTTTTTTTTATTATTATTATTTTATTATTTTTTCTTATTTTTTTATTTTGTTATTTTTTATTTTTATTATTTTTTATTATTTTATTTTGTTTTATTATTTTTTTATTATTTTTTTCTGTTGTCATATACACATTCTGTTTTGTTAAAGCATACAAGTACAGTCCACGTTTTAAATCGATGTCTTTCCTGATATGTCTCTTTGTGTTTTTAGAACTAAAATATATTTGACTATACTCCACTCTCTACCGCTGACGAAGGTGTAAAAAAAATGGAAACACGTCGGGTATCAGGGTACACCACCCATCGGAGAGTACTTATGTCATTTTGTATTTCATGATTTTTTCGGGGTATTGTTTTTTGTTTGATGTATGTATGTATTGTGTAGACGTTATACGTCTTTTTATCCATGATCACATTGTCTAGATTTATATTTAATAAATTAAAGATATTCATTCTTACATCGGAGTTGGTGGTCTTTCAAAGTCCCATTTAGGGGGTATTTCTCTTTGTTCCAGTGCCATCTAATGGCCATAATGATGCATTTTTCACATTCACATACTTGAATTGCAGAGCCAGAGAATTTACATGCAGTTTCAATGGGTGAATATCTATGCAATTTTTTTTTTCAGTTTTACTGTTTTTATTGAAAGTTAACAGACAACTACCATACGATACAACCATAGGCCTTTGATGGTGATTGCAGAGGAAGCTCGCAACGCAGGCGAGACACAAATGAAAGGAAGCATATAGTATTAACTTAACCAAAGAGTGAGATAACCCTTGAATGGGGAACACAACGGAACAAATGAAAAACAGAAGTCAAGGGGTACATATATGAACCCCACGGGAGCAGTCCAAGAATTCCAAAATCTGCTCCAGGTAGTAGCAAAAAACAACAGGCACAAAATGGACAGGGTGCTACACCGCCCTTCTGAAATCACAAAAGGACATAGTCCATCAAACGGCAAGCAAAGAGGAAAAAAGAGAAGGGATAAAAGCTAGGAAGAAAGAACAAGAGAGAGAGAGAGAGAGAGAGACTTAATTCGCCCCCTACATGCCAGGCCCACTCCTTACAGCAAAAAGCGAGGTACTATTAAGGTGGAGTAAGTAATTGCACTGGCCCAAATCATTTGCTGGAGGGGGGATTATGGTGTGGGGTTGTTTTTCAGGGGTTGGGCTTGGCCCCTTAGTTCCAGTGAAGGGAACTCTTAAGGCATCAGCATACCAAGACATTTTGGACAATTTCATGCTCCCAACTTTGTGGGAACAGTTTGGGGGATGGCCCCTTCCTGTTCCAACATGACTGCGCACCAATGCAAAAAGCAAGGTCCATAAAGACATGGATGAGCGAGTTTGGGGTGGAGGAACTTGACTGGCCTGCACAGAGTCCTGACTTCAACCCGATAGAACACCTTTGGGATGAATTAGAGCCAGGCCTTCTTGTCCAACATCAGTGTCTGACCTCACAAATGCTCTTCTGGAAGAATGGTCAAACATTCCCATAGACACACTCATAAAACTTGTGGACAGCCTTCCTAGAAGAGTTGAAGCTGTTATAGCTGCAAAGGGTGGGCCAACTCAATATTGAACCCTATGTACTAAGACTGGGATGTCATTAATGTTCATGTGCGTGTAAAGGCAGGCGTCCCAATACTTTTGACAATATAGTGTATTTGGGGGGGTACAGGTCCCCTTTAATTTGTATTGGGTGTATTAGGAGTGCAGCAATTGACATGACATGGAAAAGCTTTGCACCATTTACTTTTATGCACATCAGTAATTTGTGAGCTCAGATTTACGCACCACCAGAGTCCTATCTGCCAGCGTTACAAGAGAACTTCCAGCATGTTTGGCTGCCGGGCAGATCCATCAGATTCAGTGATTTCCTGGCAGACAGAAGGAAGTTCATCTCCCAACATGTCCCGGCTGCTGGATGGAATATCGCTCTCCGGCTTTTTATTATTCACCGACTGCAATAAATCCCAACACAGGGACACAACTAAATGTTCTACTGCCATGGGCACAAAGCAAGAGGTCACACCGCTCATTCTGTACCAACAATGCCATTTACGGCGCAAGATGAGACAAACTGTAATATGTCACCGACAGATGCTGAGCTGCCCAGAATACGGACAAAAGATTATAAAATTAGAGAGAGAAAAGGATTTCATTTATTATAAGCTCTTTCCTTTCCCTTTCCCTTCCTCTTCACCCTTACCATCCCTTACCTTTTCTTCCTCTTACAAAGTTTTCTCTACCGCTACTATACCATATATCCTCTGTCAATGGTCATTAAAGGAACAGTAGGTGATGGGAACCCGCCACGATCCACCTGGGCGTATTCATTTGCTGGCCAGGAATTCCTGGCCATGTAGTCAAAGAGGCAAGGATTTGGCCATGGCTATATTTGGTCAAGGACATCACTGGGTATACCCTGCCCTTGGGTATTTGGTCAATGAGATCACTGGGTATACCCCGCCCCTGGGTATTTGGTCAATGAGATCACTGGGTATACCCCGCCCCTGGGTATTTGGTCAATGAGATCACTGGGTATACTCCGCCCCTGGGTATTTGGTCAATGAGATCACTGGGTATACCCCGCCCCTGGGTATTTGGTCAATGACATCACTGGGTATACCCCGCCCCTGGGTATTTGGTCAATGAGATCACTGGGTATACCCCGCCCCTGGGTATTTGGTCAATGAGATCACTGGGTATACCCCGCCCCTGGGTATTTGGTCAATGAGATCACTGGGTATACCCCGCCCCTGGGTATTTGGTCAATGACATCACTGGGTATATCTCACCCCTGGGTATTTGGTCAATGAGATCACTGGGTATACCCCGCCCCTGGGTATTTGGTCAATGAGATCACTGGGTATACCCCGCCCCTGGGTATTTGGTCAATGAGATCACTGGGTATACCCCGCCCCTGGGTATTTGGTCAATGAGATCACTGGGTATACCCCGCCCCTGGGTATTTGGTCAATGAGATCACTGGGTATACCCCGTCCCTGGGTATTTGGTCAATGACATCACTGGGTATACCCCACCCCTGGGTATTTGGTCAATGAGATCACTGGGTATACCCCGCCCTTGGGTATTTGGTCAATGAGATCACTGGGTATACCCCGCCCCTGGGTATTTGGTCAATGAGATCACTGGGTATACCCCGCCCCTGGGTATTTGGTCAATGACATCACTGGGTATACCCCGCCCCTGGGTATTTGGTCAATGAGATCACTGGGTATACTCCGCCCCTGGGTATTTGGTCAATGAGATCACTGGGTATACCCCGCCCCTGGGTATTTGGTCAATGAGATCACTGGGTATACCCCGCCCCTGGGTATTTGGTCAATAAGATCACTGGGTATACCCCGACCCTGGGTATTTGTTCAATGACATCACTGGGTATACTCCGCCCCTGGGTATTTGGTCAATGAGATCACTGGGTATACCCCGCCCCTGGGTATTTGGTCAATGAGATCACTGGGTATACCCCGCCCCTGGGTATTTGGTCAATGAGATCACTGGGTATACCCCGACCCTGGGTATTTGTTCAATGACATCACTGGGTATACCCCGCCCCTGGGTATTTGGTCAATGAGATCACTGGGTATACCCCGCCCCTGGGTATTTGGTCAATAAGATCACTGGGTATACCCCGACCCTGGGTATTTGTTCAATGACATCACTGGGTATACTCCGCCCCTGGGTATTTGGTCAATGAGATCACTGGGTATACCCCGCCCCTGGGTATTTGGTCAATGAGATCACTGGGTATACCCCACCCGTGGGTATTTGGTCAATGAGATCACTGGGTATACCCCGACCCTGGGTATTTGTTCAATGACATCACTGGGTATACCCCGCCCCTGGGTATTTGGTCAATGACATCACTGGGTATACCCCGCCCCTGGGTATTTGGTCAATGACATCACTGGGTATACCCCGCCCCTGGGTATTTGGTCAGTGAGATCACTGGGTATACCCCGCCCCTGGGTATTTGGTCAATGACATCACTGTGGTGGAGACCAGAGCTGTCATTGGCAGCGAGGAGCCCGGTGATGGGATTGGACATGTCCGTCCGTCAGCGGGAGTTGTTCATCTGTATCGCTGATTTACATTGTGGGACTCTTTTTATGAATGATAAGTTCTGTGATCTCCTTACTCATTTACATAGGGGGCTTCCAGATTCCAATACTCCCCCTACCTGCAGACCCTCACAAACACTGGACCAGGGTTGTGGGAAGGAGTCCCATGTGTTCATCAACATGGGGACGGGATGCCCCTCTATGTTTAGGGCTGATGGGGTTTGGATTTCAAACTTTAGTAATGTTTGCCTAATTCACCCCAAACTGAACCAAGATACATTCAACTCTATCCAACTGCTGAGAGGACATGAGGGCTTCATCCATTCATACAGAGACCATCCGCAGCTCAGTGACATGATTCCAGCAATGATAGCAGATTGGTGGGCTCAACAGCCTCAGAGGTTTGGCACTATATTACAGTGCCTTGAAAAAGTATTCATACCCCTTGAAATTTTCCACACCATGTCATGTTACAACCAAAAATGTAAATGTATTTTATTGGGATTTTATGTTATAGACCAACACAAAGTGGCACATAATTGTGAAGTGTAAAGAAAATGATAAATGGTTTTCAACATTTTTTACAAATAAATATGTGAAAAGTGTGGGGAGTACATTTGTATGGCGCCCCCCGGAGTCAATACTTTGTAGAACCTCCTTTCTCTGCAATTACAGCTGCAAGTCTTTTTGGGGATGTCTCTACCAGCTTTGCACATCTAGAGAGGGACATTTTTGCCCATTTTTTCTTTGCAAAATATCTCAAGCTCTGTCAGATGGATGGAGAGCGTCTGTGAAGAGTAATTTCCAAGTCTTGCCACAGATTCTCAATTGGATTTAGGTCTGGACTGTGACTGGGCCATTCTAACACCTGAATATGCTTTGATCTAATAAACCATTCCATTGTAGCTCTGGCTGTATGTTTCGGGTCGTTGTCCTGCTGGAAGGTGAACCTCCGCCCCAGTCTCAAGTCTTTTGCAGACTCTAATGCCGCGTACACACGACCGTTTTTTCCGTCAGAATAAACTCTGACGGTTTTTCCAACGGAGTTCCGACGGAATTCCGCTGAAACGGACTTGCCTACACACGGTCACACCAAAGTCCAATCGTTTAAAATGCGATGTCGTATGACGGGACTAGAAAAAGGAAGTTCAATAGCCAGTAGCCAATAGCTGCCCTTGCGTTGTTTTTGGTCCGTCGGAATAGCATACAGACGAACGGTTTTCCCGATAGGAGTTGAGTCCGTCGGAAAGATTTGAAACATGTTCTATTTCTAGGCTTGTCAGAATTTTCGAAAGAAAAAGTCAGATGAAGCCCACACACGATGGGAATGTCCGATGGAATGATTCCGTCGGACCTTTTCTGCCGGAAAGTCCTGTCGTGTGTACGCGGCATAACAGGTTTTCTTCTAAGAGCCCTTGCACACTGGGGCGGGGGGCGGCGTCGGCGGTAAAACGCCGCTATTATTAGCGGCGTTTTACCGTCGGTATGCGGCCGCTAGCGGGGGGTTTTACCCCCCGCTAGCGGCCGAGAAAGGGTTAAATACCACCGCAAAGCGCCTCTGCAGAGGCGCATTGCCGGCGGTATAGCCGCGCCGTCCCATTGATTTCAATGGGCAGGAGCGGTAAAGGAGCGGTATACACACCGCTCCTTCACCGCTCCGAAGATGCTGCTGACAGGACTTTTTTTACCGTCCTGCCAGCGCATCGCTCCAGTGTGCAAGCCCTCAGGGCTTTCACACTGGGATGACAGCAGCGGCACTTTCGGGGCGGTTTGCAGGCGCTATTATTAGCGCAATAGCGCCTGCAAACCGCCCCAGTGTGCAAGGGCTCTAAGATTGTCCTGTATTTGGCTCCATCCATCTTCCCATCAACTCTGACCAGCTTCCCTGTCCCTGCTGAAGAAAAGCATCACCACAACATGATGCTGCCACCACCATGTTTCACAGTGGGGATGGTGTGTTCAGGGTGATGTGCAGTGTTAGTTTTCTGCCACACAGCGTTTTCCAATTTTGGTCTCATCTGACCAGAGCACCTTCTTCCACATGTTTGCTGTGTCCCCCACATGGCTTCCCACAAACTGACAACGGGACTTCTTATGTCTTTCTTTCACCAATGTCTTTCTTCTTGTCACTCTTCCATAAAGTTCAGATTTGTGGAGAACACGACTAATAGTTGTCCTGTGGACAGATTCTCCCACCTGAGCTGTGGATCTCTGCAGCTCCTCCAGAGTTACCATGGGCCTCTTGGCTGCTTCTCCGATTAATGTTCTCCTTGCCCGGCCGGTCAGTTTAGGTGGACGGCCATGTCTTGATAGGTTTGCAGTTGTGCCATACTCTTTCCATTTTCAGATGTTTGAACAGAGCTCCGTGAGATGTTCTAAGCTTGGGATATTTTTTTATAACCTAACCCTGCTTTAAACCTCTCCACAACTTTATCCCTGACCTTTCTGGTGTGTTACTTGGCCTTCATGATGCTGTTTGTTCACTAAGGCCCCTTTCATACTGGGACGGGAGGTGCATCGGTGGTAAAGCGCCGCTATTATTAGCGACGCTTTACCATCGTTTTAGCGGCGGTATTCGGCCGCTAGTAGGGCGGTTTTACCCCCTGCTAATGGCCAAGAAAGGGTTAAAAACCACTGCAAAGCACCTCTGCAGAGGCGCTTTGCCGGCGGTATAGCCGCGCTGCCCCATTGATTTCAATGAGCAGGAGTGGTGAAGGGGCGGTGTATACACCACTCCTTCCCCGCTCCGAAGATGCTGCTAGCAGGGATTTTTTTCCCGTCCTGTCAGCGCATCGCTCCAGTGTGAAAGAGTCACAGTAGCAGGTCTGCTTGCAGGCGCTATTTTTAGTGCAATAGCGCCTGCAAACCGCCCCAGTGTGAAAGGGGCTAAGGTTCTCTAATAAACCTCTGAGAGCTTCACAGAACAGCTGTATTCATACTGATATTAAATTACACACAGGTGGACTCTATTTACTAGTTAGGTGACTTCTGAAGGCAATTGGTTCCACTAAACTTAAGTTAGGGGTATCAGAGTAAAGGGGGCTGAATATAAATGCACGCCACACTTTTCAGATATTTATTTGTAAAAAATTTTGAAAAACATTTATAATTTTCCTTCCACTTCACAATTATTTATCACTTTGTGTTGGTCTATCACATACAATCCCAATAAAATACATTTACAATTTTAGTTGTAACATGACAAAATGTGGAAAACTTCTAAGGGTATGAATACTTTTTCAAAGCACTGTATAGTAAATATGTGCAACTGAGACTTATTTATAGCCTCAGAGAATGGGAGTCTCGGGCCTCTGAGTGGACAAGCTGGACACTTTGCTTAATCTTTGCCACCTGTAATTAGAACTGTTGTATGAAAATGTCTGAATAATCATCTACAGCGAGTATCTGAGATCCAGCTGCCGTTGGTCTAGTGCAGATTGTGATTGGTACTTTGTAAAACCTATAAAAGTTTTGAATAGGAACTCTGCCCCCCCCAACAAACCCCTTCTTAGTAGGGGAGCCCCCAGGCGTCCTTCCTCTCCAACTTTTTCTTTAATTTTACCGTCAAAATGCCTGAACTTTGGATAATACATTGGGCCTTCCATGCCTGGTTCTGGTCTCCATTGGTTGGGTTCAGGTCCTATGCAAGTCAATGGCAGCTGATGTTGTTGATGGCCTTTTGAGCAGTTGTTGGGTCTGCTGCCGGTGAAAGCAACTGGAAGTCCACAGTGTGCGCAGAATCCCTACAGGGTGACACCAGCAAAAAATCTTTATTGGTTATATTTTGCTAGTGTCACATGTGTAGTAGAGCTGCACGATTAATCGTTAAGAATCGAAATCGCGAACTTTTTCCCTTCCCGATCTTCAAAACAGCATGTCACGATCTTTCTAACAAGTGCAGAGAGTTCTCACAGCTGGAAAAAAAAAAATCCAGGCAGCCTGCCAAGTTTTGGGAATAAGTAGAAACAAAGTATCTTTTCCTTCTTTTATCAAAGGAAAGAACTCCCGCGTGTAAATGAAGGAAGTTTAACCATTTAAAGGCCAAACCTTTTCTGACATTTGTTGCTTACAAGTAGAAATCATTATTTTCTGCTGGAAAATTACTTGGAGTACCCAAACATGATATATTTTTTTTTTATTAGCAGAGACCCTAGAGAATAAAATGGTGGTTGTTGCAATATTTTATGTCACACTGTAGCTTTACGCAGCGGTTTTTCAAACGCAATTTTTTTAAAAAAAAATACACTTTAATTAAAAAAAAACAAAAACAAAACAGTAAAGTTAGCCCAATTTTTTTTTTTGTATAATGTGAAAGAAGATGTTACACCACGAGAATCGTGATCTTTATTCTAAGCAAAAAAAAAATGTGATTCTCATTTTAGCCAGAATCATGCAGCTCTAATGTGTAGGGTTATAAAGGCTGAGAGGCGGATACAGGATAAAAAAGGTCCACGTACAGCCAAGTGGATTTATTTTTTCATTTCACCAATTTTTGTTTGCTTTATTATTATCACATTAGCACAATGAGGCTGGCACAACATGTTTTGTCCTGTGCTGCCCCCTGGTGTTTGTTCACATCCTAATCAGCTTCAGGTTCTAAAGAAACTCTTATCAGAAACCATAAATCAGACCGAGACAGAAGTATAGTTAAATCACACTTGTTTATTAATAATAACAATAATATTAAGGTAAACAGAGTAAGCGTAGTCAAAACAAGCCAGAGTTCAGTAACCGGATCGGGTAGTCAGCCAAGCAAATGTCAGAGAGCCAGAGATAAACGTAGTAGTACAGCAAGCAGGATCAGGAGCCAGAAGAAACATCAGCCGAGCAAGTCTTCAACAGGAACGCAGGAGAAAGTCTCTGTGATGTTGATAAAGGTGAAGGCAGAGATCAAGTGAGCTGGACGACTTTAAGTAGGCAGGACTAACGAGCAGAATCAACAACAGCTGAGTAACTGTGGAGAGAGATGGGAGCTGGCAATTAGCTGACAGTTGAGCGGCCACCTCAGAGAAGGAAGGACTGAGCCCAGCCATGACAACTCTACAGCCAATCTTATAAACCGAGGGTCTCCAAACTGTGGCCCGGGGGCCAGATGCGGCCCTTTGCTTGCCTTTATCCAGCCCTTGGGGCACTATTCATCCCAAGGATATGAGAAACTATTTTGCCCTCTAACATCAACAATGGGGCAAAATTCCTGGCACTGATATCAACAGTGGGGCACTACCCCCCTAATACCAAAGATGGGGCACTGTGTACTCCCACTGAGGCCAGGAAAAAAGTTATTTTCCTTCTGGCCACAGTCCGGCCCCCCTAAAGTCCGAAGAACAGTAAACTGGCCCTTTGTTTAGAAAGTTTGGAGACCCCTGTTATAAACTAAGATGGTCACCAGAGAAATGTCAGGTGCTTTTTCTTTAGTGAAGATAAAACCTGAAATCCTGATATTCCCATGAACTGCAACACGCTCTGAAATCTCCCGGAGTCAGTTCTATTATATTTAGCAAAAGAATATACTAATGCGCAAACCAATAACTAATAAATAAATAGTGAGCAGCTGCCAACACAAAATATGTTCCCACACACTGATATATAAAAATGAATAAATGTGGCACTTTATCAGTGATCAAAAATAATAATAATGTAGTAAATTAAATCACAAAGTGTAATGATAAACAAATAACTAATTCATCAGTGACAAATAAAGTGATATGTGCAAATAATCCTCAATCCAGAAATGGATAAAAAAAACTTTCACAGTGCAAGTAAATAAGTATAATATAATAATATAATAATATTCAATAATGCATATAATTTAACTTAAAGTGCAAAAAAGTCCATAAAGTGCTTGGTGCAATCAATCTTCAGTGCGCAGGAATAATTCATAAAGAGTGTCAGCAATCACAGTGCAGACCCATATATCAAATTCCTCAATCGTGCTTCACCATCCGTGTGTGCAGTGTGCCCCAGGGCTCTCACCTCAAAAGAAGACCCCTACGGGTCTAGTCACAGCAATAATTAATCTCTCATATAGATCCACAGCAATAGGCTCTCTCCTTGTAGTCCTTTGCTAGATAGGGCAGCGTTGTTCACAGATACAGGATACCCTTGAAGTCACGTGAGCGGTGACGTAACGCGTAGGGAGGAGCCGGGTGAACGTCACTTCTGGTCGCGGCCGAGACCGGAAGTTCCTGATACACGAGAAAGCTGCTGGCTGTGTTTTTATATGTGAGTTGATACATTTTTTACAGACCCCGAGTGATGATGGGGTACCAGACTGCCTTTTACCAAATGGGAGGGGGGAGGGCAGATTGTGGAGGCATTAGCCGGAGTCAGAGATGTCTATTCTTTGGAGCTTAAAGTGATTGTAAACGGTCTACTTGTAAAACAATCTATTCAGTTTAAAATAGAAATGAAAGGTAAAACATTTGTCTATAGATATAGAAATACATTATAAATAATTTTTCCTCCTTTATTATAAGTGATCACATTCCCTCTGTTCTCAGCTGCATAAGAGCTAGGGGGAGGACAAGCAGCAGCAGCAGAAGCACACTGAGCTAGTGAATGGCTGTGCAGCGGGTTTCAGGACAAGTCTGACGATTGGAAAAAAAGCAGGCTGAGTTCCCAGCATAGCTAGAGAACTGACCACGCTGAGCTCTCCTGCCTAGTGTGGTCAGTTTATAATAGGAAAGCAGAGGGACTGGCACACAAAGGAAGCGATACAAAGAGAACAGGAGACGTCTTCATACCAGTACATGGTACAGCACCCACATATCAGGAGTATGAAATGCTGGGGTAACAAACGCTTTACGTTTAGAACGCCTATATTTTGATCCTTTATGAAATTTTTAAATAAACGTTTTCATATTCACTAAATTCCTTAATTTAGACCCAGTGATGTCAGCACTGGGTCCCCGTGCTTCTCTATGCAATGCAGGCAGATCATGGCTGGTGGAAGGGTCCAGCAGGGGGCTGTACATAACTACCTGAAAACATCCCAGCACCCTGCCCCAGTACTCTAAAGAGTCCTTAGTCCTGATGCAAGCAATGGGCTGGTTTTTGGGAGGAGTTATGTCCACATGTGATGCTGAGCCCCCCCTCCATGATTGAAAGAACTGGAATCCAATAAGTGAAAGGGGCGGGGCCAGGGACAGTCAGGCTGGGGAGGAGAAGGCAAGTTGATGCTGGATGTCCTCTAGCAAGGAAATGAGGCGGGACTCTGGCTGACTTGCTGCAGCTTCTAATGTACATTGTGAGAAGCTCACAGTGTGCAGTGAAATCAGAGAAAGCCGTTTCAGTCCAGGTGAGGAGCAAGACTGAAGGGAAGGGTTGGGGTTAATCCTAACCCTTTAAAAGCAGCTGGCAAAACCTTAGATATGCACATTGCCCCCCAAAGCTGAGAACCTTGTAGTTGCAGCTGTTATTTGGATCCTGCCATGAATAACAATGGATTCTCTGTGTTGCCAGCAGGTGGCGGTATGCTCTCAAAGTGTATGGTACCCTCCTGATCCCTGATTCCCTGTGTTGCCAGGAGGTGGCGGTAGACTCTCAAAGTGTATGGTACCCTCCTGATCCCTGATTCTCTGTGTTGCCTGCAGGTGGCGGTAGGCTCTCAAGGTGTATGGCACCCTCCTGATCCCCGATTTTCTGTGTTGCCAGTAGGTGGCAGTAGGCTCTTAAAGTGTATGGTACCCTCCTGATCCCTGATTCTCTGTGTTGCCAGCAGGTGGCAGTAGGCTCTCAAAGTCTATGGTACCCTCCTGATCCCTGATTCTCTGTGTTGCCAGCAGGTGGCGGTAGGCTCTTAAAGTGTATGGTACCCTCCTGATCCCTGATTCTCTGTGTTGCCTGCAGGTGGCGGTAGGCCGTCAAACTGTATGGTATCCTCCTGGTCCCTGATGGTGGGCATAGATTTATATACAGGAAATCTCCCCGGCTTCATCTCGCTGGAATACCTCTTTGAGAACAGCCGACCGACAGAGGTGAATCAGTGGAGGGCCAGACTGTAAGGGGCAGAGTGGTGGTCGGATTTAGGTCAGAGATCAAGGCAGGTAGAAGAATCAGGTAGACTATCGGGACAGACAGAAAACAGGGACCAGAATCCAGGCCGGGTCAGAACCAAAGAGAGGTTGGATCAGACTGTCTCTGCTCCACAAGGCTGGCTACTGCAGAGCTGCTGATCGAATATAATCCTCTTACATTTTAACCACTCTTCTTCAAGAAACACTGCTCTATAGAAGGGGGAGGCATTTCCCCCCGAAGCGCGTTGGCTCTACTTGTTTACTTTTATCTCCAATAAATAACTATAAAATTCATCAAGCAAGACCTTCCTCTTTTTGGACATCGGGTGTTCCTCTCCAATCACCCAAAGGGTCAGAACCAAAGGCAACCAATCAGAAGCTGCATTCAGGTGTTGGGCTGAGAGCAAAGCAGGAAGAGGAGATCAGGAGGAGACCCCGGGGACAGGCTGTGCTGTAACCAAAGTAATGGAGATCATAGCAGGCACAGGAGAAAATGATTGGCTATGCTATGAAAATACCCCGAGCCAAATTCATTTTAACAACTTGCGGACCACCCGCCGTCGTTATATGTCGGTACTTTGACGTAGAATACCGGGGTTATGGCAGCTATCTGTATATATTCTTAAACGGCGGACGGTCCTCTTTCTGATAAAAGTGGTCTCTGTGGCGGATTCGCTGCAAGATCACTTTTATCGGGGACACCCCCCTCCCGCCGCGCTTCGGTCGTCTCCGCCGCTTACTGGACCTGATTTGCTCCTCTCCCCTCTGAGACAAGGAGCCGAGTGAGGGAAAGATGGCCCCCGCTCAGCTCCATAACATTGGATGAAGGAAGCGACATCAAACGTCACTTCCACCCAATGGTCTTAAAGGGGAAAAATGTTTTGGGAAAAAAAAAAAATGTTTTTTTTTTTATTGCATTTAAGTGTAAATGTGAGATCTGAGGTCTTTTTGACCCAAGAGCTCACATTTAAGAGGTCCTGTCAATGCTCACAGTTCCAATGATGCCGCCGCAGAGAGGAGGGGGAGAGGAGAGGGGCTCTGTGCGGCCGCTGGACCATGGGACAGGTAAGTGGCTGTTTATTAAAAAAGTCAGCAGCTACACTTTTTGTAGCTGCTGACTTTTAACCGCTTCAGCCCCGGAAGATTTGGCTGCTGAATGACCAGGCCATTTTTTGCGATTCGGCACTGCGTGGCTTTAACTGACAATTGCGCGGTCGTGCGGCGTTGCACCCAAACAAAATTGACCTCCTTTTTTTTCCCACAAATAGAGATTTCTTTTGGTGGTATATGATCATGTCTGCGGTTTTATTTTTTGCACTATAAACAAAAAAAGAGCGACAATTTTGAAAAAAAACGCAATATTTTGTACTTTTTGCTATAATAAATATCCCCATTTTTTTTTTTAAAAAAGCTAATGTTTACTCAGTTTAGGCCGATACGTATTCTTCTACATATTTCTGGTAATAAAAATCACAATAAGCGTATATTGATTGGTTTGCGCAAAAGTTATAGCATCTACAAAATAGGGGATAGATTTATAGCATTTTTATTTATTTATTTATTTTTTACTAGTAATGGCGGCGATCTGCGATTTGTATTGTGACTGCGACATTATGGCGGACACGTCGGACACTTTTGACACATTTTTTGGGACCATTGGCATATATACAGCGATCAGTGCTATAAAAATGCACTGATTACTGTAAAAATGTCACTGGCAGAGAAGGGGGTTAACACTAGGGGGCGATCAAGGGGTTAACTGTGTTCCCTAGTGTGCGTTCTAACTAAAGGGGGGATGGGACTGTCTATGGGAGATGACAGATCGCTGTTCATACTTTGTATGAACACATGATCAGTCTCTTCTCCCCTCAGAGAACCGGGATCTGTGTGTTTACACACACAGATCCCGGTTCTCGGTGTCTCACGAGCGATCGGCTCTCGTATCGGCTCTGGGGGCGAGCAGTGGGTGCGTGCCCCTAGTGGCCACAGAGCGAAGCGACGTGACATAATGTTGTTTCGCCCAGCCGCGCCATTCTGCCGCAGTGAAACTGCGGGGGGCTGGTCGGAAAGTGGTTAATAAACTAAAAATAGCCTGGATCTTTAATTGTATTTATTCCAAAAAAATTTAGCTTGTAAGACCGCTGCGCAAATACAGTGTGACATAAAGTATTGCAACGACCGCCATCTTATTCTCTAGAGTGTCTGAAATATATATATAATGTTTGGGGGTTCTAAGTAATTTTCTAGCAAAAAGAAAATTATTTTAACCTGTAAACACCAAGTTTGAAAAATACTCTTGGTCCTTAAGTGGTTAAAATAAAGTTCCCTCCCCTCCCCTCTCTCCTTAAATAAAGAGTTTATTGTTTTCTGAGCTCTGGGATCATTTGGTACAGAAAAACATTCCAAAAAACTTTTTTAACGATCAATTTAAAGCATAAATAAAATAGTGCAGACTTTTTTGGGATACGTTTTAAATAAATTAGACAAATGTCACAAGCTTTTTCCCAGCTGTCATAAATTCTCAAAGAATTTTGTCTAAAGTGTTTATTTCTCATGACTGTCAGCTCCATCTAGTGGCCAAAATGTGGTGCTATCCTGAAATACTTTGACTTGGTTAACCACTTATTGCTAGCTGCCATAACCCCGGTATCCCCGTTTTCGTGCGGCGGCCGGCTTTCAGATAAAAGTGGTCCCCGCGGCGGATTCGCCGCAAGATCACTTGTATCGGTGGCGGGAGAGGGCCCCCCCTCCCGCCGCGATCCGGTGCCCTCCGCCGCTTATCGGAGCCGTCGGTAGCGGCGGAGGCGATCGCATCCATCTCCGTCCTGTGCCTGGAGATGAGTGAGGCTAAGATGGCGTCCACTTGTCTCCATGACACTGCTGGGCGGAAGCGACGTCAATACGTCACTTCCGTCCACGCCTCTTAAAGGCACATTTTTTCAAATGTCATTTTTTTTAAATTACTTTTTTTTTTTTTTTTTAATTTCATTTTAGGGTAAATATGAGATCTGAGGTCTTTTTGACCCCAGATCTCATATTTAAGAAGTCCTGTCATGCTTTTTTCTATTACAAGGGATGTTTACATTCCTTGTAATGGGAATAAAAGTGACACGTTTTTTTTTAAAACAGTGTAAATATAAATCAAATATTGTAAAATAAATAATAAAAATAATAAAAAAAATAAAAAATCCCGACGAGCTCGCACGCAGAAGCGAATGCATATGCGAGTAGCGCCCGCATATGAAAACGGTGGTCAAACCACACATGTGAGGTATCGCTGCGACCGGTAGAGCGAGAGCAATAATTCTAGCCCTAGACCTCCTCTGTCCCTCAAAATATGCAACCTGTAGAATTTTTTAAACGTCGCCTATGGAGATTTTTGGGGGTAAAAGTTTAACGCCATTCCACGAGCGGGCGCAATTTTCAAGCGTGACATGTTGGGTATCAATTTACTTGGCGTAACATTATATTTCACAATATAAAAAAAAAAATTGGGCTAACTTTACTGTTGTCTTATTTTTTTATTCAAAAAAGTGAATTTTTTCCAAAAAAAGTGCGCTTATAAGACCGATGCGCAAATACGGTGCAAAAAAAAAGTATTGCAGGGACCGCCATTTTATTCTCTAGGGTGTTAGAAGAAAAACCATATATAATATTTGGGGGTTCTAAGTAATTTTCTAGCAAAAAAACCTGTTTTAAACATGTAAACACCTAAAATCCAAAACGAGGCTGGTGGTTAAGTGGTTAAATTGATGATAGGCAACTCCTATCCTCATATTGATTAGTGGTTCCAAATTAATAATAACTACTGCAGTAGGGAACAGACACAAAAGATACGCTCAGCATCTTTCCAAATAACTGTTCTGCTTTGTTATGACGCAGTTGAAGGTTTTTATACACATGATTACATAGGTATCACAATTGTACGTTTATGGTAACAAGGGGCGTAACATAGGCAGGCTAATTCTGATCAGGACTCGAAATAATGTAAACATGCACTGAAAACATTATTAGTGCTGTGTGCACAGTGAGGGCAGTGTGCAATACATATAAAATAGAATACAATTATATACAGAACTTACAAATTTCCATTACAGTCTCCCCTCTTTTGATCAATATTTTGATCACTAACCATACCTGCTATCACCTTTAACCTGGAACCTCCACACGCTTAGGTGGAGGTAGTCCTGGCCAAAGAGGCAAAAAAAACTCCATTGTGGAGAAAGTAATAGCTGAGCAACTTTTTCATTACCAAATGACTTTTCATTGTGAAAAACAAATGATTGATAAGACATATTTACAGAGTACTGGCTGTACACTCCTGTGGCCAGAATGGCCTTCTAGCTGAATTGTGGGCATGCTGACTTATCAGCACATGTAAACATCAGACAATTCTACATAAAATGGAAGATGTACAAAAGACAAAATATGACTTCAACATGGCTAAACTACTTTTCAAATATATATATATCCCTTACAATTAAAGTAATTGAATCAAAAAGTACCCTAGACTGTGATGACAAGAGGGAAACAAATCAAACACAGAGATTTCTTTAATTTAGTCATTTTTGCAGTGTCTGGTGTGGATCCAGGTGACTTTTCCTTCAAGTTTTGCAAAAACTGTACATGAAATAGATGCTGTATTGAGTCTCCAAACATTTCCTTATAAATGTCTCTTAACAATCCACAAGTCACTTGGCTTTAGTTTTAAATCCTTCCAAACTTTTAGGATCTGGAATTGGGGAGAAAACACATAAATGAGTTTGTAAAAAACCTTAAAAGATCAGCAACTTTCTCTGTGAGATCCGAATGAAGGACTTCAGCTGCTGAGACAAAATATAAGCAAGTGAGTAACACACTCCCAAACCAAATCCCATAGGGAGAGAGTCCAACATCCCCCTTAGAGGCTTGATAAAATATAAGAAAACATTCAGGCAAAAGTTTTCTAGTTTCTTACTCTACTTTGTCCGCTACATTGTAGACAGTAGGGGGTGTAAAAATAAAACCTCAAAACGTCTAGTAAGGACTCTCCTATAAAAATGATTTCCTCTGTTACTCTCTGTACTTTCTGCACTATGTACTTACAAACTACTTCTGATAACACTTTTTTACTGTGGCCTTTGCAGTAGCATTTGCCACTGGACATCCAGAAAACATGTCCATACAGACAAAATGCATACTCGTGAGATCCTGACTTGGGCATCTGGATATATCTTTTTGTAATCTCTGGAAGGGATGTTCAGCTTTTGGTAACGGAAAAACAACAGGAAAGGCGCCTCTTAGTAAACTGTATATTTAATGTTATATAAGCATTAAAAACACTCACATTAAAAACTTAGATAGTCCGGCATGGGGAGTTCAGTATAGTCATACAGGATTGCGTCCTCCTATCCTGTATGACTATACTGAACTCCCCATGCCGGACTATCTAAGTTTTTAATGTGAGTGTTTTTAATGCTTATATAACATTAAATATACAGTTTACTAAGAGGCGCCTTTCCTGTTGTTTTTCCTTTGCATATTTGGAGCGGCTTCACCTCCCATCAAAAGGCTGCCCTATCTATAGACTGTTTGCATCTCACAAAGAGCGCAATGCTCAAAAGGACATTTTTATAGCAACATTTGTATATAACATAAACCATGTAATCTGCGCTATTTGTTTGTTTATTTGTATAATACAGCTTTTGGTAACACCTTTGGTAACAGGTAAAACAAGAAGTGGTATGTTATAAAAACAACTGCGGAGAACCCTGGCTCTATCCCATGCTCATTTACTAAGGCAGCCATAACTTCTTGTGACTGATGACTCGGTTCATGTGTCAAGCTGGAGGGAAAAGAGTGACTGGCAGACATAAATGATCACCTTTTCCAAAGTCCTGTTTCATAAGAAGTTGCCCCCTGTGGACCACTTGTTCTTTTCGTTCTGGGGTCCTTAAAGTTGAATTATTAATACCAGCTATACTGGGCCAGAACTAGGGTGGAATCTGTGAGTTGCACAGACCCAGCAAGTGTCTGGGGCTGTAAATGCAGCATCCTTAGTCACCTGGTCTGCTTCCATGTGTGAGTTTTAAAGTTAATATGGCTACCTCAGCAAGAACCTGGAAGCCTGAAAACAGCCGATCAAATTAACTTGGCATGCTTGGTTGGTTTACCTGCCGAAGTAAAGACAAACTTCTGGCCCTTTAAATGGAACCAAAAGCTCTCTATATCTCGACTCAGGGCCGCTGCTACCACTAGGCAAACTAGGCAGCCGCCTAGGGCGCCCTGCTGCCTAGGGCACCTGGCCACTGGTGTTCCTACTCTCTTCTCTCTGCAGCAAGCTACTAAGTCTCAGCATCGGCAGGCAACTACTGCTCCATATGCACATAGTGTCAGAGACGCAGCAGTGGCGGAGGACTGTGTCTGTGTCCCGACTCCCGAATGAATGGAAGCAAGCAAACATTCACTTAAGGGCACTGGTAGGCTGCATTTGATGGGCGCTGGTGAGGCTACATTTAATACATTTGATGGGCGTTGGTAGGCTGCATTGATAGGTGCTGGTAGGCTGCATTGATGGTCGCTGGTAGGCTGCATTTGATGGGCGCTGATGAGGCTGCATTGATGGGCACTGGTGAGGCTGCATTGATGGGCACTGGTGAGGCTGCATTGATGGGCACTGGTGAGGCTGCATTGATAGGTGCTGGTGAGGCTGCATTTGATAGGCGCTGGTGAGGCTGTATTGATGGGCGCTGGTAGGCTGCATTGATGGGCGCTGGTAGGCTGCATTTGATGGGCGCTGGTGAGGCTGCATTGATGGGCGCTGGAAGGCTGCATTTGATGGGCGCTGGTGAGGCTGCATTGATGGGCACTGGTGAGGCTGCATTGAGGGGCGCTGGTGAGGCTGCATTTGATGGGCGCTGGTGAGGCTGCATTTGATGGGCGCTGGTGGAATGCATTTGATGGGCGCTTCATTAAAAAGGTGGGGTATACATGGGCTGGGGAAAGGGGGTGGAGTCAGGGGTGGAGCCAAGGGGGGGCAGTAAAATGAGGTTTCGCCTAGGGTGTCAAAAATCTTTGCACCAGCCCTGTCTCGACTATCTATATAAATATATATTCTTTTTATTATTATTATTATTATACAGGATTTATATAGCGCCAACAGTTTGCGCAGCACTTTACAACATGGGGCAGACAGTACACTTACAATACAAATCAATACAGGAGGGATCAGAGGGCCCTGCTCCTTAGAGCTTACAATCTAGAAGGGAGGGTCAGGTGGAGACAAAAGGTAATAACTGTGGGGGATGAGCTGATGGAAAAAATGAAAATACAGTTGTTAGGTGTGGGTAGGATAGGCTTCTCTGAAGAGAAGGGTTTTCAGGGATCTTCTGAAAGCTAATAAAGTAGGAGATAAGCGAACAGATTGGGGTAAGGAGTTCCATAGGATTGGAGAGGCTTTGGAAAAGTCCTGGAGGCGAGCATGGGAGGAGGTGACGGGGGAGCTAGAGAGCAGGAGGTCTTGAGAGGAACGAAGAGAGCGAGTAGGTTGGTATTTAGAGACTAAGCTAGTGATGTCGCTGGGGGCAAAATTGTGGATGGCTTTGTACGTAGTTGTTAGAATTTTGAATTTAATTCTTTGGCCGAGCGGAAGCCAGTGGAGGGATTGACAGAGAGGAGTGGCAGACACAGAGCGATTGGTAAGGTGGATGAGTCTGGCAGCGGCATTCATGATGGACTGAAGAGGTGATAGACTATGTAGAGGTAAGCCAATGAGAAGGGAATTGCAGTAGTCGAGGCGAGAGTTGACTAGCGAGTGAATTAAGAGCTTTGTTGTGTCATTGGTTAGAAAGGGGCGTATTTTGGAGATGTTGCGGAGGTTGAGGCGGCAGGATTTGGACAATGATTGGATGTGTTGCTTGAAGGAGAGTTCAGAGTCTAGGACTACACCTAGAACCTTGGCATGTGGGGATGGGCTTATAGTTGTGCCATCGATTTTGACAGAGAGATCAGGGGAAGAGGCATATGGGGGAGGAAAAATTATAAGTTCGGTTTTGGCTAGATTGAGTTTAAGGAAGTGGTGTGACATCCAGACTGATATATCTGAGAGTAAATTACTGATACGTGAGGAGACAGAGGGAGTGAGCTGAGGGGTAGAGAAATAGATTTGGGTGTCATCAGCGAGGTGGTATTGGAAGCCATGGGAGGCTATCAGTTGACCCAGGGAGGCAGTGTAGATTGAAAATCGTAGAGGTCCAAGAACAGAACCCATAGGGACCCCAACAGAGAAAGGAAGAGGAGAGGAGGAAGTAGAGTTATAAGAAACGCTAAAGGTGCGGTTGGATAAGTAGGAAGAGAACCAGCGAAGTCACGGAGACCAGAGGCGTGTAGTTTTTTGAGGAGGAGGGGGTGGTCAACCGTATCAAAGGCAACAGAGAGGTCCAGGAGTAGGAGTACAGAATAGTGTTGATTGGTTTTGGCCGTTAGTAGATCGTTTGTTAGTTTTAGGAGAGCAGTTTCTGTGGAGTGTTGAGGACGAAATCCAGACTGAAGGGGATCGAGAAGGCCATTATCAGCGAGGTGGACGCGCAGTCGGTTGTAGACCAGACGTTCGAGGAATTTGGATAAGAAGGGGAGCAAGGAGATGGGGCGTAGGTTGTTAAGATTGGATAGGTCCAGTGAGGGCTTTTTAAGTATGGGTCTGACAAGTGCATGTTTTAGAGAGTTAGGGAAGATGCCAGAAGAGAGGGAGAGATTGAAGATGTGGGTTAGAGAGTGTAGTATACGGCCAGAGGGTGAACGTAGCATTTGTGAGGGAACAGGATCCAGAGGGCAGGTGGTAAGGTGGACATTAGCAAGTAGTTTAGCAACTTCGTCTATAGTGGTAGGGTTGAAAGAGGGAAATAATGATTGTGCCTGTGGGCATGAAGTGTAAAGCGTGGAGGGTGTCGGCACAGTAGAGATCTCAGCGCTGTGAAGTGCAATTCTCAACTGAATTGCCTCTAGTTTATATTGCTTTGCCAAATTTAGCTCTCAAAGAAGTAAGACACAGAATCAGGAGTATCTGTATGTCAGTTCCGAGCATTAAAAGGTCCCGTAGTGAACTGACCTGCTTTATTTAAGCATTTATAGGGCTGGTTACAGAAACATATGTTTCAGCAAATTTCCATATAAGGTAACAAGCAGTATATTTCAACATACATCACGCTGGACTTTCATCTGGAAAACCTTAAGCTAGTCTTGCAACATATGCTGACACGTACACATAATGTAGAGAAATAAAAAACAACTTAAAGTGGGGTTCCACCCAAAAAACAAAAATACCTGGAAAAAATCTAAAAAAAAAAACAAAAAAACATTTGGATATTTTTTTTTTCACTTACCTCTAAATGCCTGTTGCTAGGGGGTCCCTCATAGTCTGCCTGTTCCTTTGCCTGGGCTGGTGACATCACTTCCCCCCAAGGCACAGGAAGGGCTCCGCTCTGCTCCCTCCCTCCTGTCAATCATCTGGGACCCATTACGGGTCCCAGGTGATTGAGCGGCCAATCACGGCGCGCGGCGCCGCTCGCGCATGCGCAGTGGGTGCCAGGCTGTGAAGCCACAGCCCGGCGCCCACAGTTGAAATGCTGGCGCCGACGAGCGGAGGGGGGGGACGAGCGGGGCTTCGATCCCCCGCATCGCTGGACCCAGGGACAGGTGAGTGTCCAATTAAAAGTCAGCAGCTGCAGTATTTGTAGCTGCTGACTTTTAATTTTTTTTTTTTTGGACGGCCCGCCTGGGTGGAACTCCTCTTTAAGTAGAACTCTAGTCCATTATTTCCAACCTTATCAATTTCCCCCTTTGACATCATCCCCTCCACGATTCTGGGTCCTTGCAAACAAGTGAACAGCCGATACTTCAAAGAGTACTATCCCTGACCGCGGGTTGTCAGAGGAGGATAAGTCTTCTCTATTTACCCTCATCCCTCAAATCCATACCTGCATCTTATAAGCAAAGAGAATAGAAAAGGGGTGATGTCAAGTTACCCTTTTTGTCAGAGTTCCTAATACCTTTCTCTTTCTATTCTGTCTGTTTGTGCCTTAATCTTCCTATATAAGCAACAGTTTATCACGGTAAGCAGTACAAAAGCTAAAATTAGGATAAGTATCGGATTGAGCATCCAATTAAGAATTGCCGTAGCAGTGGGTGACCATCCAGCAAATACATCATACCACCAGTGTTGTTTCATCTCTTATTTGTGAGGATAAATGTATTAATTTCCCTTTATCTATAACCGCAGATATTAGATTATTTTGAAGGGTATGTTCTTGTGTCTCTATGTGTTTTCTAAGTATTTCGGACTCATTTAAGATTTGCCGTAAGAGCTCTAATGATATTATAAAAGGAGTAGTATCAGTAAGATTATCTACCGTCCATTCTAGATTAAATATTCTATGTGCATCTGGTTCAAAAAGGAAAGTGTCATTTTGCCATTTAAGCATTTTAACATTCTTGACGCATCCTGAAAAGGGGCCGTTTTATTTAAACTTTCCATAGTTTTCTGATCATTTGTGACTAAACAAATATGTTGTGGTCCTATCTCCATAAATCTGTTTCCTACACCTGCTGGTAATCTCTGAAACTTACATATGTTAGATTGATGTTTCAATAAGCAAGGTTCATAGACTGGAGAATTTCTTCCACAGATTATTAGTTTTAGCACATAGACTTAGATCATGAGTCATGTTTTGTGTATCTACATAGTGTCCATAAATCTCAGGATACCAAAATTCAGGTAGATCCTTTCCTATTAACTTACACATTACCTGGACCTCCTCCACTTTGTATACATCAAACCTTCCAGCACACCATCTTTCCTCACATTCAACTTCTTTTCCTGGTACTTCAAACCATATACTTTCTAAATTTAAACCCTTGAAATAGTTCATCCAAGTGCGATAATTCCCTAATCGTAGCTCATCTCGAGCTCTATTAATTTGAATGTGATAAGATAGTGTAGAAAAAGCACATTGAGTAATGTTTATGAACTCCTGATTTGCTTTCCACAACTCCAGACTGGCTAGTGCTGTGTGATTAACCATAATATTGAGATATTTAGTTAATTGTACCTGGCTAATTTGTGTTTCGAATGTTGTAGGTAACCATTTGCTTGTGATTATTAAACTATCAGCTACGTGACTTCCTGCACGTTTCCACTTATTTTGTATCATTTCCATCTGTATCCCATTCATTATTCCCATTCCGGTTCCTGCAGCCCCGAGAATTGTATCATACCATTCTCGGCGATACCTACATTCTGGTAGCTGGGGAAAAGTTACATTAAATTTGATTTTTGTTTTCTGTTGTGATACCGAAACATTTATGCAAGATCTAGGAATAGGAGTTAATACAGAGGATTCGAAGATGGTGGGTAGAGCGTCCTCTATCTTTATATTGAAACCATAATGTTGCCATTGTATATATCCTCCTGTTGTGTTTTCCCATTTCCTTACTGGTACAAAATACCATGCTGTACAAATATAAGTTGCAGATTGATTGGTACTAAGAGGACCTATTAGATTGAATTGCCCACTTCCCCTTGCTGGTCTAGGACCTTTTCCCTTTTGTGCTGTCTCGTATTCTTTTGAATTCAGGGTTCTAAGTAACTGTAGTAATTTGTCTTTTACTTCTCTCCATGTTTCAGATGGACCTAACTTATGACATTTATGCGGTGTGTTATTAAAGGGCCATGTTAATTGTCCCTCCAATGGAAAGTTATGTTTACTTGTGCTTGTGATTTGGCTTTTATCCACACTACTGGTGATTCCATATTCTGCATCATGTAAAAAGGACCCTCCTGTCCTGACACCGTGAAATTTCCTACCGTATACCATTCGTAGTAAGGATATTGCGTTATACTCTTATCCTGATTTACCCATCTAAGATCAGTACTATTTTCATGAACTGTTACATTGATAACGGGAGTCCATGTATAAACAAACATTTGAAAACATTCAAGCACTATTATCATAGTTAGAAGGATCTTCATTCTGTTTCTCTCGGTTCAAGACTCTTTTTGCAGTGTGATGCGTGGATCCAGGCTGCTTTTCCTTCCAATTTCACTGAAGTGGCTGTGGTCAAAAGCACTTGATAAGGACCTTCAAATCTAGGTTCCAATGTCTTTCTGGTGTGTTTCTTAACATATACATAATCTCCTGGTAGCAGTGTATGTGTACCTGCTATTGAGTTAGGGTCTGGAAGAGAAGAATACACACTTTTGTGGATCTTAGTTAGACGTTGTTGTAATTGTATCACATATGCAGTCAAACTATCACATTGCAATTGCATACTCTGTGGAAAGTATAGACCTAATCTAGGTGCATTCCCAAAAAGTATTTCATATGGGGACAATCCTGTTTTCCCTGTTGGAGTGTATCTTATGGAGAACAAAGCCAAAGGCAGGCATTTTGGCCATGGCTTGTTTAACTCTTGCATGGCTTTTTGTATTTTCAACTTTATTGTCCCATTTACTCTTTCCACTGATCCTGAACTCTGTGGGTGGTAAGGGGTGTGGAAACTTTGTTGAACCCCTAACATGGTCATCACATTCTGCATGATTTCTCCTGTAAAGTGTGTCCCCCTATCTGATTCTATGGTTTCAGGAAGACCAAACCTAGGTATTAACTCAGTGATCAGTTTCTTGGCTGTGGCTTTTGCTGTAGCTGATTTTACTGGATAGCTTTCGGGCCAGCCTGAAAATAAATCGATACACACGAGGACAAATTCAAAGGGGCCACTCTTAGGCATTTGTATGTAGTCAATTTGCAGTCTCTGGAAGGGGTATTGGGCCCGGACCTGGTGTTTTCGTGGGGTTTTTACTCTCTGTCCTGGGTTATTCAGGAGACAGATTTGGCAGGCTGCACAGTAGTTTCTCGCAGTACTACTGAATCCAGGGGCGAGCCATCCTTGGTTCACAATCCTATACATGGAATTGGAACTGACATGTGTGGGTAGGTGAACTGCCGCTGCCATTGCTGGGTACATGAGCTGAAAACAATCGTGCTCATCTATCTCTTTAAACAGAAGGGTGTCAGTTTCCTCATCTCCTTCCTTATTAGCACTATTATTCCCCCTTGCCAAATCTGGTGACTGAAGAGGCAAAAAGGTGGCTCGGCACATCACGGATCTTGTGGACAGATTACTGGGAGGGGCTGGGGAAGACCCGGCTGTCATGGTGCACGTTGGCACCAATGACAAAGTCAGAGGCAGATGGAGTGTCCTAAAGAACGATTTTAGGGACTTAGGAGCTAAATTGAGGAAAAGGACCTCCAAGGTAGTGTTCTCAGGAATACTACCGGTACATCGAGCCACACCAGAGAGGCAGAGGGAGATTAGGGAAGTAAACAAGTGGCTGAAGAGCTGGTGTAGTAAGGAAGGGTTTGGGTTCCTGGAGGACTGGGCCGACTTCTCAGTCGGTAACCGGTACTATAGAAGGGACGGACTGCACCTAAATGAGGAGGGTGCAGATCTGCTGGGAATGAAGATGGCCAAAAAGTTAGAGGGGTTTTTAAACTAGGCGATGGGAGGGAGGGTCCAGAGACAGTGATAGCCAGCGCGGAAGATATTCCAGAGGGTAGTATTGGGGGCATTAGTGGTAGGTTAACCAAAGCACAAAAACACAAGGTGAGTATAGTAGCAAGTCCAAGTTGCAATCTTGAAACACCCAATACGAGGACAATATGCGACCGGTCTAAACTATGTGGCATGTTCACCAATGCCAGGAGCCTGGCGGACAAGATGGGTGAACTAGAGATACTGTTGTACAAGGAGGATTTGGATTTTGTGGGAATTTCAGAGACCTGGTTCAACAGCTCTCATGATTGGCTGGCAAACATTCAAGGGTATACCCTATACCGCAAGGATAGAGAGGGTAAAAAAGGGGGAGGGGTATGCCTATATATCAAGAATAATGTACAAGTGAATGTGAGAGATGACATCACTGAGGGGGCTAGGGAGGAGGTGGAATCTTTATGGGTAGAGCTCCAAAGGGATGAAGCTAAGGGGAAAATAATACTGGGAGTATGCTATAGGCCCCCTAACCTGAGGGAGGAAGTGGAGACGGATCTCCTATCACAAATTGGATTAGCAGCAAGGATGGGAAGTGTTATCATAATGGGAGATTTTAATTATCCAGACATAGACTGGGCGGAGGGAACCGCGCATTCATTTAAGGCTCGCCAGTTCCTTAGTGTCTTGCAGGACAATTTTATGGGTCAGATGGTAGACGCACCAACTAGAAATAAAACATTACTGGATCTACTGATTACCAACAATACAGACCTGATAACAGATGTGGAAATACGGGGCAATTTAGGAAACAGCGATCACAGGTCAATTAGTTTCAGTATAAATCACACAAATAGGAGACATGAAGGGAACACAAAGACACTGAATTTCAAAAGAGCCAACTTCCCTAAACTACAAACCTTGCTAAAAGGCATAAATTGGGATAAAATATTAGGAACAAAGAATACGGAGGAGAGATGGGTTTGCTTTAAGAGCATATTAAATAAGGGCATTAGCCAATGTATCCCATTGGGTAATACATTTAAAAGAGCGAACAAACATCCTGGATGGCTTAACTCCAATGTAAAAATGCATATAAAAGCAAAGGAGAAGGCCTTCAAAAAATACAAGGTTGAGGGATCATCCACAGCATTCAGAATTTATAAAGAATGCAATAAGAAATGTAAGGGTGCAATTAGAATGGCTAAGATGGAACATGAAAGACACATAGCGGAGGAGAGCAAAAAAAATCCCAAGAAATTCTTTAAGTATGTAAACAGTAAAAAAGGGAGGACAGACCATATTGGCCCCATAAAGAATGAGGAAGAACATCTGGTTACAAAGGATGGGGAGATGGCAAAGGTATTGAATTTATTCTTCTCCTCAGTCTTCACGAGTGAATCGGGGGGCTTCAGTAACCAAAACTGCAGTGTTTATCCTCATGACACAACACAGGAAGCACCTACATGGTTAACAGAGGACGGAATTAAAATTAGACTTGAGAAACTTAACATTAATAAATCACCGGGACCAGATGGCTTGCATCCGAGGGTACTTAGGGAACTCAGTCAGGTGATTGCCAGACCGTTGTTCCTAATTTTTACAGACAGTCTATTGACTGGAATGGTACCAGCTGATTGGAGAAAAGCCAATGTAGCACCAATATTTAAAAAGGGCCCAAAAAACATCCCTGGGAATTACAGACCAGTTAGCCTAACATCAATAGTATGTAAAATCTTGGAGGGGATGATAAGGGACTATATACAAGATTTTAGTAATAAGAATGATATCATTAGCAGTAATCAGCATGGATTCATGAAGAATCGTTCTTGCCAAACCAATCTATTAACCTTCTATGAGGAGGTGAGTTGCCATCTAGATAAAGGAAGGCCCGTAGACGTGGTGTATCTGGATTTTGCAAAAGCATTTGACACAGTTCCCCATAAACGTTTACTGTACAAAATAAGGTGCGTTGGCATGGACCATAGGGTCAGTACATGGATTGAAAATTGGCTACAAGGGCGTGTTCAGAGGGTGGTAATAAATGGGGAGTACTCAGAATGGTCAGGGGTGGGTAGTGGGGTTCCCCAGGGTTCTGTGCTGGGACCAATCCTATTTAATTTGTTCATAAACGACCTGGAGGATGGGATAAACAGTTCAATCTCTGTATTTGCAGACGATACTAAGCTAAGCAGGGCAATAACTTCTCCGCAGGATGTGGAAATCTTGCAAAAAGACCTGAACAAATTAATGGGGTGGGCGACTACATGGCAAATAAGGTTCAATGTAGAAAAATGTAAAATAATGCATTTGGGTGGCAAAAATATGAATGCAATCTATACACTGGGGGGAGAACCTCTGGGGGAATCTAGGATGGAAAAGGACTTGGGGGTCCTAGTGGATGATAGGCTCAGCAATGGCATGCAATGCCAAGCTGCTGCTAATAAAGCAAACAGAATATTGGCATGCATTAAAAGGGGGATCAACTGCAGAGATAAAACGATAATTCTCCCGCTCTACAAGACTCTGGTCCGCCCGCACCTGGAGTATGCTGTCCAGTTCTGGGCACCAGTCCTCAGGAGGGACGTACTGGAAATGGAGCGAGTACAAAGAAGGGCAACAAAGCTAATAAAGGGTCTGGAGGATCTTAGTTATGAGGAAAGGTTGCGAGCACTGAACTTATTCTCTCTGGAGAAGAGACGCTTGAGAGGGGATATGATTTCAATTTACAAATACTGTACTGGTGACCCCACAATAGGGATAAAACTTTTTTGCAGAAGAGAGTTTAATAAGACTCGTGGCCACTCATTACAATTAGAAGAAAAGAGGTTTAACCTTAAACTACGTAGAGGGTTCTTTACTGTAAAGAGCGGCAAGGATGTGGAATTCCCTTCCACAGGCGGTGGTCTCAGCGGGGAGCATGGATAGCTTCAAGAAACTATTAGATAATCACCTGAATGACCGCAATATACAGGGATATGTAATGTAATACTGACACATAATCACACACATAGGTTGGACTTGATGGACTTGTGTCTTTTTTCAACCTCACCTACTATCAAACTATGTAACTATGTGGCCAAATTTAAGGTTGTACAGCGCTGAAAAGTGACATTTGGAGGTAAGAGTAAAGTACACCGTAACCTTAATTGCCTAGCCATTGAAATGTGTTTGGGCTGTACCTGAGACAAGATTGCATGTATGTCATGTGTGGTGTGCACTACAACTGGATTGTCTAGAACAATTTCTGATGACTTATCTAGGATTATCGACACCGCTGCTACCGCCTGTACACAGGACGGTGAACCTCTGGACACTGGATCTAATGCTGCTGAAAAGTAAGCATATACGGTACAATTTTCAAACAATCATATAATGGCTGCATCAAAGCGCTAGCGTGTGGTATCCATTGTCTACAATATGACACAATACCTAAAAACATACGCAATTGTTTGAAATTCCGTGGGGGTAACATTCCCTTTATCACTTGAACCCTCTCCTCAGTGAGATGTCTTGTACCCTGTGATATACAATGTCTCAAAAAGATAACTTTTTTCTGACACACTTGCAACTTTTTCTTATTAACCTTGCAACCTTTTTCTGCCAAAAATCGCAACAAATTAAGGGTGGTGGCCAAACAAGTTTCCTTGTCCGGGCAGCATAACAATAAATCATCCACATATTGTAACAACACATAGGAATCTGGTGGTACCCATTCTCCCCTCAAGTACAGGATATATCTTGTGTGGTTTACGTTCTATGTCAGTATATGGGGGTGGGATGGCTGTGCTGGGGTCAATCAGAGCCTCAACATTTTTTGTTCTTCTATCTTTCATTTCCCAACCATCACAATCTGGATTATATTTCCACCCTTCTTCTTTCGCTCTATTTGAGACCTTAATTAAGCATTGAACCTGACGCATCCATTGCTTCTCTAACACCTCTCCTTGTCTGTCCCTTTTTATTTCACTCCATACATCCGGGTCTAAACCGCTGCTCCTTTCACCTTAAATTTACGAAGGACATCCTTTAAGTCCCTCGCTTCATCTTTCCCATAGATGTTTTTAATTATCTGTGGCACCGTATAATGCGCCACAATTCCCTGACGGGGTTTCGTGTTCTGCTGGCCCATTCTGACAGTCCGTGCCTAGGTAGCGTGTGGGACACTTAGTGTACAATATAAAACACTGAAAAAGCTACACTAGTTCCTCGTTGCCTTCCTCCTAGGGTGCCAGAATACTAAAAACCTCTCCTGGATGAGATTTCTGAAATCAAATTACTTTATATGCTAGCCAACTGAAAATATTATGACCAGACTGACGACTACAACATATACAAGCATTCCTTTAAGTGACCAGGTATCCGACTAGATCTCCGGGCTTATGGAGACCTTATTCCCCCCCGTATCTGGGATCCCTCTCATGCACTCTTATCCCTGCTTTATGGAGCAGACAGGGCTTATACTCTCAACCCGCCTATGGTTTATGAATTAGATGTGAGGTTAAGCATAAGCGTCAGACCCCCCGGAAGGGCGCATTCCGTTGCTTAGTTCGGCAATCCCCTTCTAACTCATACCATCCTTGACAAGGCTTATTCACTTTCTCAACAAGACAGACAACAAATAATTCCAGCAATATAAACCAAAATGTGCAGTAATTCTAGACTCACCACTACAGAGGCTGGTGTTTTAAAACCAGGAGAACCGTAACTGACAGGCAAAAATCAGGGGAGCACAGAATATAAGAAAAATAAAGCTTTTTCTTACCTGGCCAGGTTTTCAATCTGTGGTTCCCGGAATGCCTGTCCTTTTGTTCCGTCAGTCCCATTCATCCACCTCTTGTAGTATCATCGGTAAGTCCCTGTTTTCGGGCTCCAGAAATGTGAAGTGCAATTCTCAACTGAATTGCCTCTAGTTTATATTGCTTTGCCAAATTTAGCTCTCAAAGAAGTAAGACACAGAATCAGGAGTATCTGTATGTCAGTTCCGAGCATTAAAAGGTCCCGTAGTGAACTGACCTGCTTTATTTAAGCATTTATAGGGCTGGTTACAGAAACAAATTTCAGCAAATTTCCATATAAGGTAACAAGCAGTATATTTCAATATACATCACGCTGGACTTTCATCTGGAAAACCTTAAGCTAGTCTTGCAACATATGCTGACACGTACACATAATGTAGAGAAATGAAAAACAACTTAAGTAGAACTCTAGTCCATTATTTCCAACCTTATCAGCGCGAATAGTAACAATCTTCTGTTTGTTTATAGCTCACAGGCTTTGCTAAAACATGGAGCTCTGCTTCTTGAGCTGGGGAAAAAGGATCCAATGACTTTGAATACAGAATATCCTTCTGGGTGATAAACTGCATCCTCAAATCTCCAAAAAATGTAATATCTGGGTCTTCAGGGAGTGTGTCCTGCACTGGGCTCACAGCAGCTGATTCCTACACCATCAATTTAACACATGTGGTTTTTGCCTTTCTTTTGAATAAATGTACGCGTTTTTCATTGTTAGATTTGTACATAAACAAACTCATATTTTAAACCTTTCATTAGACAAACATTTAGTTAGCTGTATATTTGCTGCGCAGAATGTCGGATCATTAAAAATTAAATGCTTGACCAAAACAATATCTAACTTTGTCTAATAGCACCTTTGCATAAAAGCTACAGCTCTGATATATCGGGGTGAACCCTTCATTACTGGGTCCAGCTTGCATAAATATATTACAATGGCTTGTTTTCTATCACGCTGTTTGTGTAAGAAATCCATTTTCATGTTTCAAAAAACAACTTTTTCCTGGCAATATTATAATAAATTATAACAATACCCTGCGGTCATGGAGAGATGCCCAGTAATCCAAAATATTCTTCTGCTTATACCACTGTACTTACAAGGAAAAGGGGCACATTATTTCACAATCCACACATTATGCTTTGGATTTCAAAAATAAAAATAAATAAAACAAAGGGCCAAGAATCTGTATGATGGACCAGAAAGCATCAAAAACTAAAAAAACAACTGACTGCAGGTGGCATCTATCCTAACAGGGTGTGTGGACTTGATGTGATGGGTCTGTTATATTTAAATTTGATTTATTATTACTCTTACATCATGGACCACACATCAAGTTATTATCAAGAACCTTAAAATTTCATTTTTGTAGAAAAACTTCTTATGTATCCCATCCATCTTGGCTTTGTTAAATATTATGGCAGCTGTATTCCAAATAACAACCTCATCTTAATCTTTTTTCCTCTCAATAAGGGCTTATTGTATAAATGTAAAATGACAAAATTGTTATCTTAATCTAAACTAATCCCATTTTTACAAATTTCCCCAATAACCTGGATTTCATTTCCAACCAAAGGTTGTCTAAACCAGTTTCGATATATCTATATTATTAAAAAAAATGGTTAAACTCATATATATTAGAAATGAATACTCATTATTACTTAATTTTACTTAATTTCCCTTTTTTAAATGCACTGTTTCCACTATCAAAGGATATTCAATTTGTGTAATACACGGTTAAATGTAACCTTCATTTTACCATGTTTGGAAAACAGATTCAAAATAATTGTGATCACATTGCTTACCACTAGATTCGTTAACTCAGCGCATTTTGTTATAAATGTTTTGTCTAAAAAAAAACTGGAATTGGCATGGTGTCCTTCCAGCTTATCACTGACCTCTCATCCCAGCCACATTCTTTCATGAGAGCGCAAAGGAGGGGGTCACATCTGCGTACATGACACACACAAGCAATAGAACTAAAGGTCCCAGCATTCACACACATACACGAATATATCTCTCTTAAATCGCTTATTTTTCCCATTTGTACACAACACATGCATATCATTCTCTTACTTTCTTTTAACTCTTTAATATTTCCCTGCCTTAAATTCTGCATTCCTTATTTTGTTCAGATATCCTTTATCTCTAGCTTCTATGATCAGAAGGGCAGCCAGAGTGCTCATCTCATTTTCCCTCTCTGACAACTTAACATGAAAATGTCCCTGTCTGTCTAGTGTTATGGTCACCCTTGATCCATCCTGCTCACATAGCTGTTTCTCTAGCTGTTTACTCTGCATGATTCTTAGTTCCTGTGGACTTTGGTAACCCAGTTACCCATTGTGGATCCCTGTCCACTTTAACCATTAATCTAGTTGCTCAGAATAGGTGGAACCGCACCTTCGGTTCATATATAGCGCTCCTCTTTGGGCATTTTTGAGGGTCTCTTACCCTTCATTCCCTTACTTAATTCAATGCCCATAATGACTGGCCAGTCTTCTCTACATGTGCCTATACCCTCTTACCTTTAAACTAATTTATCTAGCAGATGTAGTACATACACCTGTGAACAGCACTATTCTTCCCTTTCTTATCTATAACACTCCGATGGACAATAGACAGGGACAACATAACATATAACCACCAATCAATACAGTTCGATTAAGGGGAGTAAAATAGGTACCCTTTGTCCCGAAAATGCCTTACCGACCAAGGAAGTCTGATAACTCAAATGTAAGCAAAAGGCTTACCTCAGCCGGCTGATTATCAGAAATTCCCGGATCGTCTCAAGCTCCTCGTTTCGGATACTCAGGGTCACCTTGAATCCCCTCCTAAGGCAAAGCTCGCCATGCTGACTCGGTTAAATTGATGATAGGCAACTCCTATCCTCATATTGATTAGTGGTTCCAAATTAATAATAACTACTGCAGTAGGGAACAGACGCAAAAGATACGCTCAGCATCTTTCCAAATAACTGTTCTGCTTTATTATGACGCAATTGAAGGTTTTTATACACATGATTACGTAGGGATCACATTAATATTATAATTGTACGTTTATGGTAACAAGGGGCGTTACATAGGCAGGCTAATTCTAATCAGGACTCGAAAGAATGTAAACATGTACTGAAAACATTATTAGTGCCGTGTGCACAGTGAGGGCAGTGTGCAATACATACAAAATAGAATACAATTATATACAGAACTTACAAATTTCCATTACAACTTCAACCACTAAAATACTGCAAAATGGCCACTAATTGTAGCTGATGAGCATAGAAAATAAATACATTAGGCTAAATACGGGGAGAAATCTTGATATCTGGTCAGACTTAGGATAAGGGGCCTGTGAGGTTGAGTTGGCCAGTATATTCAGAACAGATGAATGTAATCACAGTTGTTTTGACTTCAGGAGATTCTTGGTTCTGCCATGCCCACATCTTCAGCCGGTGTGGGTATCACCATGGTTTTATAAGTGGGGGGGGGGTACACAAAGTCTATTCAGAGAAACCAAGTGGTGAAGAGAGGCTGTAAGGTCTTCCATTTTCCTTTTACTGATTTTGGGGAACCAAACCTTCATAGGAGGGGTTATGGCTTCCATAGGTTGGTAATACTTGCTCTGGGTGTGATAGATAAATGTATGATAAGAGATCATTTATACCTTTTACTTATCAGGATAAGATATGAACTAAATAGCTGCTGGATTCTTTCCTCGCCAACTTGGGTGAGGCAGAGGATTAGTCTTTGGATTTCTTCCCAGAATGGGCTGATTAAGGCACAGTTCCCGAAAATATGGAGGAGCATGCTGGGTGCAGATTGGGAGTGCCAACGTATAAGAGGGACTCACTGACAGATTTTGTGTAGGAGTGTCTGTACTTCGTACCAACGAGATAGTCTTTTGAAGCCCTGAGGAATTACTCTATGAGCATAATACATTGCTCCATCTATTTGTCTATATCCGGGTGTATGATGGGGGTCACATGGTGAGTTGCAGGGTAATAAGGAGCTTGTATAAATAAGAGGGCAAGTGGGACACTGGGGACTGATCATAACATAGGCCCTAAAAGGGGGTGGTGGTCCTGGAAAGTAGGGAATGTCCTGGTAAATCTTTTGGGAAGTGTTAAAGTTTATAACCCGTATACCAGGGATCTCCAAACTACGGCCCTTCAGCTGTTGCCGAACTACACGTCCCTTGAGGCATTGTAAAACTCAATTCACAGACATGACTAAGCATGATGGGAATTGTAGTTCCCGAACAACTGGAGGGCAATAGCTTGGAGACCCCTGCCGTATACCATCAAGTGGTAGAAATATCACATTTTGGATATTAGATTTTGGGTTTCCTATCACCTCAAGTATTCAGCCTGAGGGGGTAGAAAAATGGAGGCGTCTAAAGTTACCGGTACTCCTGAGATGTTTGAGGCTCCTGAGATGTTTGAGGCTGGGTTCACACTATCTTCGCATGCAGCTCACAGCAGGGGTCCGGTGCGTCTCCGTTCACCGTTTCAGGTCCGATTTCAGGCCAAATTTTTGCCTGAATTCAGACCTGAAATGGACCAAAAGACACACAGGGTTCCTGTGCAAATTCGTACCGGAGCCGTAGCGGATATATATGAACCAGCTCCATAGAGAGCCAGTCAAAATCTCCCGCTATTGTGAATTGGATGCGGAGAACCCGCATCCAATTCACAATAGTGTGAACCCAGCCTAAAGTGTTTGTTGTCTGTGAAGAGAGAAAAATCTACGTCTCCCAAATTCGGCGTTCTAGATGGGAGGTAGGCAGAAATCAAAGATAGAGGGAACGTCTGAACAAGAATGCAGAAGAAGGTAGCCTTATTGTCAGGTGAGGTTTGAGGAGCCACGAATGATCAACGGACCTTCAGCTTGGAGTGGTTGTTTAGGAGAAGAAAGCTTATTTGGTGTTGGGTAGGTAAGCATTGTTTCCCCAAGTTTCCCTGTAAATAAGAGATTTTTGACCATTTTCATTGGAAAAGTATGTTAATGGCATCCAATGAGGTAATGCTTGTGACATTTGGGCTGCAAACATTTTTGTAGATAGATTGAACAACCTAATTTATTGTTCCAAGTTCACATAAAAAAAACAAGCAGAAATATACAATGAGCAATGATATTATGTAGATGTACGTTTATTAAACAGAGATAAATTATCTCATTTCAGTTCTCAGAGAAAAATCATCTCCTCTGGCACCCGGCTTATGAAGCGGAGAACATTTGCAGCTGAGTTTAAAAGGTGAAACCAAAGTTAACAAGACCGTTTGATTACATGAAAATAAAAGCACTGACCCCTCGCGCTTTTTTTTTTAACTCTCTTTTTTTTTTTTACACACATTTTGGCATATTCTTTAACCTCTTCAGCCCCGGAAGGTTTTACCCCCTTCATGATCAGCCCATTTTTTGCGATACAGCACTGCGTTACTTTAACTGACAATGGCGCGGTCGTGCAACGCTGTACCCAAATACATTATTTGTCCTTTTTTCACACAAATAGGGCTTTCTTTTGGTGGTATTTGTTCACCTCTGCTGTTTTTATTTTTTTGCGCTGTAAACAAAAGACGGATGACATTGAAAAAAAAAAAAACAATATTTTTTACTTTTTGCTATAAAACATCCAATAAAAAAAATGTGAAAAATCAAATTTCTTCATAAATTTAGGCCAATATGTATTTTGTAGGGCTGTGGAAATTAAAGACTAATTCCCTGATTAATTAATCGATTAATTTTTTTGATTGATCAAAATTCTTTTGATCGTTACTCACCTCTCCGCCGGCTTCCGGGTCTTCAGGGAGTTCCGTCGGAGATCCGGTGATGTCACGGACATCGATGTCACCGGACTCCTCTCCCCTTCCCCAGGTGCCTCCATCTGCTAACGAAGGGAAGGGAGGAGGAGTCCGGTGACGACGAAGTTCTGATTGAACGTAACGTGTACGGGGGAGGAGCTACGCATGACGCCACCCGCTACTGCCCGATTGTCGGCTTTACATGCTGTGTTTTTATCACCTTTATGTGAGTAGTTTGTGTTTGAACACAAAAATTAAATCTTATGTTTAAGCGGTGAGCACTTAGATCTTTTCTTTCCACCCATGACCTGGCCTCCTTGCTGAGATCTAAGGAGACGTGAGAGAAGTTTATGGTCCGTGTTAACCCTTTTCATACCCGCTTGCATGACCACCTGTTTGCACAGGGGTCCATGCCATAAGGTGAGAGTGATTAGTTAGACCGGAGGTGGAGGGATTGTCACGCTACTGTGGAAAAAAAAATTACTTACGTCAGTGCTACAGTTTGAATTTAAAACGTATTTGTGTGAACTGTGAAGTTAAGTCATGGATTGTGGAAACGAACTAGTGTCGGGTGATTGTATATAGTGTATACCACATTTACCACTGACTAATGCAGAGTTGCAATGCAAGGAGATCAGCTAAAAGTAGTTGGATCTGTATGTGCGTTATAATTAATCGAAATTAGTCGATTAATCAATAAAAAAAAAAAATCGATTAATCGAACATGAAAATTTTAATCAGCAACAGCCCTAGTATTTTGCTACATATTTTTGGTAAAAAAAAAAATCCCAATAAGCGTATATTGATTGGTTTGCGCAAAAGTTATCATGTCTACAAACTATGGGATATTTTTATGGAATTTTAATTTTTTTTACTAGTAATGGCGGCAATCAGCGACTTATAGCAGGACTGCAATAGTAAGTGACACTTTTTGGGGACCAGTGACACCAATACAGTGATCAGTGCTAAAAAATATGCACTGTCACTGTACTAATGACACTGTCAGGGAAGGGATTAACATCGGGGCGATTAAAAGGTTTAAATGTGTTCCCTGGGAGTGCTTACTAACTGTGGGGGGAGTGCTGTGACTGGGGGGGGGAGACAGAGATCCGTGTTCCTGCTTAGCAGAAACACAAGAGCTCTGTCTTCCCTACTAACAGAACGGTGATCTTCCTTGTTTACATAGGCAGACTGCCATTCTGTCTGCCTCAGGAACGATCAGCGGGTCTGGCCGGACATTGGGTCCGCGGCACTAGATGATTGGCTCCCACTGTGTCCAATCACAACGGAAACAGGTTGCCAGCATGCGTGCCCCTGACCCGAAGAAAAAAATCACGTACAGGTACGTGAGCTCGTGCTGAAGGGCCGCCCGGCCGCAGTATATATGCATGGGGCAGCCCTGAATCGGTTTAAGGTGTATTTTGGCCCCTTTTCGTTGCACATTTTGGCATTACTTACGTGCATTTTGTCACTTTTTAACATGCCATTTTGGCGTAGTTTTTTTTATTGTGTATTTTGGCATTTTCTAAACACACATTTTGGCACAGGTTTTTTTTAAATGCTTCTTGGTGTGGTTTTTGGCGCTTTTTTCAGCACGTATTTTGGCACTTTTTAACGTGCATTTTGATTTAGTTTTTATACGTATTTTGACAAACAGCACATTGGCTAGCCACTTTTGGGGAACCATTAACAATTAATGGCACAGCATGCATAAACTGCATTTTGCATACGTTTCTGAAAAGCACACAACAACGCGGGTAAAAAAATAAGCCAAAATACATGTTAAAAAAGCTCCAAAATGCACATCAAAATGTGCTAAAATGCACTTAAAAAAACACGCCAAAATGTGTGTTGAAAAAAGCAGCAAAACTTGTGTTAAAAAACCTGCACCAAAATGCACATAAAAAAGGCCCAAACAGCCAAATGGAACCTTTTTTGGGCATGGATCGTTGATGCGTTTTTTCAATGCGCATTTTGGCGTGTTGGTAGCATATTTGTCAAATGACAAAATGTGTAGCAAAATACATGTCTGCTAACCACATTTGGGGTGTCATTAACAATGAATGGCACCCAAAAGTTCACTGCGCATTTTGACACAATTTTAGCGCAATTTGGAATGGCCGCAAGAATTGTGCAATTCTGCCAACAATTCCGCAATGCTGAGATGTGAATGGGTCCTAAAAGACAATATACTATAACTATAGTGTGTGTATATAATCAATATATATATAATTACATCAATTAATAAAAATAGCAAATAAAAAACATATAAAATAAATGACAAATAACTAAATAATTAATTGAAATAAATAAATGTGCCAAAAGTGAAAAATTATTTGTATAAGAAAGACTATATATAAAAGTTTCAACACAACACAGTGCTCTACCACCTGGTGAAATGCACGCTCACCTTGCTACTGGAGGTCATGTCTCCATGTTCTAGTCGGAGGTCACGTCTCCGTGTTCTAGTTGGAGGTCATATACCTTTGTTCTAGTTTGAGGTCATGTCCTCGTGTTCTAGTTGGAGGTCATGTCCTCATGTTCTAGTTGGAGGACATGTCCTTGTGTTCTAGTTGGAGGACATGTCGTCTTGTTCTAGTTGGAGGTCATGTCCTCATGTTCTAGTTGGAGGTTGTGTCCTTGTGTTGTAGTTGGGGGTCATATCCTTATTTTCTAGTATGAGGTCATATCCCTGTGTTCTAGTATGAGGTCATGTTCCCGTGTTCTAGTTGAAGGTCATGTCCTCATGTTCTAGTTGGAGATCATGTCCCTGTGTTCTAGTGGGAGGTCATATCTCCGTGTTCTGGTTGGAGGTCATGTCACCGTGTTCTAGTTCAAGGTTTCTCAGGTTCTATTTGGACATTGTGTCCTCATGTTCTAGTTGGAGATCATTTCCTCATGTTCTAGCTGGAGGTCATGTCCTCGTGTTCTAGTTGAAGGTAATTTTCTCATGTTCTACTTGGAGATCATGTGTCATGTCCTCAAGTTCTAGTTAGAAGTAATTTCCTCATGTTCTAGCTGCAGATCATGTCCTGTGTTCTAATCAGAGGTTATGTTTCTGGGTTCTAGTCAGAGGTCATGTCTCTGTGTTCTAGTTGGAGGCAATGTCCCCTTGTTCTAGTTGGAGGTCATGTTCTAGTCAGAGGTCATGTCTCCGTGTTCTTCTATGAAGTCATGTCCCCATGTTCTAGTTGGAGGTCATGTCTCTGTGTTCTAGTTGGAGGTCATATCCTCGTGTTCTAGTTAGAGGTCATGTCCTCGTATTGTAGTTGGAGGTCATATCCCTGTGTTCTAGTTTGAGATCATATCCCTGTATTCTAGTATGAGGTCATGTCTCCATGTTCTAGTTGGAGGTCATGTCTCCGTGTTCTAGTTGGGGGTCATGTTTCCGTGTTCTAGTACAAGTTAATGTCTCTGTGTTCTAGTTGAAAATCCTGCCCCCTGAACTTTATTCCCCCCTTCATGTATTTCAAAGTTTGAGTGATGCCCTCCCCCCATTCCTTTTGTTCCTCCAGACTGTACATACTACATACCTTCCTTAATTCCTGATATGTACAGACTTGTATTCCATTAAAAGGATGCCCAAGAAGTACAAGATTTGAAATATTACCTGGAGGTTTTCTGCTCTGAGCTCTTGCTATCCAACATGTTAAACATTGACAGATCCTGCTGCAGCTAAAACAACACCTACTTTTTAAAAACGACACGTATTTTCGCATTTATTTTATATGTTACCTGGACGTAGTTTGCAGCTGTCCTGATAGGATGGTCCATTATGCCATATTGTGCTATGTTCTGCTTCTATCAATGACTCACGTCTGCATTCAAGGTAAGATGTGAAATGATTATGCTGCAATAAGCTTTTTAGGTTTAATACTTCATATATTTTGAGTTTGGCTTCTGCGGTTCCCTTGCCAGAACACAATAACCCAGTGGAGGAGGTCGCCACAAGAACATTATTTCGTTAGTACGGGGACCTCTCAGTATTAAGCTGGGTACACACAGGCTGAAAATCAGGCAGTTCAGCCTGTGTGTACAGCTCCTATTCCAACAGAAGCCTGTCTCAGGACCAGATTCTGTCCAACCAGCATACAGGAAAACCAGCATTTGTTCAGCACTCGCAGCCAATGGCTATAGTCACCGATCACTGTGTTCTGGGGGTGCAGTCAGACCACAATAGCTCAGCGGGGGAGATCGCCGCATCAGATGTGTGTGTGAGTGGGATGAAGCAGTCGGTGGGTGCTATCCCGGCTGGGAGGGTTGGGGTTAAATTTTGCCCGCTCTCCTGTCGTTTTGGCGGGTTCTCCTGTCTGGGTCCGCCCCACTTACCCTGTGAGATATAAATTGGGACAGTGATCCGGTTCAAGAGAGTTCCCCCAAGGGGTCCCAGGGAGTCTTCCTTGGCCCCACAAGAGAAACTGAGTGGGCACGGTTCAGCCTTAAGTGTGAGACCCGCAGGGGTAGAGTAGAAGAATGTTGTCTGTTGTGGCCTGCCACAGAGACTTTTAACTTCGGTTCGCCCTGAAGAGGCCAGCACTGGATTATGCCTCAGAAGGATCTTCACTTGTGTGAGAGAGCCTGTAAAGGACTATGGACACTTTTTCAGGTATGCCGGTGCAGCACCCAAGCCTGTCGTTATAGTTAGGGAATTAGGACAGTATCGTGTCTTGCCTGTTGGACTGTAAAAGTTTGAGGTCATGTCCTCGTGTTCTAGTTGAAGGTCATGTCCTCATGTTCTAGTTGGAGGACATGTCCTTGTGTTCTAGTTGGAGGACATGTCGTCTTGTTCTAGTTGGAGGTCATGTCCTCATGTTCTAGTTGAAGGTTGTGTCCTTGTGTTGTAGTTGGAGGTCATATCCTTATTTTCTAGTATGAGGTCATATCCCTGTGTTCTAGTATGAGGTCATGTTCCCGTGTTCTAGTTGGAGGTCATGTCCTCATGTTCTAGTTGGAGATCATGTCCCTGTGTTCTAGTAGGAGGTCATATCTCCGTGTTCTGGTTGGAGGTCATGTCACCGTGTTCTAGTTTGAGGTTTCTCATGTTCTATTTGGACATTGTGTCCTCATGTTCTAGTTGGAGATCATTTCCTCATGTTCTAGCTGGAGGTCATGTCCTCGTGTTCTAGTTGAAGGTAATTTTCTCATGTTCTACTTGGAGATCATGTGTCATGTCCTTAAGTTCTAGTTGGAAGTAATTTCCTCATGTTCTAGCTTCAGATCATGTCCTGTGTTCTAATCAGAGGTTATGTTTCTGGGTTCTAGTCAGAGGTCATGTCTCTGTGTTCTAGTTGGAGGCAATGTCCCCGTGTTCTAGTTGGAGGTCATGTTCTAGTCAGAGGTCATGTCTCCGTGTTCTTCTATGAAGTCATGTCCCCATGTTCTAGTTGGAGGTCATTTCTCTGTGTTCTAGTTGGAGGTCATATTCTCGTGTTCTAGTTAGAGGTCATGTCCTCGTATTGTAGTTGGAGGTCATATCCCTGTGTTCTAGTTTGAGATCATATCCCTGTATTCTAGTATGAGGCCATGTCTCCGTGTTCTAGTTGGGGGTCATGTCTCCGTGTTCTAGTTGGGGGTCATGTTTCCGTGTTCTAGTACAAGTTAATGTCTCTGTGTTCTAGTTGAAAATCCTGCCCCCTGAACTTTATTCCCCCTTTCATGTATTTCAAAGTTTGAGTGATGCCCTCCCCCCATTCCTTTTGTTCCTCCAGACTGTACATACTACATACCTTCCTTAATTCCTGATATGTACAGACTTGTATTCCATTAAAAGGATGCCCAAGAAGTACAAGATTTGGAATATTACCTGGAGGTTTTCTGCTCTGAGCTCTTGCTATCCAACATGTTAAACATTGACAGATCCTGCTGCAGCTAAAACAACACCTACTTTTTAAAAACGACACGCATTTTCGCATTTATTTTATATGTTACCTGGACGTAGTTTGCAGCTGTCCTGATAGGATGGTCCATTATGCCATATTGTGCTATGTTCTGCTTCTATCAATGACTCACGTCTGCATTCAAGGTAAGATGTGAAATGATTATGCTGCAATAAGCTTTTTAGGTTTAATACTTCATATATTTTGAGTTTGGCTTCTGCGGTCCCCTTGCCAGAACACAATAACCCAGTGGAGGAGGTCGCCACAAGAACATTATTTAGTTAGTACGGGGACCTCTCAGTATTAAGCTGGGTACACACAGGCTGAAAATCAGGCAGTTCAGCCTGTGTGTACAGCTCCTATTCCAACAGAAGCCTGTCTCAGGACCAGATTCTGTCCAACCAGCACACAGGAAAACCAGCATTTGTTCAGCACTCGCAGCCAATGGCTATAGTCACCGATCACTGTGTTCTGGGGGTGCAGTCAGACCACAATAGCTCAGCGGGGGAGATCGCCGCATCAGATGTGTGTGTGAGTGGGATGAAGCAGTCGGTGGGTGCTATCCCGGCTGGGAGGGTTGGGGTTAAATTTTGCCCGCTCTCCTGTCGTTTTGGCAGGTTCTCCTGTCTGTCCCCACTTACCCTGTGAAATATAAATTGGGACAGTGGTCCGGTTCAAGAGAGTCCCCCAAGGGGTCCCAGGGAGTCTTCCTTGGCCCCACAAGAGAAACTGAGTGAGCACGGTTTAGCCTTAAGTGTGAGACCCGCAGGGGTAGAGTAGAAGAATGTCGTCTGTTGTGGCCTGCCACAGAGACTTTTAACTTCGGTTCGCCCTGAAGAGGCCAGCACTGGATTATGCCTCAGAAGGATCTTCACTTGTGTGAGAGAGCCTGTAAAGGACTATGGACACTTTTTCAGGTATGCCGGGGCAGCACCCAAGCCTGTCGTTATAGTTAGGGAATTAGGACAGTAGCGTGTCTTGCCTGTTGGACTGTAAAATGTCTACCTTTGCACCTTTATTAAGTAAAGCATTTAAAACGTTGTCCTTGCCTGGTCTAAAGTTATTAAAGAGGTGTATTGTAAGTAGCCAGCATACGGTCATCCAGTGGGTCTTAACACATTGGGGTATAAAGACATCAAGTAGTTGCCGAGAGTAATGGAAGTGTATAGGCAGCACAGCCTCTGGCAGCAAAGGAGATGTTGTTGGCACTGCTTCCACCAGTGGGAGCAGAGGGAACTGCAGAGGTTCTCCATCCTGTACAGAGGTATGGAAGTCCAAGACTCAAGTTGAGTGCATGTGTGGAGCCCACGCAGAGTGCATGGCAGGTCCCACTCCTCTACTGGGGTTGTAGTGGAAAATGTTGGACAGGTGATTGTGGAAATTGGCCCAGCATGTCCCTCTAAAATGCAAGTTGGTGTGGACGTTGTGCATTGAAATGAGAAAGCGAGAGTTAACTGGAGAACAGCTGGTGTGTGCAGTGTACATGGCGTACGTTCATCACTCAGAGTAGAGGCCCACCTTAAGGTTGGGTGTTCTCCAGGGCAGCCTCAGCCTTGTCACAAGGCATCGAGGAAAACAACAAAAAGCAAAGCTACCCCGTGTATGCAAAGTGACCCTGTAACAAAGTGCCCAACATAGCCCAGAAGAACCCACCCTGGGGTAGGTTTCTCATGGGACCCTTGTTTGGCACCCAACAAGGAGGGAAACATGGAGGACGTGACTGACATCCGCACACCAGCCCTTACATGTTAGTATGGTGAACGGTATGTTTTTTTTGTCGCTCAGCCCGCTGGGTTGAAAAAAAAAAAAATTACCATGTGTAACCAGCATCAGGCTGGAGAGACAATACAAGAGAAGACATCATCACTCTGTGCTGCGCCTGCTAGATCCCTAGAAAAGATCTCCTACAATCTTAGATGAATGATGTATGTGGGATTAATATTGACTTTAAATCATCAGCATGTGAACCAAAACATATGTACATACAAATGAAGGGACCATCTGGTATTAAGCATTGAGATAAGCTCCATGTAAAAGTCATCCGTTCCCAATCCAGTCCACACCAGAGCCGCTGACAGGAGCGCTGCAAAGCCGGGGCAGGATTCCAATCAAGCCACCGGGGAGCCATCACAGGTGGCTCGATCTGTCAAGGAGCCAATGTGCTGTCAAGAAGCATGCGGATAGGAGGGGATGGCAGAGAGATGAGGATATCACTATGCAGCAACAAGCTGGGGACAGGTCTAGGATAACCTTGGCTCAGAGAAATACTGTATGTCATATATACTATACCTTTCATAAATGAACACAGTGAGATTTTGGTGCTGATCATTCACTGTGTTCATTCATCACTGTGTTAATTCTGCTTCAGTTTGTGAATGAAGAGGAGCCTTCTTATTCATTCACCTGTATAGAGCACTTCTTGTTCACTACTCTGTAGGGTTGTCATCTTTTCTTCAAGCCAAAGCCTGAACACTTTAGCAGTGACATTTTTTTTTGGGGGGGGGGGGGGGTATACGCTATAAGATTGTAAAAGTACTTGAAGCGAACCGCTGGAGTGGGTCGTGCGTTAACACATACACTTTATGGAGAATCTAATCTCTTGGGGATTTTGTGCTTGAGCGTTCGCCCCATGCGTGGTTTAGCTCCCGTGACAGAGGACCCACTCGTACAGCATCACACACCCCCATTTTTCCTTGTCAAAAGAAGTTTATTGAGTATACAATGTTATAAAGATACATAACGTAAGTTTACAAGGATCTATAAAGTAAGCTCATTGTTTTACAGTAGGGTTTATATAGGTAAATATCATGAAATTTCAAATATTAAACATTGGGTTCACGTAAACCTAAATTAAAGATATATATAATTTCCTTAGTTACTTTTGTAGGTATTTAAATGATTTATACCTACTATACATATTGTTTACAAGTAGAGTGTATATAGGTCAAATAAATTCTGATAATGAGCTTTAATCGTAAGGTGGAGAAAAGGAAAGAGAAAGAAGAAAAAGGGTTGAAAGGTAGAGGTATGGTCCACAAGGTTGTCCCGCTCGTCAGTTTATTATTCTTTTTAGTTCTCTTTGAAGCCTTAGAATGGGTGTCTCTGTAAGTCATTTAATCTGTTACCATGGCAACAGGACAGAGTCATTGAAGTTTGACAGGAACTGTTGTTTTATCCAAGGATGCCAAAGTTTTTCAAATTTTGGAATTTGATTTTGATCGATGGCTACCATCTTAGCATGGGACATTGTATTATTCATTCTGTGAATTGTTTCTGCTAGTACCAATGTAGGAGATTTCCATGCCTTGGCCACTGTTTGTTTTGCAGCCGTTATTAGTTGGATCATAAGTTTGAATTGAGAGAGTGTTAACCATTCCGGTTTTAGATTAAGTAAAGTTAAATATGGATCTGGTTGTATTATTTTTTAAAATATTTTAGATGCAATCACGAAGACTTCCTTCCAGAAGGTTTGGATTACTGGGCATGTCCACCATATGTGTAAATATGTGCCTATTTCTTGGCATCCTCGAAAACAAAGAGCTGAGGTATTAGGTGAATATTTTGCCACTCTAGCGGGTACAAGGTACCAGCGAGTTAGGACTTTATAATTTGTCTCCAGTGCTAAGATGTTGGGTGAAGATGACTTAGATGTGAGCCATATGTTAGACCAGTCCGTGTCTTCTAAAGTTCGTCCTAGGTCCTCCTCCCACCTCTGAACGTAAGAGGGTCTATTAAGATTTGCTACTCCATTTAATTGATTATAAAGTGATGAAATTGTACCTTTAGCAAATGGATCTTTTGTACAGATTGATTCAAAAATGGATAATTGGGATAATGGTGTATCCCCTTTTAGGAATGGTGTATAGAAATTTTTGATTTGGAGATATCTAAATATCTCAGAGTTTGGTAGATCATATTTTTCTCTAAGCGATGGGAATGAAAGGAATGATTTAGATGCTATGAAGTCATTTAGTGTCTGAATGCCTGATGTTGTCCAAGCTTTAAAAGAATTTGGGTAGATCCATGCCGGATAAAAGGCCGGATTTCTGATAAAAGAAAGGAGAGGATTGTGTGGAGATTGTAACTGATATTTGGTTTTTAGTTTATCCCAGAGAGATAAGAAGTGTTTAGTTATGGGATTATGAATTTTAAAGCGGTCTTTAGGATCAAGCCATAATAAATTTGATATTAATAGAGGGTCATTTTCTGAAGCCTCTATAAATACCCATAATGGGATTTCCTGTTTTGCATGGTATTTGGACAGACTGGCCAAATGTGCTGCTCTGTAGTAGTTAGTAAAATTAGGGTATCCCAGGCCTCCTTTATTTTTGGGAAGATGTAGTGTGTGTATAGGTATACGTGGTTTAGAAGAGCCCCATATAAACGAAGTTGCTCTTTTTTGTACTATTCTCAAAAAATAGGAAGGAATTGGAATAGGGAGGACTCTGAATAGATAAAGCAATTTGGGTAGAATAGTCATTTTGATTGCATTAATCTTCCCTATCCAGGATAAAGGAAGTTGCGACCATTGTTTTATTAGATTTGTGATCTGTCTTAATACAGGAGGATAATTAGTTGAGAATAAGTCAGAATGAGATGCTGTTAAATGAATTCCAAGATATGGGATTGATTTTCCTGCCCATGTGAATGGGAGTGCAGCCCTAGCCGGGATCAATTCCATGTTTGTGAGTGAAATATTAAGCACTAGGCATTTCTTGGGATTGATCATAAGGCCGGATAGGGCTGCAAACCCATCAAGAGCTGGTATTAAGTTAGGACCAGAGACCTGTGGTGATGATAGAAAAAGTAATATATCGTCTGCAAATATACATAATTTGTGTGTAATACCTCCTACTTCAATGCCAGTTATAGTTTGGTTTGTTCTGATGTATTGGGCCATGGGTTCGAGTATAAGGGCAAATAATAAGGGAGATAATGGGCAACCCTGTCGGGTACCTCTTTCGATATTAAAGGCTTCAGATTTGTATCCAGCATATTTTATATAGGCTTTGGGTTTATTATATAATGCTTTGATCCATGTTAAAAAGTGGGGTCCAAAACCCCATTTTTGTAATGAATATTGCATATATTGCCAGGATACTGTGTCAAATGCCCTCTTAATATCGAGAGATAGAAAACATAAAGGGATTTTCCGTTTTTTAGCAATATGTGCCAATAACACTGCCCTGCGTATATTATCGCCTGCCTGTCTATTTGGCATGAAGCCTACTTGATCTCTATGTATTAATTTTCCTATAATGCTATTGAGGCGTTTTGCTATTATTTTTGCTAATAATTTAATATCGAGGTTTAACAGAGAGATAGGCCGATAATTCACACAGGAAGTATCATCAGAAAGAGGTTTTGGGATCATACAAACAATTGCCATTAGTGTTTCTTGCCGAAAAGAATGTACATCTAGAAGTTTGTTAAAAGTTTCAGTGAGAATGGGAGAGAGTATTTCTGAGAATGTTTTATAGTATAAAGCCGAGTAGCCGTCTGGGCCTGGTCTTTTGTTAAGTTTTAGGTCTTTTATGGCGTTAGCAACTTCATCTATAGTTATAGGCTCATCCAAACTGCTTTTTTGATTCTGAGATAACTCAGGTAAGGTTATTTTTGAGAAGAAGGATTCAGCCTCTGTAGGATTAAATTCATTGTTTGTCTTGTATAAAGTTGCGAGATGTGAGTGAAATTTATGGACTATTTTAACTGGATTACAAGTGTAAACATTTTTTGATAATTTCAAACGTATTGGTTTGAAAGATTTGTTAGTTGAATTTAATGCCCGAGCCAAATATGTACCTGGTTTGTTTGTATTCATGTAGAAATTGTGTTTGGAGCGTTTGAGGGATTTATCAACTGACTCAGTGAGAAATAGATCGTATTCCAATCTAGATTTTTCCAGATGAGATTTTGTACTCTGAGATGGATTATCTTGAAATGATATGTAGGCTGCATTAAAATTGAGTTCTAGTTTTTTTGCTAGATTTTTGCGTTCCCGTTTAAATAATGCCATTTGTCTTTGTATTGTACCACGTAAGACAGGCTTATGAGCTTCCCACAGTGTTATTGGGGAGATGTCTGTTGTATTATTAATTGATATGTATTCCTTTAAAGCTTGTTCAATGGCCATCTGATGTAGTGGGTGTTTGAGCATTATGTCCGGTAAGTACCACGTTGGGTCATGCGCTTTTGGTATGGCTGAGGCTATAGTAGTGTATACTGCATTATGGTCAGACCACGGAATCGGAATTATATCTGATGCAATAATTTCTGGTATCATTCCTATTGTTAGAAAAATATGATCTATTCTGGTGAAGGTTTGATGAGGGTGCGAGAAATAAGTGAATTTCTTTTTCATTGGGTTACTTTCTCTCCATGAATCTACCAGATTGTATTTGGAAAGAAGTTGAGAAAAAGGTAATCTAGAGGTTATTTTGGATGGTGTAAAAGGTGATTTATCTAGAAATGGGAGGAGGACCTGGTTCGAATCCCCACACATTATCACTGTTCCTATTTTGTGTGTATTAATCACTTGTAATATATGTGAGAGGAATGGTGTAGGTTGTTTGTTAGGAGCGTAGTAGGAAATCACTGTGATTGCTGTATCCATTATATAACCCATGAGTATCAGGTATCTACCTTCTGGGTCTTTAATTTCTGATGATAAGGTGAATGGTGTGGATCGGTGAAATGCAATTAGAGTTCCCCTTTGCTTGGTACAGGCAGAAGCCGTGGAGTAGAATCTTTGGTGAAGTCTGTTTCTTGGAGGCATACTATGTGAGCCTTCTTGTTATGGAAAGTACGGAAGGCTTTGGTCCTTTTTTGAGGGACATTTATTCCCTGAACATTCAGGGAAAGTATATTCAGTGGTGCCATGGCAAAAGATCAAATAGTTTTGACTTACTTTTTGTTATGCAGAGCTGACTGCGCAGATCAACCTGTGTGGACTGAAGAGATGAATAGATAAAAAAGAAACCAGTGAATTCTGGAGTAAAGAGTAAACAAAAAACATATGAGATTAGATGATACATTGTATAAATAATTTTTTGCAAGTAATCACAATTTACCCGTAAAAGAGAATAAATATCTCTCTCAGGGGAATAAGTGCCTTCGTCACACTCCCACATAATATGGTTGGGAGAATGAGGAGGGCTAATGGGGGTACACGGATCTTCCGCTTACAGGAGAGAAGTGCTTTGTCAAAAGACATCAAAATGATGTTTCATTAATTGGAGTGCAGAATATAGTTTTTGTTGAAATTATTTATTCTAGGGTGGTTGTATATGGTTAGTCTTGCCCTAGGCTAAATAATTCAGTTAGAAAGGTACTGTTAATAACTTTGGTATTGATGAAGATAGTATGAATTATTTTGGGATTTTAACCCTTTTAGAGTAAACAATTACATATTTTATTCATATGTAACTGTTTAGATATGTTAACTCATAAAATTGAGGTTGTATTGCTTCAGATTAGAATAAACAAAAACATAATTCTAGGAACTAGTTAGGTAATAATATATTTGTTTTAAGAAAAAAAAAGAAAAAGCTTCCATTACTTCTGGATTATTGAACATATTTGTCCTAAAAAGTAATAAATCCATTGTTATTACCTGATAATATATAACTGAATAAGAATTTCCTTATTTCACTTATATATTCTAAGGCTATATGAATCAGAAGTAATAAGAAATATAACTGGAATGTAACATGATCCCACACAGTGTGTGACTATCAGAATGCAGTTACATTCAGTTATAAATACAGGTTTTTTATAGAGAACTATCTCTTAGTATAATAAATGAAGAGATATCAGGAATTAGGATGTCAGTCCATTGAATCTTCTTGGTCCATGGATGATGTGGCATAACGGCCTCTTTTGTGAGAATGATGATTCCCATTTTGTTCAGAAATTTTCTGGGTGCTGCCTGAAGGTGAAGATGATGCCATTCTTCTGCGTGTGGGAGTGTTGCTGCTTGTGGGTTCTGTCAGATTTAATTTTAAAAGGGTTTGTTGTAGTTCATCTGCTGATCTGCTTCTGTAAATTGTACCTTGGTAGTTAAATCTGACTGAAAAAGGGAAGCCCCATTGATACATAATGTTGTGGCGTTGCAGTTCCATTAGTTGGGGTTTCATGGATCGTCTTTTAGTAATAGTAAGTTGGGATAGGTCAGCAAAAATTTGATAATTGTGTCCTTGAAAATTAAGTTCCTTTTTTTCTCTTGCAGCAATTAGTATTTGTTCTTTAGTTCTGTAATAATGAAATTTTGTGATTATATCATGTGGGGGTCTATCTTTCTTTTTGGCTGTGAGGGCTCTGTGTACTCTGTCCAGTTCTAAATGTTCAATAGGGATATCTGGCTTTAGTTCTTGTAATAGAGCAGTAATAGTAGATTGCAGGTCTGTCACAGTTTCAGGTATTCCCCTTATGCGCAAGTTTGAACGTCTGGCTCTATTTTCGTAATCTTCGAGCTTAGTTTGAAGTATTAAATTCTCTTTTTTTAATTGTTCCAATTCTGTTATATTTTCTTGGGTTGTAATTTCAATTTCATCCATTTTTATTTCTAAGGCTGCGGTGCGGTTTCCCAGCTCTCTTATTTCTTTGGTTAGGCTTTTTGTTATTTGGTCTGAGGTTTGTTTTAAAGCCTTATGAAGCATCTTTTCAAATTGTAATAATATTTCTGGGGATGCTGAGGAGGCTTGTGGAGAAGTTTGTGAGAGGATTTGTTCTGTATCTGACTCAAATGGAGAGTCTTGCTGTGACATTTTCTGTCTGTGAGAGCGCCCTGATGCTGTATCTTGTGAGGTGACTGGAGCTGCTTCAGCTGCAGTGAGTGCCTATGAGCTCTTTGTGAGGTGATTTTTATTTCTGCCACGGTTTCCTCCCAGTACCATATTTCCTGCCCAAACTTTCACAGTTTGTTCCCAGGGGCAAAAAGGTTCAAATGGATACCTTTTGAGTCTGCAGGCTCCGCTTTGTCCTTCTCTTCTCTCCTCAGCGGTGTGGAGCTCTAACAATGCATGTCTGCTCCGCTAGGCTCCGCCTCCTGCCCCCCACACCCCCATTTTTCTAGCCTTATGTAAGTAATCTTAAATCTTATTATACTACTCTTCATTTCCTTTAATGCTGGAGTTCTTACCAGAACTTATCGGTATCTTTATTTTAATATTACGTAACGGATGCATCCACTCCTGATGAAGTGTCTTTACACGAAACACGTCAAGATAGGATGCAACTTTGTTTCAGTTAGTTATCCTTGTATCCACTCATTATCCCTCTCATTACCCCATATACTGGTAACTGCAATGTGCTGCCACATCAATTTCAAAGGTTGAATTTACATGAATGATTTGGTTTATGTAGCTGTATTTCTTATTATTTTGTTCATGAACTGTACTTTATTCAACAATTACATATATGTATTGGCTTTTAATGTTTTTCATATTGAGTGCGATTTTATACCCTCTTTGTGTTAATAAAATCATTAAGTCACTATGTATGTACTGCCTGGTCCTATTGCCACCTGCCTCACATAAAGTCCCAATCTCCTTTTTAGTTCTCTTACAGAACATAAAAAAACTTTCTACAGACCTGATATCAGCGCGTCCCTGCTCCCCCCTCCTCCTCGTGTGTGTACAGAACGATAAGGGGGAGGAGGGGAGGAGCTTTGATACACTGACACTGTGCTCTGCTGAACCAAGCTGCTGTCAGGGAGAGGGGAGACATGTCACTCTCGGTGCAGTCCGTGTGAATGATGTGTCCGGGTCTGGGGCAGAAGTAAACCCGAACACATCATTCAAAAACCGCACTGTCTGGGAGAAAAACGTACAGGTGGCAGCCCTATTCCTCTGTACTGTGCACTACTTGTTCATTCCTCTGTACTGTGCACTACATGTTCATTCCTCTGTACAGAGGACTTCTTCTTTATTGCTCTGTACAGAGTACTTCTTGTTCATTCCTCTGTACAGAACACTTCTTGTTCATTCCTCTGTACAGAACACTTCTTGTTCATTCCTCTGTACAGAGCACTTCTTGTTCATTGCTCTGTATAGAGCACTTCCTGTTTATTCCTCTGTATAGAGCACTTCTTGTTCATTCATCTGTACAGAGCATTTCCTGTTCATTCCTCCAGATGGGGCACTTCTTGTTCATTCATCTGTACGGAGCACTTCTTGTATATTCATCTGTACAGAGCACTTCCTGTTTATTCCTCTGTATGGAGCACTTCTTGTTCATTCATCTGTACAGAGCACTTCTTGTTCATTGCTCTGTACAGAGCACTTCTTGTTCATTGCTCTGTACAGAGCACTTCTTGTTCTTTGCTCTGTACAGAGCACTTCTTGTTCATTGCTCTGTACAGATTACTTCCTGTTCATTCCTCTGTACAGAGCACTTCCTGTTCATTCATTGGTACAGAGCACTTCCTGTTCATTCCTCCAGATGGAGCACTTCTTATTCATTCATCTGTATGGAGCACTTCTTGTTCATTCCTCTGTACAGAGCACTTCTTGTTCATTATCTGTACAGAGCACTTCCCGTTCATTCCTCCAGATGGAGCACTTCTTGTTCATTCATCTGTATGGAGCACTTCTTGTTCATTCATCTGTACAGAGCACTTCCTGTTTAATTCTCTGTATGGAGCACTTCCGGTTCATTCATCTGTATGGAGCACTTCTGGTTCATTCATCTGTACGGAGCACTTCTGGTTCATTCATCTGTACGAAACACTTCCGGTTCATTCATCTGTACGGAGCACTTCCTGTTCATTCATCTGTACGGAGCACTTCCTGTTTAACCCTCTGTACGGAGCACTTCTTGTTCATTCATCTGTATGGAGAACTTCCTGTTCATTCCTCTGTAGTACAGCTTGGGGATCTATGTCCTCAGTCCCTCTTTCTGTCTTTCAGAAGCCAGATACTAGGGGTCTGTTTAAACCCCTGATATTTCACCAAAGCCGCCCAACAGCATTGTGAAAAAAAGATGTAAAAAATAATTATAAGAAAATGTAAAAAAATCAGAAGATGCAAAAAAATATTTTAAAGGAAAAAAAGAGATCATTCACACAAATTCTCAAACAGTGTAAATGAGCGATGTGTTTGTGTGGCTGAATTTTCTGGGGGGGGGGGAGCGGGGGGGTCAGGTAGGTGGTACGGGGCTCCATGATTTCTAACAGCAGCCCCACATAGACTTCATCAAGCCTTCCAATTGGTTTATTTTTGTACCACATTCAGTTTTCCATTAAACAAATGAACTCTTCATCAGTCTTCCGCAGCCTTTCCCAGAGTGATCCCGGGAAAGGCCAAAAACAATGAAGAAGTTTCTCCGGCCAACAAGCATTTCCTGCTTATTTCCCGTCTATTTCCTGTACAATTTAATGCACAATGGGAAATAGTGAATTGCCGGATAACCTTTCTTCTATTTGTTGCCGTCGGAGCTCCAGGATCTCATCTACTTCAAACTGTTATTCCTGGAATGAGACATTACATGATGGACATGAACCCTTCAGGTGGATCCTTATTTGGTTGCAGCGTCATCCATTCCCCACCCCCTCATCCTGCTGTGAGTGCCGCAGATTCTTTTTATAGTTATAACTCCTCAGTCAGCTCACTTTGTTGAGTTTATATTATCACAGTCAGAATATTGCCAGGACAGAGGTGGCAGCTCACCCTGAGAGGACCACCATGTACGATGCATTCTACATACAATGTCTGCTTCTATCAATGACTCAGATCTGTGTGAACGGTAAGAGGGATAATATCTACACTGAAATAAGGTTCTAGGCTTAATCCATGTTATGGTTTGGGTCTAGGTAATGGTATTATGTTCCGTACATTGGTGGTCAGTAGGAAGAATGTTCCTTACATTGGTGATCAATGGGAAGAATTTCCCTTACATTGGTGATCAGTGGGAAGAATGCCCCTTACATTGGTGATCAGTGGGAAGAATGCCCCTTACATTGGTGATCAGTGGGAAGAATGTTCCTTACATTGGCGATCAGTGGGAAGAATGTCCCCTACATTGGTGGTCAGTGGAAAGAATGTTCCTTATATTGGCGATCAGTAGGAAGAATGTTCCTTACATCAGTGGTCAGTGAGAAGAATGTTCCTTACATTGGTGGTCAGTGGGAAGAATGTCCCTTACATTGGTGGTCAGTGGGAAGAATGGGTTCCCTGGTGAAGTCCAGATCAGGGATCCTGGAGATCTTCATTTCATATTACGCAGACCTTCTGGGAAGAAAGGACCTTTGTCGGGACAGGATGGAAAGCTTTCTGGATTCTACTCCAGGATTGGGAAATGGTACGTTGCCTTTGATGGATTTGACAGAACCAATTTCAGTGGATGAGGTAGTTCATGCTATAGAGAAGCTGGCTACAAAAAAATCGCCTGGGCCAGATGGGTTGACAGCTGAATTCTACAAGTCCATTCTGGCTCCCTTTTTAGCAGAGGTTTATAACAGCTGTCTAAAAGAGGGTTCGCTCCCTCCCTCCATGAGGCAATCCGCTGTGGTTCTTCTGTCAAAAGGTAAGGACCCCTCAATGATTGAGAACTGGCGCCCCATCAGTCTTCTCAATGTTGATAGAAAGATCCTGGCGAAGATTCTTTTTTGGCGCTTGTCGTCAGTAGCAGGCGATTTGTTGTCCGGTCATCAGCACTGCTCGGTCCAAGGTAGAAGTACCTTTTCAGCGGTTTTAGCTGTCCGGGAGGCTTTGGAACGATGCAGGGCTGCTGGATGGAGAAAGTACTTGCTGGCATTGGATCAGGCGAAGGCTTTTGATAGAGTCAATCACGAGTACCTGTATTTGCTACTTGGTAGATACGGCCTGCAGGGGAGGTTTATAGATTGGCTGAAGACATTATATAGAGGGGCTGAGAGCTTCCCACTGGTTAATGGTTGGGTTGGATGGCCTTTTGAGGTTGGCTCTGGTGTGCGCCAGGGATGTCCTCTGAGCCCCCTGTTATATGTATTCGCAATCGACCCCTTCATAAGAAGGCTAGAGAGTGGATCTTTGTGCGGGGTGCCTTTGGGCATTGCTGGTGTGCCGCCTCTGAAGGTCGTGGCCTATGCCGATGATGTGTCTGTTATTGTCTCTGGGACGGAGGAGGCGCAGGAGGTGGTCTCTATGATAGAGCAGTACACGGAGGCTTCTGGTTCTAAAGTCAACCATGAAAAGAGTGAAGTTTTCTGGATGGGTGAGGAGGGTGAAAGCTTTGAACTTCCGGATGGCTTCCCAGAGCCCCAGCAGGAAATTAAAGTGTTGGGCATCAAATTTGGTCCTGGTGACTATGGTCATCGAAATTGGGAAAGCAGGTTGGTGTGTGCCAATGCCAAAGTAGCAAGCTGGAAGAAATGGAAGCTTTCCTTGAGGGCAGAGGCGTCGCCAGGGGGTGGCTATTGGGGCTATAGCCCCGAATCTGGGTCCCATAGCCCCGAGTCTCTTGCTGCAGAGACTCGGGCTGCGGCGGGCGGACTGCACGAGAGGCGTATGAGGAGAGAAGCGGGGGTGTGTCCTTGCCGCCGAGCAGTATGGCTGTGTGATCCAATTCACAGGGTGAAAAACCCGGCTCTCTGCCACTCAGCCTGTCTGTCCCCAGGGAGGAGGAGATCCCTGCAAACCAGCAGATCACAGCGGCGATTGCAGACATCGTGTCCCGGCCAGCGTTGCTATGGGGGTGGGGGGCGGGCTGCACCGGGTGACACCGGGGCCGCCGCCCACCGCTACACAGTGTGTAGTACACACTGTACTTCTGCTTGCACAGCCGCAGCGGAGCGGTGTGAGCAGAGTACCAAGCCGTGCGGGGGAGGCTGCCTGTAGCACTCCTCCCCGTCTTAAGCTGTCACTCGGCCTCGGGAATCTCCAATGTCTCCAGAGGCAGCCGGAGTTGGTGGGAGGAGCTGGGGGTGTGGCTGCCTCCTCCACTCCTCCCACAGACTCCTTCACTCACTGGCTGATCCCACAGCTGAAGGAGAAAGAGACAAGGACACAGCAGTCCAGAGCGTCTTCAGCTCCAGGCATGCTGTAAGTTACTGCACCACTGCACATGTCACTACTTGGAGTCCTAACCTGGCACCATACCACCCCAGCCTTCCCTTTGCCACCGCAACCTGCCCTATGCCACCGCAACCTGCCCTATGCCACCGCAACCTCCCCTTTGCCACTGCAACTTGCCCTATGCCACCCCAGCCTGCTCTATGCCACTGCAACCTGCCCTATGCCACCTCAACCTACCCTATGCCACCGCAACCTGCCCTATGTCACCCCAGCCTTCCCTATGCCACCGCAACTTGCCCTATGCCACTCCAGCCTGCCCTACATCACCCCAACCTGCCCTATACCACCGCAAACTGCCCTATACCACCCCAGCCTGCCCTATGCCACCGCAACCAGCCCTACACCACCGCAACCTGCCCTATACCACCCCAGCCTGCCCTATACCACCCCAGGCTGTCCTATACCACCGCAAAGTGCCCTATACCACCGCAACCTGCCCTATACCACCCCAGCCTGCCCTATACCACCGCAAACTGCCCTATACCACCCCAGCCTGCCCTATGCCACCGCAACCAGCCCTATACCACCCCAGCCTGCCCTATGCCACCGCAACCAGCCCTATACCACCCCAGCCAGCCCTATACCACCCCAGCCAGCCCTATACCACCGCAACCTGCCTTATACCACCCCAGCCTGCCCTATGCCACCCCAGCCTGCTATATGCCACTGTAACCTCCCCTATGCCACCCCAGCCTGCTCTATGCCACTGCAACCTGCCCTATGCCACCGCAACCTACCCTATGCCACCGCAACCTGCCCTATGTCACCCCAGCCTTCCCTATGCCACCGCAACTTGCCCTATGCCACTCCAGCCTGCCCTATACCACCGCAACCTGCCCTATACCACCCCAGCCTGCCCTATACCACCCCAGCCTGCTCTATACCACCCCAGCCTGCTCTATACCTCCCCAGCCTGCCCTATGCCACCGCAACCAGCCCTATACCACCGCAACCTGCCCTATACCACCCCAGCCTGCCCTATACCACCACAAACTGCCCTATACCACCCCAGCCTGTCCTATACCACCGCAAACTGCCCTATACCACCGCAACCTGCCCTATACCACCCCAGCCAGCCCTATACCACCGCAACCTGCCCTATACCACCCCAGCCTGCCCTATACCACCGCAAACTGCCCTATACCACCCCAGCCTGCCCTATGCCACCGCAACCAGCCCTATACCACCCTAGCCAGCCCTATACCACCGCAACCTGCCCTATACCACCCCAGCCTGCCCTATACCACCCCAGCCTGCCCTATACCACCCCAGCCTGTCCTATACCACCACAAACTGCCCTATACCACCCCAGCCTGCCCTATACCAACCCAGGCTGTCCTATACCACCGCAAACTGCCCTACACCACCCCAGCCTGCCCTACACCACCCCAGCCTGCCCTATACCACCCCAGCCTGCTGTATATCACCCCAGCCTGCCGTATACCACCTCAACCTGCCCTATACCACCCCAGCCTGCCCTATATCTCCCCAACCTGACCCATGCCACCGCAAACTGCCCTATACCACCCCAGCCTGCCCTTTACAAATCCAGCCTGCCCTATACAACCCCAGCCTGCACTATACAACCCCAACCTGCCCTATATCAAACCAGCCTGCCCAATACCACCCTATACTTTAATTTACAGGGGCCATTTGGAGGTGCGCCTGCAGGGCGCTGGACAGGATAGACAGGAGGGGAGTGACACCATGTTTTGCCGCACCAGGTGACACCAACCCTAGTGACCCCACTGCCCGCCGCCTCACAGATTTATTCATGAAGCACACAGCAGTCCAAGATGGCTCTGCAGAGAACGGCCGCCCTGCCTCACCACAACCACTGCCCAGAGACTTTGTCACCCAGACTCTTACATGGACGAAGCCTCCCTCTCCTCCTCATCTGAAAGAAGTAAGAGAGCTGCAGTCTCCCCAGCCTCATCACCCACTAAGCTGCCCTAAGCCAAAAAGCAGCACTAGGCTTCACTGCCAGCACAGCCCGCTGATCATGAGGAGAACACTGACTCCCTCTCTGCATTCCTTGCAGCAGATGTCCCACACACAGAGGCTACTGTAAGGGCACTTTCACACTGTGGTGGGGGGACATTGACGGTAAAGCGCCGCTATTTTTAGCGGCGTTTTACCGTAGTTTAAACAGTGCTTTTCGGCCACTAGCGGGGTGCTTTTAACCCCCCGCTAGTGGCTGATTAAGGGGTTAATAGCGCCCGCGAAGCTCTGCTACCGAAGCGCTTTGCAGGTGCTTTGGTGGCGCAGCCCATTGATTTCAATGGCAGGGGCACTTTAGGAGCGGTGTATACACCGCACCTAAAGCACCCGAAAGATGCTGCTTGCAGAACTTTTTTTAACGTCCTGCAAGCGCACCGCCCCAGTGTGAAAGCACACTGTCACTGGAGTGACAGGAGAGGTGCATTACAGCCGCTTTGCAGGCGCAATATTTAGCGTAAAGTGCCTCAGTGTGAAAGTAGCCTAAAAGAGAGGAAAGAAGTGAGCGGGCGGACGAGCAGAGATGACATCATCTCTCACTGCCCGCCCGCATCACCGCTCACTTGCCCTCACTAAATGGACCAGTGCTGCCAGCCTGCCACCAATGCAGCGAAATGCACATTTGGTGACCCTGACACCATATCAACCATGGTGCCATAATGATTGCACGGCCAACACCGGCCATTGCCCACGAAAATTTGCTTACCACCGGCGTGCACCACAGCCCCCCCCCCCCGGTTGGTGACCGGTGACTGCTGCTATGGGCTCTAGCCCCAGATCTTTTGCAGACCTAGCAACGCCCCTGCTTGAGGGAGAGGGTTGACTTGATCAAAACGTACCTGGTCCCAATATTTTTATATGTCAGCTTCGTCTGTATCTTGCCAGCATCTCTCTATGCAAGGGTGTACAGCTGTTTTTTCCAACTGTTATGGGGAAGTAGGCTGAACCTGATCAAACGCAATGTAACTTACCTGTCTAGGCGAGAGGGTGGACTAGGAATAGTCAACCCAATAGTTTTCTTTTCTCTGCTCTTTTTAAAGTACAATCTTGGTAACATGCTAGCAGAGAACCCGCCGGGATGGGTGGGCATTTTTCAATCTTGTTTTAGGCCTTTTCTGCGATGCTGGGAAGATGGCGGGCCAGTGAAAAGTCTGAGAGTCCGACATGGCAAGCTCCCGGCTTATGTTGCCCCGTGTCTGAAAATACTTCGGCAGTGGCAGGTGACAGTGGAGGATATCAAGTCCCTCCCCAGGAAGCTTCTGGAGAAGAGGATTTTGAGCTCTGCTTTCAGTGTGTCACTGGCCTTAAGGGATTGCCCAGGCTCTGTAATGAGGGAGGGGTTGCGTTTAATCAATTTAGAAAGAATCCCCTTGAAGTTTAGGGATCAAGCCTGGCTCGCTTTCCATGGAAGGCTCTATGTCAGAGGGAACTTGAAGCATCGCCCTGTGGATGATCGGGATTGTCCTAGAGCGGAGTGTGTTGGTAAAGTGGAGTCTATGGACCACTTTTTGCTGCAGTGTCCCTTTAACATAGAGGTGTATAAAAGGGTGGGGAGGGCTCTAGGCATCCCCTTTTTCTATCACATGAGTTATGCGGAGTGGGTGTACGGGGCATTCCCGACTCGCTGGGATTTTGATTTGGATACACTGTTTTTAGTTAGTATAGTTGTCCGTTACTTCACATGGAATGCACGGTGCCAGATTACCCTGCGGAAAAAAGTCCTCTCTGTTGAGGTGGTGGTGCACGATATTCTGGGTGAGGTTGGGAAAATTCGGGGTCTTGAGAAGGGCAGGAAGCCTCGGGCAGTCTGGAAAAGGGCGTGGAGGAATATCAGACCTGCCTTTGGTGAACTGCCCATCTCTGGGTGAGGAGCTCTTTTCTTTTTCTGTTTCTTTCACTCCCTTAGCTTTTGTTGGTTAGTATCTTCTTTTTGAAGAGGGGCTGCATGCATAATGGGTGCGGGTTTGTTTCTTGACCTCACAGGTTTGATGTCTGGTGTATTGGTGTGAGTTGTAGTGAGATTATCCCCAATAATGACATGTTCATGATGAGTTTTGTTTTTGCTGTAAAGTCATTTTTTGTTTGAGAGCAGATTTGCTATATTTATTTTCATTTATGTAAATATGTACCGTATTTATCGGCGTATAACACGCGCCGGCGTATAACACGCACCCCAAGTTTAGGAGGGAATTTTAAGGAAAAAAACTTTTAGGAGGGAAGTTTAAGGAAAAAAAACTTACATTTAAATGCCCATCAATGCAGCCTCATCAGTGTTCATCTGCAGCCCTTCCCCAGTGTCCAGTGCAGCCTTGTCAGTGCAGCTTTGCCCCAGTGCAGCCTTGTCCCCAGTGCAGCTTTGCCCCAGTGCAGCCTTGTCCCCAGTGCAGCTTTGCCCCAGTGCAGCCTTGTCCCCAGTGCAGCTTGTCCCCAGTGCAGCTTTGTCCCCAGTGCAGCTTGTCCCCAGTGCAGCTTGTCCCCAGTGCAGCCTTGTCCCCAGTGCAGCTTTGCCCCAGTGCAGCCTTGTCCCCAGTGCAGCTTTGCCCCAGTGCAGCCTTGTCCCCAGTGCAGCTTGTCACCAGTGCAGCTTGTCCCCAGTGCAGCCTTGTCCCCAGTGCAGCTTTGCCCCAGTGCAGCCTTGTCCCCAGTGCAGCTTGTCCCCAGTGCAGCTTTGTCCCCAGTGCAGCTTGTCCCCAGTGCAGCTTGTCCCCAGTGCAGCCTTGTCCCGAGTGCAGCTTTGCCCCAGTTCAGCCTTGTCCCCAGTGCAGCCTTGTCCCCAGTGGTCCGTGCAGCCTTGTCCCCAGTGGTCCGTGCAGCCTTGTCGCCGCCGACATACAAACGTTTAGTTTGTATTTTTAAACATGGCGCCGCGGAGTTCGGAGGGACTCGGGGCGCTCGTTCAGCTGAACGAGCGCCGCCGAGGACACAGTGACTGGGCGGAGCCGAGATACACATATCCGAGGGTTCTCGGCTATTCTCGGCGCCGTTCACAGTCACGCCCAGTCCCTATGATGGACATAACAGAGGTCCAATGGCGGGACTGGGCGTGACTGTGAACGGAATGCTCTGATCTATTGTAGAAGTCATCGATAAAGGACAAGACTGGTGGTGTGTGTGTGTGTGTGTGTGTGTGTGGGGGGGGGGGGGGGGGGGCGGCATTGAAGGACCCGGCCTTGGGGCGGCAAAGGGAGTAAATCCGGGCCTGATTGGTGGTCAGTGAGAAGAATGCTCCTTTCATTGGTGGTCAGTGGGAAGAATGCCCTTTGCATTGGTGATCCTTGGGAAGAATGCTCCTTACATTGGTGGTCAGTGAGAAGAATGCTCCTTTCATTGGTGGTCAGTGGGAAGAATGCCCTTTGCATTGGTGATCCTTGGGAAGAATGCTCCTTACATTGGTGGTCAGTGGGAAGAATGCTCCTTTTATTGGTGGTCAGTGAGAAGAATGTTCCTTACATTGGCAATCAGTGGGAAGAATGCTCCTTACATTGGCGATCAGTGGGAAGAATGCCCTTTGCATTGGTGATCCTTGGGAAGAATGCTCCTTTTATTGGTGGTCAGTGGGAAGAATGCCCTTTGCATTGGTGATCCTTGGGAAGAATGCTCCTTTTATTGGTGGTCAGTGGGAAGAATGCCCTTTGCATTGGTGATCCTTGGGAAGAATGCTCCTTTTATTGGTGGTCAGTGGGAAGAATGCCCTTTGCATTGGTGATCCTTGGGAAGAATGCTCCTTACATTGGTGGTCAGTGGGAAGAATGCTCCTTTAATTGGTGGTCAGTGAGAAGAATGCTCCTTACATTGGCAATCAGTGGGAAGAATGCTCCTTACATTGGCGATCAGTGGGAAGAATGCCCTTTGCATTGGTGATCCTTGGGAAGAATGCTCCTTTCATTGGTGGTCTGTGAGAAGAATGCTCCTTTCAGGACAGTGGACCGGGGGGGGGGGTTACACATGGTGTGGCTGGAATGGTTTGCACTATAGCGCAGAAAAAAAACGTTCCCCCGTCACATCAAGAATGGTGGCTGCACCACAGACACCCCACAACTGGTTGTGGTGCAATGAGTTGGGTTTTTCGGAGTTCAGGCAGTGGGGACACAAAATAATGCCACCACACCGCTTGTCAAAAACCATCTGAAAAATGTTCCACCTCTTCAGAGGGCGCCACTAGTGTACAGAAAGCTGTACTATGTCTGTATATAGCTAGGCCTGATGCCAAACATCCACGACCAGGAATCCGTATAAACATTGGCTGTATATACATGCACCGCGTATATCTCTACATTCCACATGAACAACTCCACTACCATAAATGAATATGTGATGGTGGAAATGATCAATCAGCCCTGAAATACTTTCTGTCTGATAATGCAGAGCACTGACACCTTTGGAGCTGAAGACGTTCGATGTCCTTGAAAACATTCTCCTTACTGATAGATTATCCACATACACCCGGAACTGGTGGAAGGAGAGTTCTCAGATCAATAAGGTCTCCTTCATTGGACACAATATGGATGACACCAATTTGTATTTATTACAGGTACTTATATAGTGCCATCAATGTACACAGCACTTCACATATTTATATTGTATATTCACATCAGTGCCTGTCCTCAGGAGCTTACAATCTATGGTCCCTACCTCACATTCATACATACAGTGGGGGAAAATATTTTAAATTTGATCCCCTGCAGATTGTGTAAGTTTTCCCACTTACAAAAAAATCAAAGGTGTATTTTAAATGATATGGACAGAATATCAGGCAAAAATCCAGAAAAAACACATGATACAAATGTTATAAATTGGGTTGCAGTTCAGTGAGTAAAATAAGTATTTGATCCCCAAACAAAACATGGCTTAGTAGTTGGTAGAGAAACCCTTGTTGGCAAGCACAGAGGTAAGACGTTTTTTGTAGTTGGTGACCAGGTTTGCACACATCTCAGGAGGGATTTTTGGTCCAATCTTCTTCACAGATCTTCTCTAAATCCTTACGGTTTCTTGGCTGTCGCTTGGCAACTCAAAGTTTCAGCTCCCTCCATAAATTTTCTATAGGATTAAGGTCTGGAGACTGGCTAGGCCACTCCATGACCTTAATGTGCTTCTTCTTGAGCCACTCCTTTGTTGCCTTGGCTGTATGTTTTGGGTCATTGTCATACTGGAAGGCCCATCCACGACCCATCATCAGTGTTCTGGCTGAGGGAAGAAGGTTCTCATTCAAGATTTTACAATAGATGGGCCCGTCCATTGGCCCCTCAATGTGGCAAAGTTGGCTTGTACCTTTTAGCAAAGAAACAGCGCCAAAGCATCAAGTTGCTTCACTGTAGGGATGGTGTTCTTAGGGCCATAGTCAGCATTTTTCTTCCTCCAAACACTGCAAATCGAGTTAATGCCAAAGAGCTCAATTTTGGTCTCATCTGACCACAACACTTTCTCCCAATCCTTCTCTGAATCATTTAGATGTTCCTTGGCAAACTTCAGACGGGCCTGTACATGTTACTTTTCGAGGAATGGGACTCGCCGTGTTTGGAGGAAGAAAAATGCTGACTATGACCCTATAACACCATCCCTACAGTCAAGCATGGAGGTGGAAACATTATGCTTTGGGGCTGTTTAACTGCTAAAAGGTACAGATCGGCTTTGCCACATGTAAAATCTTGGATTAGAACCTCCTTCCCTCAGCCAGAACACCGAAGATGGGTCATGGATGAGTCTTTCAGCATGGCAATGACCCAAATCATACCGCAAAGGCAACAAAGCTCATTGCACAACTATAGGGGGGGCCAGAGGGAGGATATAAGGTACATGTGACCCCTCACCTTGTACGACAACCCATTCAGTTTAAAATAGAAATGAAAGGCAGAACATTTGTGTGTAGATATAAAAGATTATATATCGCTCCCTCTGCAGGAGTTAGAATAAATGGAAGTTTTAAATGAGTGCACACAGAAAGTAGGTTTGTACAGAAGGTAGGTTCAAACACAAGGTATGTTTTTACAGAAGGAAGGTTTAAACACAAGGTATGTTTGTACAGAAGGTAGGTTTATACAGAAGTTAGGTTGATACACAGTCCGCTAGACGGTATAAATCAGTATGCCAAGGTAACTTACTGACTGGGATTAACTCAAGAATCAGCAAAGTCAGCAATAAACAGAACAAACAGTAAACAGTACAAATAGGCATTAACTGCAATGTGAGTAACAATACTACAACTAGTCTAGAGTACACTCTAGGAGGATAGCTGGGATATGGTGCAATGTCCCCTGAGAGGTTCCTCTTAGCATAAGCAATAGGTGAAGGTTTCTGTGTAGCAGTTGAAAATGGACAGTCTTTCATCCTAACTCAGCCGGCTAGCATTGGGGCCCACTTGTACCAATGGTGCTTTCACATACCTTGTGGCTGAGCCTGATGTGCAGAGGGAAAACTACAAAGGTTTGCCCTTGGGACTTTAAATGAGGTGCGGCACGCTCAATGATGAAGCAAAAAATTGCAGATTTATTGATACATACAATGTCAGCAATGAAGCACGAACAAATACTTTATAGTCAACAGATCTGTAGTGTTGTACATGATGTTGTATTTTCGTAAATAGATACAATATTCCATAAAGCCATCCATAGTAGGTATGAGAATGCATCCTAATATCCAGAAGCGTTTCACAAACAACGGTTCGCTTCTTCAGGAATTGATGCAAACACATCAGGGCCACTTTTTAGATCATACTTTTTCTTATTTTACAGCAACATACTTTTTGTATTGATTGCTACATATAGATATGCCTTCTTTTAGCCATCACCGTGGATGCCATATTTTGATGGTTTGGGCTTGCATCCTTTCTTGTTTGTTCTGCTGGGCCCCTGTGGATCCCATGACTACAGCTCCCGGGATAGACGTTCCTAGCAGTGGCCAATGGAACATGAGCAATGATCTCTCTTTCAATGGATTTGTAAGTATGGACCCCTTCTGTAGCCCTCTAGTGCTCCTGCACTTGTGTATTATGTATTATTATTTACCATTTTTACGGTATACCTTACATTTTTTATTCCATAGATAATGTGTTTGCATCAACCCCTGAAAAAGCGAACAGTTGTTTGCGAAATGCATCGGAATATTAGGACGCATTCTCATACCTACTATGGACGGCTCTATGGAATATTGTATCCAGTTACGAAAATACAACATCATGTACAACACTACAGATCTGTTGACTATAAAGTTTTTGTTCGTGCTTCATTGCTGACATTGTATGTGTCAATAAATCTGCAATTTTTTACTTCATCGTTGAGCGTGCCGCACCTCATTTAAAGTCCCAAGGGCATCTCGACTGATAGATTTGATCCTGAGCTACTTTAAATGAGCAAGAGCCAATACAGCACTAGATTTGTTTGTTTGTTCTTTTCTTTCGGACGTGCTACAGCTGTATGACTGAGGTAAACCGGACCTCCACCACCAAAAGGCCAGTGCAGATACCTGCTCATGCTCGCAGACATTGCACCCGTGCTAATATTAATCAGCAAAGGACCAACAGAATTTCAGTTCGTCGCGCACAGGTACGTGCAGGTGTGCACATTGGTGCGCGAACGAGTGTGCGGGTGCGCGCACGTGCGCACATTGGTGCGCGAATGAGTGTGCGGGTGCGCGTCACACACCAATTAGCAATTGGTGCCCAGTGGCCTATTTAAACTGCTCTGTTACTGCAAACAAGTGCTGGATGATCTTCAGCTCCTTCCTGAACTACCAAGTCCTGATCCTGTTTTCCTGTTTATTCGTGTATGACCCAGCTCGTCTTTGGGCTTCGCCTCTGCTTGCTCCTTTACTTGTTACCTGGTATCCTGACTTCGGCCTGTTTATTGGACTTGATCTGCCTGCTGACTTGGTACAACTTTTCCTGGCTGTTACCCGACCTTAGCCTGCCCTCTGGACTTCCTTTTGCATGCTGATATGGTGCCCTGCTGACCGCTGCTCTTCTCCTGGTTCTGCTCCTGTCCACGCTCTGGTGCCAAGCTGCTTCCGCTTCCTGCTCCAAGGATCATGACTGCCAGCTCTACCCACCTTCGGAGGGGACATTACCAGCCAGCTACTCGGCACTCGTGCCACTTCTTGCCTTTACACTTTCTGTTCCCACCTTCAGGAGTGTAGGCGGGAGGAACAAGGGAGGCCTCCATCACATTCCAGTCTCCACCAGGTACGTGATAATGACACTAATGCTGGAAACAGCACAATGGCCGGCTGGCACTGACTCCTGCGTGGATCTAGTCCCAATGCTGTGGCAGGTTTACTGTTGTTGTTTGTTTGTATGTCTTATACTCAATAATAAGATTTTCAAAAAAAAGTCCCAAGGGCAAACCTTTGTAGCTTTCTATGTGATATAGGGATGGAGGTGCGTTAAGGGGTGCATCAATCCACAATCCATTGTCCTCTTGACATGCAGAGGGAGGCCTCTTGTACAGCCCCAGCTCGGGGACCATTGATGTTGTGACAGTGGCCACCAGAGAGTGGTGAGGTATGAGTACCTGTGTAGTCTTCCTCTGGTTGCATGTGCATCACCAGAGCTGGCCGGATAGCTAGAACAGCAGACCCTAGACTGGTAGACAGAAAGCAGTAATAGACAGAGGCTGATTGTAGGTGCAGGAAGACTGGCAGCCCACAACAGAAGAAGCCCCAGTGGGAACTAAGCAGGATGCAAGCAGGACAGATACACAGCGGGATGCATGGTCAGACAAGCCAGGTCAGCAACAGACAGTCAGGTACAGGTATGGATGGCAGGCAGAGAGTTGTCAGGTACAGTCATGGATGGGAGGCAGAGAATTGTCAGGTACAGGCATAGATGGGAGGCAGAGAAATGTCAGGTACAGGCATGGATGGGAGGCAGAGAAATGTCAGGTACAGGCATGGATGGGAGGCAGAGAAATGACAGGTACAGGCATGGATGGGAGACAGAGAAATGACAGGCACAGGCATGGATGGGAGGCAGAGAATTGTCAAGTACAGGCATGGATGGGAGGCAGAGAATTGTCAAGTACAGGCATAGGTCGGCAACACAAGATCAGGCAGATGGCCAGAATGCAGAGCAAAGGCCAATGTCTGGTCAAGTGGCGTTCAAGCGAGGTCAGGAGTAAGCCAGGTCAATCACAAGAATCAGATACAGGAACACGGGTACAGCTGCAGATCACACAGCAATTAACAAGTTCAGCTGCAACACTTATACAGGCCACTTGGAGGCAGTATCAATGTTGAGTACGCGCCTCCCTGAGTATGTGCACAGCTAGACGGGCGCTCGCAAAACCATGCCTGTGCATTTGTGTGCACCTTGGAACTTCAGCTGCTCTATGGTCAGCATGTTTCTGACAGGTACACATTTCAATTGTCCCAGCTAAACCTGCAGGCTGCAATTACAATTAACCTAACCCTAAGGCTGCAATAAACCTAACCCTAACCCTAATGCTGCAATAACCCTAACCCTAAGGCTGCAAAAAACCTAACCCTAACCCTAAGGCTGCTATAACACTAACCCTAACCCTAAGGCTGCAATAATCCTAACCCTAAGGCTGCAATAACACTAACCCTAACCCTAAGGCTGCAATAACCCTAACCCTAAGGCAGATTGGAGCTGCCTTAGGGTTGGAAGTTGGTCATGGTGGACCCCACACATCTGCCCCTCAGTCTTTGGTGACAGTTTTCTGCATGTTTGTAAGCCCCATGCTTGTAATGCTGGGCAGCCAACTCAGACAGATTTGCACAGTTCTGAGATACATTTGATACTGGAGAAGAGACAGAATTACACTCCAGAAAGCAGTGTTCGGAGTGGTCAGGGTCAGGTTTCATTCTGTCTCAGGACCACTTTAGAGCAGCTGAGGGAGGAATATATTAATAAACCCCCCCCCCATTCACACCTGAGTGTAGTGTCGCTTGAAGCTTGTAGCTCGAAACAGTGCATACGCTTCTTTTGAGCTTTAACCTTCACTTGTTTTTGGCCTCAAAAAGCTTCAGTGGCAGTTCCTGAAGAATGTACCAAAAAAAAAAAATCATGAACATGAAGATGTTGAACATTTTTCCGTAGCTTTCCATTGACCAAAAATGAACTGCTTAAGCCTCATAGGCCCACAAAAACCTGCAAAAACTTGTACAAAAAAAATAAGCCAGTAAAATGACCAGCGACACTCAACTCAAGTGTGAACACAGCCTAGGCTTCCATTCAGCTCTGTGCAGGCTGTGTGCTGCATGTAGGATTCATTTCAATGGGCTGTCCAACCAGAAACATGGGCAAAGTCCTCAACACTTTCAAGAAATCGCACAGCACTGTGCGGCATGTGAGGCAACACCAGTTTGGCGAACATGAAAATGCACCGTGGTTCCTATTGTGTGGGGGGTCATTAAGAGTTAATGGCATCCTTGTATGTCTACTAAAGTGCAAAACATTTTTCTGTGCGTTGGAAAAGTGCGCGATTGTCGTCTCTGCCGCTGTCCCTGGGATCTGTCCCTGTGCTTGAGATCTGTCCCTGCCACTGTCCCTGGGCTCTGTCCCTGCCCCTGAGGTCTGTCCCGGCCACTGTCCCTGGAGTCTGTACACTGCCCCTGTGGTCTGTCCCTGCCACTGTCACTGCCCCTGTGGTCTTTGGTCTGTTCTTGTCGCTGTCCCTGGGGTCTGTACCTGCCCCTGTCCCTGGGGTCTGTCCCTGTCCCTGGGGTCTGTCCCTGCCCGTCCCTGAGGTCTATCCCTGCCCTGTTCCTGGGGTCTGTCCCTGCTGCTGTTCCTGGGGTCTGTCCCTGCTGCTGTTCCTGGGGTCTGTTCCTGCCCCTGTCCCTGGGGTCTGTCTCTGCCCCTGGGGTGAGGGGTCTGTCAGTTTGGCAAACATGAAAATGCACCGTGGTTCCTGATGTGTGGGGGGTCATTAAGAGTTAATGGCATCCTTGTATGTCTACTAAAGTGCAAAACATTTTTCTGTGCGTTGGAAAAGTGCGCGATTGTCGTCTCTGCCGCTGTCCCTGGGATCTGTCCCTGCCCCTGTGCCTGGGGTCTGTCCCTGCCGCTGTCCCTGTCCCTGGGGTCTGTCTCTGGGGTCCGTCCCTGTCCCCTCTCCCTTCCTTTGTCCCTGGGGTCTGTCCCTGTTCCTGGGGTGAGGGGTCTGTCCCTGCCCCTGTCCCTGGGATCTGTCCCTGCCGCTGTCACTGTCTCTGGGGTCTGTCCCTGTCCCCTCTCCCTGCCTTTGTCCCTGGGGTCTGTCCCTGTCCCTGGGTTCTCTCCTGCAGCTGTTGTGTTGTGTTGCTAATTCCTCAACCAGCTACAATGTATCAATGGAATGTTTACAAACACTGATGAGACACAGACAGTCCTTAGAATTGCTGCTAATGGCATCTCCGATACACAGGACCAGGACCTCGCACTGATATCAGGTTCCTGCAGCTATACACATGGATTCAAGCAGAACAGACCCACAGGAGATCACAGGGGATCCCAAGAGATCACAGGAGTTCATAGGAGATCACAGGAGGTCACAAGAGGTCATATGAGATCACAGGTCATAAGAGGTCACAAGAGGTCATAGGAGATCACAGGAGGTCACATGAGATCACAAGAGGTAACAAGAGGTCACAAGAGATGTAGACCCAATCAGAAAACCTCAAATAAGCTTTACATGTTAATGTCATTTTAAAAGATTTTTATTCAGTCTTGTGAAATCTACATGGTTCATTACACGAATACTGGTGATCCTGCCATGAAGATTTTTTTTCCAGGAGCTTCCTGTGATGGGGTGACAACTGACTCCAAATTGTGACTTGTGCAGTGTTGTCAGCCTATCACAAGCAATGACTCTGGATGCTATTCAACCTGGAAAACTAGTGACATCTGGTAGGCTATATAATTACTGGTGGGCGTGGTGGAGCAGAGGAGGTCCAGATTTAACCCTTTGTAAAAAAAACAAATACATATATGAATCAGCATGATGGGGGTGGGGGGGATGCTTTACACCTACCTGCTGCAAATACAGTATGTGACTGAGCTGTTACTGATCACATACCTCCCAACTGTCCCTGATTTAAAGCACTGTCCCTCATTCCCCCTCATTTGTCCCTCATTTTGGTCTGATCTATATAGTTGTATATAAAATGCACTTCTTATCTTTCAAAAAGTGTTTCCCAGCACTAAACCTTTCATCCAATTTCTAAATTGCTGCATTTGTACATTTTAAAAGCCAATATAACAGAACAGTAGTGGTAAAAAAAAAAGCACTTGTGGATTTAATTAACCTTTTTTTGGGTTAATTCTCCTTTAAGGGGGTGTGGCAGGGGGCGTGTCCTATGCCTACACACATTTGCTAGTAGGTGTCCCTCATTCCCATCTCAAAATGTTGGGAGGTATGCTGATCACACCAATCAGCTACTAATAATCAGGAGCTGGTAGGATGAGCTATCAATGATGTCATCACTGTGTATCCAATCACAGTGCCACATTATCATGCACTCCTCCTACTGGTCTCAGGCATCACAACCCACTTAAAGGGCCAGTTCCCGCCATAAAAAAGGAGTTAGGTCGGGTTCACATATATGCGGCCGCGGCTCACAGCGGGGGTCCGGTGCTTCCCTGTTCACCAATTCAGGTCTGAATTTTTGCCTGAATTCGCACCTAAATCAGAACCAAAGACGCACAGGACCCTTTTCCAAATGCAGACCGCGGCTGCCCCGGAGGTGTGTGAACCAGCTCCATTGCGAGCCGGGCACACTCTCCTGTCATGCGAATTGTATTCGGGGAAATCCACTTTGCATCAGTGTGAATAGGCTGGGTTCACACTAATGCGATGTCACATGTGATTCGCGCCGCATTGCTGTGCAGATCACATGCGATGTCTGTGCGATGCGAATTCAGCCATACAGATTGAACGGCTGAATTTGCATCACATTCGCACCAGAATGGTGCAGGACCCGCCGGACCAAGTCTGCCGGAAAGTCCGCTCGTGTGTACGCGGTATAAGTGGAGAAAATGTTTACATGAACTTCTGTATGTATGGTGAATCCGACACCCTTGTTGTACTAGTGGGTAATCCGGATTCCTCGGTATTTGTAACTAATGATAAAAACGATCATTTCTTGTGTTATTTTTCAGCGTGTGGTACGGTCTCAATTGGCCAGAATCCTCATGAGTTGCGAGAATCACCAGTGATGAGTTTCACCTGCACAGTGACCAGTAGTTGTAATTTCAGCAGCTACCTGGAAAAAGATTCCATAATTCTGGCTCAGATCCCATCCAAAGGAATTATTCCCGATCCAAACATCGATATCACAGGAACACCTTCTACCTTCACAGTGACTGTCAAAACGAAGGGAAAAACCCAACTGGGCATCTATTACTGTGGGGCCGTCATCACTATCAAAGGCCAAAACGTGAAATTTTTAGGATGTGGAACTCATATCTACTCAGGTAAACCACATTAAATAGAACACAAACCACAGGAGACCTTTTATGGTTATTACGTCATCCAACAACCTTCCCACCACAACAGTGGATGTATAGCTTAGCCTATTGCTGCCCATGTAACACTAGGGTGACCACATTTCCAAACTGCCATTCAGGGACACTCCCCCTCTTCCCAAAAATCAGCTTGTGCTGTAGTGAATCACAGCACAGCCGGGGCGGCGGGTGCGCGCCCTACCCAGAAGCACTGATCACGCCCCCCAAAAATGGCCGCCGCATCGCCACTTTACTTACTGAACTTGTCCTGGCTGGCCGAGGCCCGTTTTAATTAGTTCCAGCGTTGACTCTACACTGCCCTGCAGTGATTAGGCACAAGAGGCGGGAGTTATGATTTCTCCAATCACAAGCAGGGGGCGGGGATTGTGCTTCTCCAGACATTCCCAGCCAGGCCAAGTACTGCAGTGAGTAAAGCAGCGATGTGGCGGTATTTTTTGGGGGTGTCAGACCGGCCCGGGGGGGGGGGGGAGGGGTGTGTGTGTGTGTGTCTGTTCCAGGACACTATATTGTCCTGGAATGAAGGTGCCCAGGGTCCGGGACAGACCGGCAAAATGCAGGACTATCCGTGGCAATCCGGGACACGTGGTCACCCTATGTAACACATATGCGTCCAGTAGGTGGCAGAGCTTTCTGTGCTGAGAGCATGCCCACTTCTGTCACTCAGCACAGCACGGTCTGGCCATCACATACACAGTAATGCCCCGTACACACGGTCGGATTTTCCAACGGAAAATGTGTGATAGGACCTTGTTGTCGGAAATTCCGACCGTGTGTAGGCTCCATCACACATTTTCCATCGGATTTTCCGACACACGAAGTTTGAAAGCAGGCTATAAAATTTGTCGGAGTTTCCGATCGTGTGTACACAAATCGGACGCACAAAGTGCCACGCATGCTCAGAATAAATAAAGAGATGAAAGCTATTGGCCACTGCCCCGTTTATAGTTCCGACGTACGTGTTTTACGTCACCGCGTTCAGAATGATCGGATTTTCCGACAACTTTGTGTGACCGCGTGTATGCAAGACAAGTTTGAGCCAACATCCGTCAGAAAAAAATCCTAGGATTTTGTTGTCGGAATGTCCGATCAATGTCCGACTGTGTGTACGGGGCATGAGTCTCCAGTCTTGTTCTGAGATCTAGAGATTGCAAACCAGAGTACTGTGCATATGCTGGCTGGGCGGAGTGTCAGTGGGTCCCTACTACACATGTACTGGTGGGGCAGAGTGTCAACTGGCCCCTACTACACATGTGCTGGCAGGGCAAAGTGTCAATTGGCCCCTACTATACATGTACTAGTGGGGCAGAGCATCAATTGGCCCCAAATACACATGTGCTGGCAGGGCGGTGTGTCAGTGGGCCTCTACTACACATGTGCTGGCGGGGCAGAGTGTCAATGCACCTCCCCTACTACATATGTGCCGGGCTGCACAGAGATTCAATCGGCCCCTACTAGACTGGTAGGGCAGAGTGTCAATGGGCCCCTACTACACATGCGTCGGTTGGTCACAGCCATAGTTCAGAAAAAGACAGGAGCCCTCCTCTTCAAGTGCTGGCCACATAGTGTCAGTAGGCCTTACTGTGCATGCATCTAAATGTAAAGCAGAACTTCACCCAAAAGGGGAAACTCCATTTGTTCGCACCCTTCCATCCTCCACTTACAGTGGGGAAAATAATGATTTGATCCCCTGCAGATTTTGTAAGTTTGCCCACTTACAAAGAAATGAAGGGTCTATAATTTTTATCATAGGTGTATATTATATGATAGAGACAGAATATCAAATGAAGTTGCGGTTCAGTGAGTAAAATAAGTATTTGATCCCCAAGCAAAACGTGACTTAGCACTTAGTGGAGAAACCCTTGTTGGCAAGCACAGAGGTAAGACACTTCTTGCAGTTGGTTACCAGGTTTGCACACATCTCAGGAGGGATTTTGGTCCACTCTCCTTTACAGATCTTATCTAATTCCTTAAGGTTTCTTGGCTGTCGCTTAACAATTTGAAGTTTCAGCTCCCTCTATAAATTTTCTATAAGATTAAGGTCTGGAGATTGGCTAGACCACTCCATGACCTTAATGTGCTCCGTCATGAGCCACTCCTTTGTTGCCTTGATGGTATGTTTTGGGTCATTGTCATGCTGGAAGACCCATCAACGACCCATCTTCAGTGCTCTGGCTGAGTGAAGAATGTTCTCATCCAAGATTTTACAATACATGGTCTTGTACTGAGCTGGGATCCCTGTCTCCTCTGTCCCATGTGGAGGTTGGTGGGAGGAATCACTGAAGGCAGTGGGGGGGCCCCAGGAGACACTTCTGGAAATGTTGGTTTCCCAGCTTTCTCTTAAAGCGTACTGGCAGCATAAGGTAAGTATTCATTCTCCTCCTGTGCTGATACTGTATATCTGTTTGGGAAGTTGATTGGACTCAACCAATTTATTAGCAAAGTACCACAAATCAAAATATTTTAACAAAAGAAAGTAGGAGAATATGCGTTGAGCACCATTCGAGATCTCAAAGCTGTAGAATAATTCCTTGTGAATTCATTTATAAGTATAAGTCTTTATTATGTTTCAACAATTCTCACTCAGCCGTCTTCTACTTTTCAGGTGGCCATTCTTTTGGGACAAAAACTGGAATAGTGTTCTCCATCTTATGTGCTTGTATTGGCATGATGAGTAGACTATTGTAAGCATGTGAGTATCTTGAATTATTGCTCTTCTATACTTTTAAGAAGCAGTAATGTGTTTCCTGCCTTGGAAGGAGTGGGGAAGAGTTGGTGTCTCTAAAGTATTTATTGCTGTCAGAGAAATTTTTGCAAAATGCTTTAAAGAAGAAGTCTCACTATGTTTTCTACTTCTTTGTGGAATCCCTTTCATTCTAATCTGCTGCTGTATTGTACATTAAAAGCACACCTTTGTCCCTGTTCCTGCTGGCTGTCAGCTCCAGTAGTCCTCTTGGGGGTTCCACAATGGTTTGGAAATGATGGTGATACTGCTTGTCTCAAAATTTTTGTGGATATTTTTATGAATGCATGTTGTCAGATGTCCCCCAGTGTCAGTTCTGCTGTAATACGCTCATGCGAGCGTATTCGCACATACAGGCGTTGGTGGAAGACCATTAGCTGCGGAAAGCCTTCCCGTGGACACGGCAGATCTGTTTGCTCTTTTAGGGATGTTCCTTCATGCCTCACCAGGAGACTGGCCACCTCATGGCGACTGCATTAACGCTCCAAGCAAGCAGATCTGTGTACATGGGAACCATAGCATAACCATACAAAATTATGGCCCACTGAGCCATGATAGAGTATGGCTCGCGTCATTGGTAGTAGTGGGAATGTGCACACGATCGTGTTCAGAGCCATGTAAGTAGTGTTCATATTGTGAGACACTTTGTGTCTCACAAGACTCTTGACGCATGGCTCTGCACACGACCATCTGCACACGTCCCTACTGGAATTCTATTTGAATATATAAATGTGTGCGATTGGTTCTTTTGAAAGAATACAAGTGTCTGATTGGCTGATTCTGAAGCCACCACCTTCCTTTGTTATTCATGTTTACAGTATAAATAAAAGCAGTAGAGCATTCTATGGCAGGATTTTGCTAAGCTCAACGTGATACCAGCGTCTGTCTGTGTTACTTGGAGATATACAAGCGCGCTTTCCCGGCATTATACAAGAAAGCTATGATTGTGCTTATTAGCACATGGAATTATTTTCTTATAGAAGAAGCTTTAATATTTCCGCTACAAAATGAACAAGGAACCTTTTTCGCTGACCACCGTGTTAAATGCTATTCCGATCTGAAATGGTACTATGAAGTCTGTTAGGAAGCTGAAACTTCCGGGATTGTCAATCACAATCATCTGGGTTTCCCTCCGCGGTTTCTCCTTCTGACCTTCATGTCACTGTTTTGTCCTTTGACCCCAGGGATTGACATTCCCAAAAGAGATTTTGTGGGAACATTTCTCAGATTCAGAGTGAGGATTGGTGGTGTGGGCAACCAGGCAGCTACATGGACACCCAAAGAAAAACATTCCCAGTCTGCAGTCCTGAAAAGAGCAGATCCTCTGCCTGCGGATCAGTCTGCTTAGGCGTACTTCTGAGTCCATTTGATGTTCTGTTATTTCACCCAGCCCTGACGAAGTTGGGTTGTGTGACCCCCAAAATGTGTTGGCTGTCTTCTGCTCTGCTTGTTGTAACAAGCTGAACAATAAATCTCTAGAATAGTGGTTCTCAACCTGGGGGTCGAATGACAATTTGCCAGGGGTCACCAAGTCCTGGGCTGTTCCTGAAGCCTGCACCACTCTCCCAGCCTTTTCATGGCCGCCCAGCTGGGCTGTTCCTGGAGCCCACGGCCGCCCACTCAGCCTCTTTGCAGCCGCCCATTCAGTTCACAGCATGACTGGGGGGGGGGGGGGGGGCAGAGACTAGAGGTCAGCTGACTGGTGAGGAATGTGAAGTGGGAGGGGCTGGAGGAGACCCCATCTCCTGATTTCGGCATAGATGTCACTGCTGCGAGACACCACAGAGCTCAATTTACAGTGAGTAACACTACCTGTGATTAGAGTTGCTATTAAAAGTCCCCATTACAGGTCTCAGATCAGCAGATGACCTTGATCAAGATCACCTAAATTGGCTGATCAGAACCCCCCCAGCAATGCCACTCTTTCCGCCAGCACTGCCACTCATCCCAACTACCCACCAGCACTGCCACTCATCCCACCAGCACTGCCACTCATCCCACCAGCACTGCCACTCATCCCAACTACCCGCCAGCACTGCCACTCATCCCAACTACCCACCAGCACTGCCACTCATCCCAACTACCCACCAGCACTGCCACTCATCCCACCAGCACTGCCACTCATCCCACCAGCACTGCCACTCATCCCAACTACCCGCCAGCACTGCCACTCATCCCAACTACCCGCCAGCACTGCCACTCATTCAAACTACCCACCAGCACTGCCAGTCATCCCAACTACCCGCCAGCACTGCCACTCATCCCACCAGCACTGCCACTCATCCCACGAGCACTGCCACTCATCCCAACTACCCACCAGCACTGCCACTCATCCCACCAGCACTGCCACTCATCCCACCAGCACTGCCACTCATCCCAACTACCCGCCAGCACTGCCACTCATCCCAACTACCCACCAGCACTGCCACTCATCCCAACTACCCACCAGCACTGCCACTCATCCCACCAGCACTGCCACTCATCCCAACTACCCGCCAGCACTGCCACTCATCCCAACTACCCACCAGCACTGCCACTCATCCCAACTACCCACCAGCACTGCCACTCATCCCACCAGCACTGCCACTCATCCCACCAGCACTGCCACTCATCCCAACTACCCGCCAGCACTGCCACTCATCCCAACTACCTGCCAGCACTGCCAGTCATCCCAACTACCCGCCAGCACTGCCACTCATCCCACCAGCACTGCCACTCATCCCACCAGCACTGCCACTCATCCCGCCAGCACTGACACTCATCCCAACTATCCGCCAGCACTGCCTCTCATCCCAACTATCCACCAGCACTGCCACTCATCCCACCAGCACTGCCACTCATCCCGCCAGCACTGCCACTCATCCCGCCAGCACTGCCACTCATCCCAACTATCCGCCAGCACTGCCTCTCATCCCAACTATCCACCAGCACTGCCACTCATCCCAACTATCCGCCAGCACTGCCTCTCATCCCAACTATCCTCCAGCACTGCCACTCATCCCAACTATCCGCCAGCACTGCCTCTCATCCCAACTATCCGCCAGCACTGCCACTCATCCCATTCCCCCCTCACCAAAGAGTAGGAGAATATAAAAAAAATAGAGAATACATGGAAGGGAAAGGAAAACAGGGGGAGGAACAAAGAAAAAAGGGAGCGAAAGAATAAGATAAAGAACAAGAAGGACAGCTACAGAGAGGGATGGGGGAAAAAACAAGAAATTAGGATAGAGAGGGATAAAAGGGAAAGAAAGGAGAACAAAGAGAGTGATACATTCTAAAATGTACCATAAGGGGTTTTAACACTGTACGAGTGGAAGGGACTCGGGGAACACTAAATGTCCGTGAGTTAGGGGGCGCAAATTTCTTGTCTTTCCTTGGGCGCTGAAAACCCACGCTACGAAAATGTTACTGTTAGGGGTCCCCACAACTTGGGAAATTTTATCAAGGGGTCACGGCACTAGAAAGGTTGAGAACCACTGCTCTAGAAGAAGAAGAATAGCCCCTACCCAGAGGTTAAAGTGCCTCCATCCCAAAAATGCTTAAGAAAAAGTATGAAAGGAATTTTAAGGCAGTCACAACACAAGTGAACAAAAACAGTATAAAACAAATAGTTTATTACAAAAATAAAATCTTAAAAGGATTAAAAACAAAGAAATGCACCAGAAATATGTTAATCAAGACGATTCCTCAAAGTGGTTCTAAAGGCAGAAGGTTTTTTGTTTTAAAAGAGAAGTATGGGGCTTGGGGTTAATATTTCACATACATACTTACCTAGGTGGATGCATCGGTCCCCCACCGGCTCTAACAATGAGAACTGAGTGATGGGAAAAAGGGATACTACATGATAGCAAAAAGTCGGACTTTGGAGGCATAGAAACAATGGAGAATTATTGAAAATGATAATCACATAATTTATTGAAAAAAATTCATAATATTTACACAACAATCGAACAAAAATAATAAAACCATAGACAGATGATACAATTTGTACAATGAGCCCTTGTGTGTCTACGCGTTTCGCCGTTAGGCTTCTTCAGGACACAAATGGGGTTCAAAATTGTAACAAAATAGAGACAAAAGCGAATCTCACTATCTTTAAGAGACGAGCCTCATGTACAAATTTGCAGCAGCCGGAAGATTTCCAAAGATAAGGAATGTTTATAATTTAGTATTTTACTTTATATATAAAGTTTTTAGCAGGGGCTGATGTACGTCGAATCTCCAAGGGTGAAAGTAACCACACAGATAATCAGGTATAGGTTAGTCCAGATACCATAGAGGAGAGGTCTTGGTGCTATTCAATCGTATAAGTAGTATATATCAAGGTTCAGAGAAAGCATACTGCTTCACCCTTAGAATAAACCAGTATGCCCCTGGGAGACAGCCGGATGCTAATCAGTGATTAAATTATGTGGTTATCATTTTCAATACTTCTCCATTGTTTCTATGCCTCCAAAGTCCAACTTTTTGCTACCATATAGTATCCCTTTTTCCTTTTACTTGGAAATTCCAAACGTCAAGAACACGGTGACGTACGACGAGCCGAGAAGAATGAAGTTCAAATAGCCAGTGCGGCTCTTCTGATCGATTCCGAGCATGCGTGGAACTTTGTGCGTCGGAATTGTGTACACGGGATCGGAATTTCCGACAACGGATTTTGTTGTCGGAAAATTTGAGATCCAGATCTCAAATTTTGTGTGACGGAAATTCCGATGGAAAATGTGTGATGGAGCCTACACACGGTCGGAATTTCCGACAACAAGGTCCCATCGAACATTTTCCGTAGGAAAATCCGACCGTGTGCAGGGGGCATTACTGCGCTGCCGGCAAACCCGTTCCTGCTGTGATTGAACACAATGGGAGCCAATCAGCGGGTCCGCGTGGTTCGGATGTCCGCCGGGACCCACCAATTGTTCCCGACAGGGGCGGAACGGCGATCTGTTGGTAGGCAAGACAGAGATCCTGTGTTTCTGCTAAGCAGGAACACAGATCTCTGTCTTCTCACAGTTAAAGGCCAGGGGCATAGCTCCCAACTGTCCCTGATTTCGAGGGACTGTCCCTGATTTGGAGCAATGTCCCTCTTTCCCCCTCATTCTGGTCTGATCCATATAGTTGTATGTAAAATGCACTTTTTATCTTTCAAAAAGTGTTTCCCAATACTAAACCTTTCATCCAATTTTTAAATTGCTGTATTTGTACATTTTAAAAGCCAATATAAAGGAATAGTAGTGGTAAAAAAAAAAGTCCTTGTGGATTTGATTAAACTTTTTTTTTTTAATTCTCCTTTAAGGGGGTGTGGCAGGGGGCGTGTCCTATACCTACATACGTTTGTTAGTAGGTGTCCCTTATTCCCATCTCAAAATGTTGGGAGGTATGCAGGGGTGTTAAACTGGCGGCCCCCCAGCTAATGCAGAACTACAAATCCCATCATGTCTCTGCCGGACGGTGTCATGCTTGTAACTGTCAGCCTTGCAATGTCTCATGGGACTTTTAGTTTCACAACTTGAGGGCCACCAGCTTGACACCTGTGCCCTAGACACACATTTAACCCTCTGTTCGCCACTGATGTTAAACCCTTCCCTGCCAAAGTCATTAGTACAGTGACAGTGCATATTTTTTAGAACTGATCAGTGTATTGGTGTCACTGGTCCCCAAAGGTGTCAGTTAGTGTCTGATTTGTCCACCGCAATTTCGCAGTCCCGGTATATGTCACAGATAGTAAAACATAAATAAATAAATACAAATTCCATAAAAATATCCCATAGTTTGTAGATGCAATGACTTTTGCGCAAACCAATCAATATACGTTTATTGGGATTTTTTGTTTACCAAAAACATTTAGCAGAATACATATTGGCCTAAATTTATGAAGAAATTAGATTTTTTACATTTTTTTATTGGATGTGTTTTATAGTAGAAAGTAAAAAAATGTTTGTTTTTTTTTCAAAATGTATGCTCTTTTTTTAATAAAAAGCCACAGAGATGATCAAATACTACCAAAAGAAATCTCTATTTGTGGGAAAAAAAGGGCATAAATGTTATTATTATTATTATTTATTATTATTATTATTATTTATTTATTTTATTTTTTTCTCTCCGCGCAATTGTCAGTTAAAGTAACAGTGCCGTATCGCAAAAAATGGCCTGGTCATGAAGGGTGGGGGGGGGGGTAAAACTTCCGGAGGGCAAGTGGTTAAAACAGGTTGAGCAAATCTTTACTGCTATATTATTATTATTGATATTTTAACTCTTCGGTGTCACAGATTTTCTGTAGTGAAGCTCCTTTGTGGAAGATAATCCTTCCTCAGCTGAATGTCTTTTATACATTTTTTTTTTCTTTTTTTTTTTTTAGCAAAGGGCACAACAGGATCTTTTAAAAGAAAGGATGGCACAAGAAAAAAAAATGTTTTCAGAACATGTGAAGATATACCGTATTCCTCAAACTGTGCCCTATTACACATCAAGCCTCACGCTTTGCAGAGATCTTCCAGATCTGGGACAACGATCTAAGCACCACGAGAGCGATCGTAACTGAGCCTGCTTAATGCTTCACACACACACACACACTCGCATGGTAGCTGCTTCCATGTGTTTTACCGGAAACACGCAACGTTCACAGCCTCTGGTGTCCTTTGAAGAACATCTCAGTATCACTCACTGCCACGCTCAGACAGGAATGGAGCAGAGCTTACACTGCACTAGTTCTCTACGGAGCCGGTGTTTCTTCATTTCCATTTAAAGCATTCAGAGATTGAGTTTAAACAATTTGCAAATATTGTTTTATTAAAAAGAAAATAAATGTTGTTTTTTTTTTCAAATATAATCTTTATTTAACTTCAACGAAGGGAGAAGTCCCAATGACACATACATTCAGACAAATGCAGTAAATGTTTCACGCAGCACAGACAATATGTTAAAGTTTGGGTGGTTGTGATATACTGCATGTTCAGGTATACAGGTGAAAGTGTTGAGTAACATATGAATCAAAATCTAACCTTTATTCCACATGTATCCAGTAACATATGGACCTCCTCCCAGCCTTTTCCCGTTTTCCATAAGAAGATAGACAAAGGTATTGAAACAGAGACATACAGAAGAAGAGAAGTGAGAAGAGAGATGAGAGGAGAGGAGGAGAAAAAGGGGGGGGGGGGGAGGCAGACAGAGCGAGGGTAGACCCAAAATGACAATCTGAATTCCGTAAAGCTAGCCGAATGGTCTATGAACCCAGGAGAGAAACACCTTCTTCTGAGTAAATAAAAACACTCCAAATGGCCCAGGTGTCGGAATATTTCTCACGTTTATGTTGTGCTGTGAGGACGAGGTCCTCCATTTTATTCAGCTCATCCACCTTACGCAGCCATTCCGCAATGGTTGGTGAACACTGTTGCTTACAATGGATTGGTATACATGCCTTGGCGGCATTCAGTAAATGGCGTAATAGGGACTTTTTATATCTTCTAATCGGGATTGTTGATAAATGTAAAAGGAATAATGCTGCATCGTTGGGAACTACAAAATCAGTGAATTTCTGCGTGATGCGACGAACCTCCCTCCAAAAGTTCTGTAGGTTAGGGCAGGACCAAAAAATGTGAAGCAGTGTGCCTTCTCCCTCCCCACATCACCAACAACGATCTAAGGTGGCCGGAAAGCATTTGTGTAGTCTGGAGGGAGTGAGGTACCACCTTGCCATGATTTTATAGTTTGTCTCCTGAATTTTGGTGCACAGTGATGATTTGAGGGCATGGTTGATGATTTTTTGTTTTTGTATCTCCGAAAAGTCGCAGTTAAGGTCCCTTTCCCAACTAGCCAAGCAGGGGAGATGTGGTTGTGTGGAAGGCGTATTGAGTAGTATGTACATTTTGGAGAGGGTTCATTTCCTGCGCAAAACTCTTCAAAGGACGTCAGTTGTCTGGAGAAGTCTTGGGGGTTAGGGATCGAGTGTAGGTAATGGTGTAATTGTACTGCTTTCCAAAAAGGAAGTTGGTACCTACCCGTCCCGTTCGTTAGTTCTATTAACGTCAGCCAATGTCCATCCGTCACAAATTTAGCAGCATGGTCAAAGCCCAATTGTCTCAGGGACTCAAACTCAATGGATTGGATGCCTGGCTCGAAATTTGGGTTTCCCAAGATCGGGTATAAGGGGGAGTTGCTGGAGGTGAGAGAGGATTGAATGGCCCCTTGACTATTGAATCTTAGTGTGGTACCCACTAATGGATGTGTTTTCAATCCCGAGGGCAAAATGTCATAACACCAGAGAGCCCCATTTAAAGGTATGTCAGATTGAGCCTATTCTATCCGTACCCAAAGCTTAGTCATCGCGTTGCGTCTCCAGTCCAAGATACGACCCAAATGGGTGGCCAGAAAGTATTGTCTGAGATCTGGTAGTGCTAGACCACCAAACTGTTTGGGAAGTGAAAGCATTGTCCTACGGATGCAGGTTTTTTTGTTAGCCCAAATAAATCTGGTAAATAAAGCATGTACTTGTTTGAAAAAAGAGTGCAGTATATGTACGGGAAGAGCTTGGAGCAGATATAAAAATTTGGGTAAAATGCACATTTTTATGAGGTTACATCTGCCGAACCAGGAATTTAATCCTCTGCTCCAATTCTCCAGGAGGACACAAGCTTTAGATAAAATAGGGGGAAAGTTTAGTTCATATGTGCGTGTAATATCAATTGGAATGTTTGTACCTAGGTAATTTAAAGCTACTGTCGTCCATTTAAAACGAAAGCTAGCTTGCATAGTCTGCATGGTAAGGGGAGCGATTGCAATGCCCATGGCAGCTGATTTGGTGAAATTGATTTTTAGATTTGAGAGGGCACCATATGTATCAAATTCTTTCAGAAGGTTTGGCAGAGAAATCGTGGGATTGGTCAGTGAGAAAAGCAGATCATCTGCATATGCTGCGATTTTATATTGAGTACCACCTATTGAGAGCCCTTGGATGTCTTGATTTTGTCTTATTTTACATAGGAATGGTTCCAGGGAGAGCGCAAAGAGAAGGGGTGAGAGGGGGCACCCCTGTCTTGTTCCGTTTGTGATGGGGAAAGGGGACGAAAGTATCCCATTTGCCTTCACTTGCGCCGTGGGATTGGAATGTATCTTGCTTATCCATCTAATCTTGTCTCCTAAGCCAATGTGGCGAAGTACTGTGAACATAAAGTTCCAATTGACCCTATCAAACGCTTTTTCAGCATCTGTGCTCAAGAATACACATGGGAGGTCTTTAGCGTTCACCACATGGAGGAGATTTAAAACTTTTATAGTGTTGTCGCGAGCCTCTCTGGTGGGTATAAAGCCCACCTGATCCAGGTGGATTAAGGACTGAAGATGTTGGGACAAACGAGTTGCTAAAATTTTGGAAAATAATGTCAATGTTTAGCAAAGAAATGGGTCTGTAACTCCCACATGAAGACGGATCTTTACCTTCTTTAGGTATCAGTGATATGTGGGCCTTTAGTGTGTCCCTGGGGAAGGTTGCCTCTGCTCCAAATGTATTGAAAAATGCTACCATGCGTGGGCCTATGAGGGGCAGGAAAGTTTTGTAATATTGGGTGGTGTACCCATCAGGACCCGGGGCTTTTCCTGGCTTCATGGCACTAATGGCGTTTTGAAGTTCCTCAAGGGTAATTGGTGAGTCTAGTTCCTCCCTTATTTCCGTGGTGAGAGCGAGAATCTGAGAAGACTGTACATAATCATTGATAGCCGTTTGTAAAGGTGGGGTGTGCGGTAGGTTGTATAATTTGGCATAAAAGTCCCTGAAAACATTCGATATCTGTTCCGGGAGTGTGACTTTCTGGGAATCTAGACCCACTATTTGTGGTATGTAGGCTGCTTGTTTTTGTTCCCGGACTGCTCTGGCTAGAATCTTCCCGCATTTGTCGCCGGACTCGTAGCTAATTTGTCTGCAGCGTTGTAATGCTGCTTTGGCTTTGTAGTGTAGCAGGTCAGAAATTTGTTTGCGTAGTTTTCCTAGTTCTATCTCTGAGGTCTGGGACGGGCATGTTTATGGCGTGTTTCCACCAAAGACAAGGCATTGAGGAGTTTTGTTAACTGTTCATTTCTTTGCCTTTTTATGCGTGCTCCGTGTCTGATCAGCAGGCCTCTAAGAACTGCCTTATGGGCTTCCCATAAGACGCCAGGGTCACATTCTTGGTGATCACTCTCCCGAAAGTAAAGGGTCAGTGTTTGTGTCGCATCTGCTAAAACTTCGGGGATCTGGAGAAGGATTTCGTTTAGCCACCAAATCCTCGATCTGGACGTGGATGCCCCTGTGAGAGTGTACGTGAGGGTGATAGGGGCATGGTCAGACCATGTGATGAGACCTATGGATGAGTCCACAACCGAGTGCAGTTGGGTGTGGGGTGTTAAAAAATAGTCTATTCTGGTGTAAAGCTTATGTGTTTGCAAGTAGAAAGTGTAGTCCCGTTCCCCCGAATGCTGAAGACGCCACACATCGACCAATTGCGATCCGTGCAGGGAATTAGCTATGGGCTTTCAATGCGACGGGGGTACCGAGGAATGTCCAGAAGAGGTATCTGAGGAAGGGATGAGAGGGACATTAAAATGCCCCCCTAGGATTAGCTGGCCAGCCGTAAACTCCCCCAATTTGTCCAGAATGTTAGTGATGAAAGTACTCTGATGTTCATTAGGAGCGTAAATCGACACCAATGTAAGTGTGGTGTCCCCCACAAGCCCTTTTAAGAACACAAAACGTCCTTCCGGGTGTTTGAGCACTGCTTGGCATTGCCAGGGGACCTTGTTCGAGATTAGTATAGATACTCCTTTGGTTTTGGCTGTGGTATTGGTGGAGTGATATGCCACTGGGAAGTATTTATTTTTAAGCAACGGAAACTTGTCGTGCTTAAAATGGGTTTCCTGAATAAATGCAATATCTGCCCGGGACTTCCGGAGGTCAGATAAGAGCATCCGTCGTTTTTCTGGTAAGTTTAGGACCTTCGCGTTGAGCGACACTACTTTTATAGAATCCATCGCTCTGGCTGCCTAAAAGGTGGGTAAGAGAGGGGAAGAAGCACTAAAAGAGAGAAGAGGGGAGCAAGAAAGAGAAATGAATAAAGAGAAAGGATAGATAAAGAGGATCCACCCAGAGGAGGAGAAGAAGAATCTCACCTCGTCTGTGAGGATGAAGGAACAAAACAGGTCACCACTCAAAAGACCTGAGATTACTAGATTAACAAGTAATAACTTGAATACACACGTTACCACCCCTCAAAATCAGAGGGATATGTGCGGGCCTAGTTGGGGGAGGAGTTAGTACATGACTGGCAGAGAAAGGTCCCGCCCCTCCCACCCACCCAGGCAGAAAATTCGGTAACAAATATAGAAGCAAATGAATGTATTTAACATGTACAGTGGTAGTATGGAACCAAGAGTATTGAACCAAATACTGTTACAGAAAAAAACACAACTGAAAATGAAAGATAAAGGCAAACAGCAACATTTACCCAACAGTTCTGGGCTATCCTGTATCCCACTCCCCCAATGCAGTTCTAATTAATATGCCCCTAGTTCTTCCCCGCGTCTCCTATCCACTGAGGAGGGAAACCACCAACATCTTTGGCAAGGGGCTGTAAAGAATTCTGCGAGCGACTCACGTCTCTCCGCTATTTTTCTCAGGGATCGCCCAACCCCAAGGCTGATGAGCCTCTGGGGGGTACCAGCCCCCCACCTCTTCATCTACAACAGGGTCCCCACCCTCATGCAGCCATGGTTCGGGATCTATCTAGCTTAGATCATACCCCCTGCACCGACCCTTCCTCCGAACCCGGAGCCCTCCGAAGAGGGGTACAACACTCGGCGGTGGATGTAGTCCCTGAGCCGGCACAGAGGGGAGACCCTCAGACTAGAGTGCGTTTCCGGCTACATGTTAACCTGATCCCAGCCAACCGCCTCATGTCCCCCCCCCCCCCCTCCCCCGAGTCTCCCTAACCAACACGAAGAGTATACAAACTGTGCTATTTAACCCACCTATATTGCGTATTGCACAATACCTCTTATAAGGATTAATACTGCAGGTCTGCCTCTAGGATTACACAATATCCTCATCTTGTACCCTCAGCCTGTGAATAAATCGGTGGTTATTGTCCAAAATGAACTTCGCAGTAGTCCAACCATTAATAAGATATGACCACAGTCTACCTCACAGGTAATGTAAAGACTAACGCAGGTATCAGAAAAAAGGCAACTTATTCAGAGCATGTAAATGGTAAGTCTCTCTTTTTGACCTCCGGGGAACCATGATTTGCTATGCTTCACTTCTGAAGAGACCTGCTTCCCGGCACTGAGTTCCTTTCATTCACAGGCAAAGGGACTGTCTAGTATATGAAGCGTGTTAATATGTTCCCCACTGGGAATTCGACATAGATCAGGATGGCATCAGAGGATGAGTTTGGGTGTCCCCACAACCCACCTGAGTGTTATGTGAGTCGGTGATGGGGAACGGGTTCTTCAACATGCCCTCTGGATCGGACAAGAAGGCTAAACTCTGTTGTCTGGGTAGGGGGGGGACCCAATCTAAGTCAAATGATGACCCACCTCCGCACTGCGTGTATGTGAATCACCATTAAATGCAGGTCATAATCCAATCCTCAGGAGCAGTCCCGGGAACACCGGGGGTGCCAATCATCTTTCACTCAAGATACCAACATAGCATACATTAGTTCCAGCTGGGAGACAGGGGGGGGTAAAGGGGGCCGTGTAAAGAGGTTTTCTTAACTCCTGGAGCACGGGGACAGGGGTTCATCCTGCATAAATGGATCAGTTAATAGGGGAGAAACCGCAAGGAGATGACACGGTGGGTATGCGTGTGGGAAGCAGATACTCATGCCTCCCGGTTGTCTTCAGGAGATGCTGCGTGGGATCGTCTCCTATTCCTCGGAGGTCTAGGGGGTAATCCGCCGCTCGTTGTGAGGTTGCTTCTACTGCCTTGAAGTCTTGGTATAAAGCCCAGCCAGTCCGGGACCTCGATCGGCTCCGCTGATAGAAAATCAAATAAAGCAGGTAGCGCGTCCGGAGAACGGAGCGTGAAAGAACGCTGGTTTTTCCGGAAGGTGACCGATAGAGGGAATCCCCACCGGTAGGTAGCATTGTGTCTTCTCGCCAAGTCTAAAAGGGGTTTCAGGAGTGCTCTGCGTTGAAGCGTAGCCCTAGAGATATCTGGAAGGATTGTGAGAGCTGCTCCGTCTAATTCCAGATCTTGTGTTTCCCATGCTTTCCGTGCAATAATGTCTTTGTGAGCATAGTGGTGAAGCCGGCATATGACGTCTCGGGGTCTGGCCGGATCCTCCGATCTGGGGCCCAATGCCCTGTGTATACGGTCAAACTCCATGCGTCCCTGTATTTGATCTCCCGCTACCCTTCGGAAGATATCTGCCACCATGTCCGCCAGTTCTGCCGGGCCCGTAGCTTCAGGGAGGCCACGGAGTTGCAGATTATTCCTGCGACTCCTGTCCTCCATTTCTTCCATGTGTAGTTGTAGTCCTATCGACGCCTCGGCCTGAGCCGTTACTCTACGGTCAATCGCCGACATGGAAGTCTCTCCTGCAGTGATTCTGTCAGATAAGGAGTGTACTTCTTGTTTGACCGCTCGGATCTCTTTGCGGTGCGCCACCACCACACGGCCTCTCAGAGATTCAATGTCGGCCTTCGTTGGTAAGGCCTGAAGGATGGCCCTCAACTCTTCGTCTGCACCAAACAGCAAAGGCGGCTGTGGTGACATCCGTGGGTCAGACGATCGGGTTGGCGGCACATTGGAAAAGAACTCCGGGCTTTGAGATCCTGTAGGTGAGGCCGGTGGGATGTCATGTGCAGAGCCTGAAGAATGGGAAGCATGAGCTGCCGCCATCTTGAGTTCCGGAGATCCCGACTGTAGCTGTTGAAAAATCCTGTGCAGCGGTCGGGGGGAACAATTTGTTGGTCTTTTTGATCTTCTTTGCTGTACGCTTCTTAGAAGAGAGCATTATGCAGTCATAGGAGCAAATCTATCCGGGTGAGATAGGAGAAGGCCGGGAGCCTCACTAAAACGTGTCTCTACTCAGCCATGTCCAGGCCACGCCCCGAAAATAAATTTTTACTAAAAAGACATTACACAACAGTCAGATAAAAGGGATTAAAAGTGAAAAATACTTGCCCCGCTCTTTGGTTCCATGTAGAGTCTGATTCATTTGCAGAGAAAGTCCAATCTGATGAGCGAGAGTCACTGGCCCTCTTAAAGTAATCCTGATAGTTTCAATGTTTGGGGACGGCCCCTTCCTGCTCCAACATGACTGCGCACCAGTGCACAAAGCAAGGTCCATAGAGACATGGATGAGCGAGTTTGGGGTGGAGGAACTTGACTGGCCTGCACAGAGTGCTGACCTCAAACCGATAGAACACCTTTGTGATGAATTAGAGCGGAGAATGTGAGCCAGGCCTTCTCGTCCAACATCAGCACTTGACCTCACAAATGCACTTCTGGAAGAATGGTCAAACATTCCCATAGACACACTCCTAAACCTCGTGGACAGCCTTCCCAGAAGAGTTGAAGCTGTTTTAGCTGCATAGGGTGGGCCAACTCAATATTGAACCCTACGGACTAAGACTGGGATGCCATTAAATTTCATGTGCATGTAAAGGCAGGCGTCCCAATACTTTTGGTAATATAGGGTTGGTGTATATACACTTACCGGTCACCTTATTAGGTCCACCTCGCTAGTAGCGCGTTGGACCCCCCTTTGCCTTCATTCTTCATGGCATAAATACAACAAGGTGTTGGAAACATTCTTCAGAGATTTTGCTCCATAGTGACATGATAACATCACACAGTTGCTGCCGATTTGTCGGCTGCACATCCATAATGCCAATCTCCAGGTCCACCACATCCCAAAGGTTCTCTATTGGATGAGATGTGGTGAGTGTGGAGGCCATTGGAGTACAGGGACCTCATTGTCCAGTGGTGAGATGATTGGAGCTTTGTGACATGGTGACATTGTCCTGCTGGAAGGAGCCATCAGAAGATGGGGACACTGTAGTCATAAAGGGATGGACATGGTCAGCAACAATACTCAGGTAGGCCGTGGGGTTTATACGATGCTCAATTGGTACTAAGGGGCCCAAAGTGTGCCAAGAAAATATCCCCCCCACCATTACACCCCCACCACCAGCCTGAACCGGTGATACAAGGCAGGATGGATCCATGCGCCAAATTCTGACCCCACCATCTGAACGTCGCAGCTGAAATCCAGACTCATCAGACCAGGCAACATTTTACCAATCTTCTATTGTCCAATTTTGTTGATCCTGTGCCAATTTTAGCCTCAGTTTCCTGTTCTTAGCTCACAGGAGTGGCACCCGGCGTGGTTTTCTGCTGCTGTAGCCCATCTGCTTCAAGGTTGGATGTGTTGTGCGTTCAGAGATGGTATTCTGCATACCTTGGATGTTACAAGTAGTTATTAGAGTTACTGTTGCCTTCTATCATCTGGAACCAGTCTGCCCATTCTCCTTTGACATCAACAAGGCATTTTCCTCCACACAACTGCCGCTCACTGGATATTTTCTCTTTTTCTCACCATTCTCTGTAAACCTGAGAGATGGTTGTGCGTGAAAATCCCAAAAATACTCAGACCAGCCCATCTGCCATCAACAACCATGCCACGTTCAAAGCCACTTAAATCCCCTTTCTTCCCCATTCTGATGCTCAGTGTGAACTTCAGCAAGTCGTCTTTACCACCTCTAGATGCCTAAATGCATTGAGTTGCTGCCATGTGATTGGCTGATTAATAAGTGGCTGTTGAGTGTATATACTGTATATCCAAGGTTTCATAATCTGACAACCAACATATAATTTAAGGGAATAAAATTAAAATTTGTTAGACATCAAACATGATATGGATCCTAACCACTTGCCGACCGGCTCACGCCAATATACGTCGGCAAAGTGGCATGGGTGCGCAAAACGACGTACCTGTACGTCACTGCATCATCAGAGGGTAGCGGGTACGCGCCCACCACGCGCCGCGGGTCTCGCGGACTCGATGTCCGCCGGTGGCCCGCGATCGTGGCTCGGAGAGGCAGAACGGGGCGATGCCTATGTAAACAGGGCATTTCCCTGTTCTGCCTAGCAACTTGACAGAGATCCACTGCTCCCAGTGATCTCTGTCATGTTCTAGTGAGCCCATCCCCCCTACAGTTAGAACACACACAGGGAACACACTTAACCCTTTGATCGCCCCTCAGTGTTTAACCCCTTCCCTGCCAGTGACATTTACACAGTAATCAATGCATTTTTATAGCACTGGTCGCTGTATAAATATAAATGCCAATGGTCCCAAAATAGTGTCAAAAGGGTCCGATCTGTCCACCGCAATGCCGCAGTCACGATAAAAATCGCAGATCGCCGCCATTACTAATAAAAAAAAAAAAATTATAATAAAAATGCCATAAATCTATCCCCTATTTTGTAGATGCTATAACTTTTGTGCAAACCAATCAATATACGCTTATTGCGATTTTTTTTTACCAAAAATATGTAGAAGAATATATAAGTAAAGTAAAAGTAAAAACTATTGCTAATTTTTTCAAAATTAACGCTCTTTTTTTGTTTATAGCATAAAAAAAAAAAAAAAATCCGCAGAGGTGATCAAAAGAAAGCTCTATTTGTGGGGAAAAAAAGGACGTCAATTTTGTTTGGGTACAACTTCGCACGACCGCGCAATTGTCAGTTAAAGCGGCGCATTGCCGTATCGCAAAAAAAGGGCTTGGTCAGGAAGGGGTTAAATCCTTCCGGGTCTGAAGTGGTTAAGTACAATTCTACAATGAGGTCTCCAATGTATTTTATTGGCCTTCCGTACCTTGTGATATAGGTGTGTTTGGTGTCTAACTGATTGGTGTCTTCTTATACAATCATGTAACCACTTGCTATGAAGGCAACTCTATTACAGAAGGAATTATGGAACAAGTACCGATACTTTTTATTTTTAGTTACTCGCAGATACCAATTACTGATACCTACCGCAACTGTTTTGTTTTCCCTTCAGCTGTCAGCAAACATACAAATCATTGAAAAGTTATTTACTAATGAAATAAATAGATTTTTGTTTTTAATTTTGCGCTTTTTCAATGTGAAATGTGTAAATATATGTTAATATAAATGTGCAAAAATATTCACTAACAAAGCAAACAAAAAAAAAAAGTTTTACTTGTTTATCGTTTATAAAATAGACGTGAAAAAAACAAACAAACAAACAAAAAAAAAAAAACAGGAAAATAATAATTAAATGGAGGAGAGTAGGGAGTTAATTAAGGCTGATTATAGTAAATTAAGTGGTTAAACAGAGGAACATTTGTTCATCCCTTTGATCTGCAGATGAAGAAACAGAAAGATACAAAAAGAAACAATGTTTCTTTTTATTTTAGTGTTTCAGCTGAGCAATGTTGTTAATAAACATTGCCAGCTGCTTTTTTTTTTCACAGCTCCAATTACCGGACTTCTTTAACACTTTAGCTGTCAACAGGGGAGACCCGACTGACAGCTCAAAGAACCGAGCCTGAAAGTATCGGTTTCAGGTATCGGTGCATTTGCACGAGTACCGATACTTGTGCAAATACTTGGTATCGGCAGCGATACCAATACTAGTATCGGTGCAACCCTAGTTACAACCATAAAACGGAAACAGAGTGACTGCAATGTGTGTATGGTAACACTGGGGGAGACCTACCAGGATCAACCACAGGGTGGCAGCAGAGTGAAGGTAATATTGTGTGAATGGTAATGCAGAGGGAATAATACCAGTTTCAAAGTTGACAGTAATATAGTGTGTATGGAAAAACAGGGGGAGTCCTACAAGGACCAATTACATGGGGATAGCAAAGTAACAATAATATTGTGTGCAGAGGCGGACTGACCATTGAGCCACTCGGGCACTGCCCGAGGGCCCTGGGCCACTAGGGGGCCCCATCAGGGTTTCCAGCCTCAGTAAAACCAGGGACAGTATGTATAAATCTGTGTTTTTTTTTACATCTGTCTGTGTATACTGTGTGTACATGTATGTGTATACTGTGTGATTGTATACTGTGTGTGTGTATACTGTGTGGCCCCATAATCTCTGATTGCCTGGGGGCCCCATAATCTCCTATTGCCTGGGGGCCCCATAAGTTTTCAGTCCACCCCTTATTGTGTGTATGGTAACAGTGGAGGAGTCCCAAAAGGATAAACCACAAGTCAGCAGCAGAGTGATCGTAATATTGTGAGCATAGTAACACTGGGGGAGTCCTACCAAGATCAACCACAAGGTGACAGCAGAGTAATGGTATTATTGTTTGTATGGTAACACAAAGGCAATAATACTAGTTACAACCACAAAGTGGCAGCAGAGTGATGTTGTGTGTATAGTTATGTGGGGGAGTCCTATTAGGATCAACCACAAGATGGCAGCAGATTAACCGCAATATTCTATGTGTAGAAAACCATTGTAAGCACTACCAGGATCAACCAGAAGCTGGCAGCATAGTAACTGTATAGCATACAGTCTATGTCCAGTCCACAGTGATTTTATAAATAATGCTAATAAATAGTAAATAAAGACCTAAAACCTTATCTTAAATTTTGAATCAGTACTCTATTGTTGCTATATTATACCCCAAAACTTAAACACATTTGACATTTCTAATTTTCAAATTCTAAAAAATATGCATATAGTAACACGCAGTCTTAGCGCGACCAACCAAAAGGTGGCAGCAGGGGAAGTCACAAGGGGAGTCACACCAGATCCACAGGGTGAGTCACACCAGATCCACATGGGGAGACACACCAGATCCAACCAAAGGTGGCAGCAGAGTATGGGTAATATTATGTGTAAAGTAGCACATATGAGTCATACCAGATCCAACCACAAGGTGACAGCATAGTGACAGTAATATTATGTGTATAGTAACACAGGGGAAGTCATACCAGGATCAACAACAAGGGGACATGAGAGTGTTTGGTAAAATTATGTGTAAAGTAAAAGTGGGGAGTCATACCAGGTCCAACCACACAGTGGCGGCAGAGTATCGGTAATATTATGTGTATAGTAACACAGGGAAAGTCATACCAGGATCAGCCATAAGGCAAAGTGTGGGTAATATAATGTGCATAATAACACTGGGGGAGTATCAGGATTAACCACAAGGCGGCAGGAGAGTGTCAGTAATATTATGTGTATAATAACACAGAGGTGTTATTATGTGAAATGTGGTGTCAGATGGGGTGTCAGATGTGGTGTTAAAAGTGGTGTCAGATGTGGTGTCAGATGGGTTGTCAGAAGTGGTGTCAGATGGGTTGTCAGAAGTGGTGTCAGAAGTGATGTCAGATGTGGTGTCAGATGTAGGAGAAAAACCCCAGCAAAGCATGATCCAATTTGCTCCAACAGGGGAAAAAAATCCTTCCTTCCCTGGATCAACTTTACCTATAAATGTTAGTACCCGGTTATATTGTGTACATTAAGGAAAGAATCCAGTCCTTTTTTAAAGCAATCTACTGAGCTGGCCAGAACCACCTCTGGAGGGAGTCTATTCCACATTTTCAAAGCTCTTACTGTGAAGAAACCTTTCCGTATTTGTGTAGATGAAGAGATGAAATCTCTTTTCTTCTAGACGTAAAGGGTGCCCCCTTGTCCTCTGTGATGACCTTAAAGTGAATAACTCAACACCAAGTTCACTATATGGACCCCTTATATATTTGAACATGTTGATCATATCCCCCCTTAATCTCCTCTTCTCAAGAGAGAATAAATTCAGTTCCTCTAATCTTTCCTCATAGCTGAGCTCCTCCATGCCTCTTATCAATTTGGTTGCCCTTCTCTGCACTTTCTCCAGTTCCCCGATATCCTTTTTTGAGAACTGGTGCCCAAAACTGACCTGCATATTCCAGATGAGGTCATACTAATGATTTATACAGATGATGTCTCTCTCTCTGTAGTCCATACCTCTCCTAATACAGGAAAGGACTGCATGCTATTATTAAGCTTATGATCTACCAAAACCCCCAGATCTTTCTCCACTATGGATGCCCCCAGTTGTACTCCCCCTAGTATGTATGATGCATGCAAATTTTTAGCCCCCAAGTGCATAACTTTACATTTATCAACATTGAACCCCATTTGCCAAATAGTTGCCCAATTAGACAGAGCATTGAAGTTGGCTTGTATGTTGGAGACATCCTGTAAGGTCGATATTCCACTGCATAGCTTGGGGTCATCTGCAAAGACTGGTACTTTTAATCCCAGACCCAATATCATTTATAAAGGTATTAAAAAGTAAGGGTCCCAACACTGAACCTTGGGGTACACCACTGATAACCTTATACCATTTAGAGTAAGAATCATTAACCACAACTCTCTGAATTCGTTTTTTTAGCCAGTTTTCTATCCATTTACAAACTGATATTTCCAAGCCTGTAGACTTTACCTTACACATTAGCCGTGTGTGGGCAACTGTGTCAAACGCTTTTGCAAAATCCAAGTATACCATGTCCACAGCCACCCCTCTGTCCAAGGTTTTACTTACCTCCTCATAAAAAGAAATCAGGTTTGTTTGACAACTTCTGTCTTTCATGAAGCCATGTGGTCTGTTGCTTAAAATATTTTTTTCCAGCAAGAACTCGTCTATTTGGTCTTTTGTTAAACTCTCCAGTTTCTTCTCGACTATAGAAGTTAAACTAATGCCGTGTACACACGAGCGGACTTTCCGGCATACTTGGTCCAACGTTCTTCCCGCCGGACTACCGCCGGACTTTTTGAACGGACGGACTTGGCTACACACGACCGGACTTTCCGGCAGGCTATGTCCGCCCGTCTTTCCGACGGACTTTCGTCGGAGTTACGGCGGACTTTCAGAATGAACGGACTTGCCCACACATGTCCAAGTCCGTTCATTTTGAACGTGACTCGGGTACGACGGGACTAGAAAGGAAGTGAATCTCGCCGTTTTGTCTGCGAGATTGACACCTTGAGAGCCCCGTCGCGGGGCATACCAGGCCCTTAGATCTGGTATGGATTTTAAGGGGAACCCCCTACGCCGAAAAAACGGCGTGGGGTCCCCCCTAAAATCCATACCAGATCCTGTCATGAGCACGCAGCCCTTCCGGTCAGGAAAGAGGGTGGGGACAAGCGAGTGCCCCCCCCCCTCTGAACCGTACCAGGCCGCATGCCCTCAACATGGGGGGTGGGTGGTTTGGGGGAGGGGGCGCCCTGCGGGGCCCCCCACCACAAAGCACCTTCTCCCCATGTTGATGAGGACAAGGGCCTCTTCCCAACAACCCTGGCCGTTGGTTGTCGGGGTCTGCGGGTGGGGGGCTTATCGGAATCCGGGAGCCCCCTATAATAAGAGGGCCCCCAGATCCCGACCCCCACCCTATGTGAATGAGTATGGGCTACCCATTTACCTAGGGAAAAAGTGTCAATAATAAAACACACTACACAGTTTGGGGGTCTTCTTGGTTGGTTCTTCTCCGGTCTCTCTGGCCTCTTCTCCCGGTGTTCCAGTTCTTCTGCCGGCTCCGGAACCGGAGGGACCACCGAAGTCGGAAGAAGACCCCCGAAGCCGGAAGAAGACCCCCCAGAGCTGTCTAATAAATTACTTTAAAAACCTGTGTAGTGTGTTTTATTATTGACACTTTTTCCCTAGGTAAATGGGTAGGGGTACCATGTACCCCATACTCATTCACATAGGGTGGGGGGCCGGGATCTGGGGGCTCTCTTATTATAGGGGGCTCCCGGATTCCGATAAGCCCCCCGCCCGCAGACCCCGACAACCAACGGCCCACAGGGCGCCCCCTCACCTAAAGCACCCACCCCCCATGTTGAGGGCACGCGGCCTGGTACGGTTCAGGAGGGGGGGGGCGCTCGTTTTTTTCGGTGTAGGGTGTTCCCCTTAAAATCCATACCAGACCTAAGGGCCTGGCATAGACCTGTGCTCGCCGCAATAGGAAAATTTGTTTTTCCTATTGCAGCGAGCGCGAGATGCAGTACCCTGCCCTTGCGTCGTATCCGGTCCGTCGGACCAGCATACAGACGAACGGGCTTTCCGTCAGGAACTGAGTCCGGCGGACTTACGACGGAAAGATTTGAAACATGCTTCAAATCTAGGTCCGGTGGACTTTTGGGGAAAAAAAAGTCCGCCGGAGCCTACACGTGATCGGATTGTGCGGCAGACTCTGGTCCGCCGGACCAAGTATGCCGGAAAGTCCGCTTGTGTGTACGCGGCATAACAGTTCTATAGTTACTTGGTAAAGACTTTTATCCGTTTTAAATATGGGTACCACATTGGCCCTACGCCAATCCAGTGGTATTATGCCAGTCTTTAAAGAGTCCCTAACGAGTACCTCTTCTTCCCCCTGTCCACAGCTCACCTCTTCCTTTCCTGTCCACTTCCTCCCCCTGTCCACAGCTCACCTCTTCTTCCTACATCCACAGCTCACCTCGACTCCCCCATCCACAGCTCACCTCTTCCCTATTGTGCACAGCTCACCTCTTCTCCCCCGTCCACAGCTCACCTCTTCTCCCATCTCCACAGCTCACCTCTTCCTTCCCCTGTCCACAACTCACCTCTTCTACCCCATCCACAGCTCAGCCCTTCTCTCCAATCCACAGCTCACCTCTTCCTCCCCCTGTCCACAACTCACCTCTTCTACCCCATCCACAGCTCAGCCCTTCTCTCCCATCCACAGCTCCCTTCTTCCTCCCCCATCCACAACTCACCACTTCTCCCTTGTCCACAGGTCACCTCTTCTTACCCCAAGCACAACTCACCACAGCTTATCTCTGCACCTCCATCCACACCTTATCTCTACCCCCCTTCCACATTTCAAGAAGTAAGACAAAATCCCTCCAAAATTAGGGAATTCCTGGTTGTCACCAGGGTCATCAGAACTCCAACCCACTGTGCACTATGGTCCCTCCCCCCAGAGGGGAGGCTATGTTACTATTTTGTCCCTTCGGAACTGCAGTTAAGCTGCTTGGGCTGGCCAAACATTTCTTTAATTTTGTCCAATTCCTGCTGAATCCACCAAAATTTAAGCCGTGACAGCATCCTTCTGGTCTACAAAAGTAAGCACATTGCCACCTGTAGCACTGTGCTATAATGAAAGTGTGTTGGGAATTTTCTGATTCTGATTCTGGAGTTGCATTGGAGTGCCATCAGAATTAATGGCACCGCAATGCACCACAAAGCACCAATGAGCGTAACCACACCACAAAGCACCTTAGACTTTAAAGGTAAGAAAGTCTACAATCTGTCTTTAGGCTCTGTATACTCCAGGACCCTAAAATCTGACTACATTCCTCTATGAACAGGGTGGCAGCAGGTATTCAATAAGCCATCAGCAATTTATTGGAACAAGCACACTTTTTATTTTATCTCTTGTTGGAATTTCGAAGCAGTTTCAATCGAATGAAAAGAGATATGCTATAAATTGCACAGATGGCATGTTCCCTGTTTCAATTTCAATGTGACCTTTCAGTAATTCATCAGCCCCTGCGTGGGATTACCAGCTCCATCTGCTGTGAAGCTTGGTCAAAGCCATAACATCCTCCCATGTCACTGTCACTTTATTTCCTAGCTAAAGCTCTGTACCTTTAATTCTTTCTGTGGGTAGGACGGAGGCCACATGACTAGAGAGTCCTAGCTGGAACGTATAAAAATGTAACGTTGGAACCTTCCCGAAAGCAGCTGAAGCTCTATACAATCTGTAAACAAAAGAGAGAGACTCAAAAATGAATGATCCAAAGAGAGGTGAGATAGATCATTGCTTGAATTGATGCAAAGGAAATTTTCATTTGGGGAATTGCAGACGTGTTCACAACCTTGGAATGCGTTTAATCCATCCAGAGCTGCAACAATGTAACAAGGATCAGATATCTGCACACTGTATTTAAAACATTTGAGATCTCGGAGTGTGCATGTGGACTGCTTCTTTCGAAAAGGTGAGCTTGTGACTCTTTCCATATATTATTCTACACGTTGAGTTTAACAAAAATAGAACAAATTCTCAGTTTAATTTTTCTTCCTGATGGCTACAATGGCATCTGCTGATCTAATAGACGAGCTACGCTGCTCCATCTGCTTGAACATTTATACGGATCCGGTAACGCTGAGATGTGGGCACAACTTCTGCCGGGTCTGTATTGACTGTTTGCTGGATACTCAGGAGGCGTCTGGACTTTATACCTGTCCGGAGTGCAGAGAGAGATTCCAGGAACGGCCTGTGCTGTCTAGTGCTAGAACTCTACGGAACATAGCGGAGAAGTTCCTAATTTCTCAGCCCGTTTCGGAAGATACAGGAATCTATTGTACTTACTGTTTAGAATCTCCTGTACCGGCTATAAAATCCTGCCTGCACTGTGAAAGTTCTCTGTGTGGCAATCATTTGAGAGTCCATGTCAAGTCACCAGAACATGTCTTATCCAATCCCACCAACTCCCCGGGGAACAGAAAATGCTCAATGCATAAAAAGATTGTGGAGTATTACTGCACCAAGGAAAGGGTTTGTATCTGTGTTTACTGTATTGCTGTTGGAATACATAAAGGACACCAGGTGGAGTCACTGGATGGAGCCTTTGAGAAGAAGAAAGAGAAGTTGAGGAAAGATCTGGAGATGATGGCCTCAAAGAAAGCGTGGGCTGAGAAACAAGTCCAGAGTCTGCAGGAACGCAGGACAGACATACAAGAAAAAGCAGCTGGTGTAACAGAGAGAGTCACTGCCCTGTTCAAAGATGTCCAGAGAGAGCTGGAAGAACTTGAGACGAGAGTCCTGAGTGAGATTTCCATGCAGACAGAGAAGATCTCACAATTTGTCACCAATCTGATTCAACAGCTGGAGTTACAAAAGGACGAGTTGTCCAGGAAGATGAGTCACATTGAGGAATTGTGTAAAACCAACGACCCAATAACCGTCCTGAAGGATCCAAAGTCAGCTGGAGAGGACATCTGTCATACCGAGCAGGAAGATAATATGGAGACAATGATTCCGAGTGAAGGCGATTTCCATGAGGATCTCATCAAAGACAGATTGCACAAATTATTTGACCTAATAAAAGATATTCCCATCTGTATACAGCAACCAGAAGGTGTTTTACTTGATGAGGAAACAGCTGCTAATGATATAAAGATTTCAAGGGATTTAAAAACTGCATCTTTAGTAGCAGTAAAACTAAATCGTCCAGAATCTCCCAAAAGATTTAAATACTATCAGGTTCTAAGCAAGAGAAGTTTTTCTTCAGGGAGGCACTGCTGGGAGGTAGACACCAGTTATTCAAGTAGCTGGAGAGTTGGATTGTGTTATCCCAGTATGGACAGGAAATCGTATATTGGGGACAATAAGGATTCCTGGTGTTTGCAAAGGTGTAACCATGATGAGTATAATAAGGTGCATGAATGTAAACGTATTCCATTTCAATACAAGCCAACCAGCGATAAATTCAGAATCTATCTGGATTATGAGGCCGGACGGATCTCCTTTTATGAGCTGAGCGACCCCACCAGACACCTCCACACCTTCACCACCACCTTCACCGAGCCCCTCTATGCCGCAATTTCTGTTTGGAAAGGATCAATAACCATTATAACCTAGGGATATATTTTACTGAATGTCTCATTTTGTCCAGTTCATGCAATTTTGAATTAGTTTGAGTTAATGTCTGGTGGATGCTAAAGAACTGAGCTCCAGGTATGATCTTTGTTTCATACTTGCACTGGTCCAGCTTGGACCAATGTAGGTATACATATCTCATACTAGATGGGGCCGCTTGCTTGGCATTGCCTCCATTCTCAGAATGCCTTAGCTTTTTCACTGAATACAAGGACAAGGTAAAGATCGTACGTGGAGTTCAGCTTGAAAACTGAAGTCTAGGTATGTTTTTTTTTGAATAGTTGCATCAGTTTAACTTGGACCAATGTAAGCATGCATATACCATACCTGGCTGATCCCTGTGGGAACAGATAGTCACTGTAGTAGCTTCCGCTATTATAGCAATCTCCACTAGCTTTTGGGTTTGTGCCATTCACAGGATGCTTTGCTTTGCAAAGCATTCTCTGATTGGATGAGATGGAGTTTGTGATCTCCCCGCTTCTCCAACTCGTCCAATCAGAGAACACTTTGCATCCATTGAGAAAATGTTTTCTTTGAATTGCACCCATACCAAGCAACCAACCCCCTGTGTTCACTATGCAACAGGGCAGCCGCTTAGCATGGGCCATGGGATCTATCAGGGATCATTGTAGTACCAGCAGATACTACAGTGATGATCTACTTCCACAGGTATCGGACAAATATGGTACATGCATGCTTACATTGGCCCATGCTGAACCAATGTAACTATGCAAAAATAAAGCCATACCTAAGCTCTAGCTTTAAAGCCCATAATGGGCTCTATCTCGGCCCTGAAGTTTTCAATTTAGGAAGATTCAATACATCCTAGTTGAGAAAGTGTATAGAAAGCTCTATACTATGGTTTTGTATACATAGAGCAGGTGTGCTGCTAACTGTAAGAAGAAGAGCACGCTGACCACCAATGTAATGGGCAAAGGGCATACTGACCACCAATGTAAGGAGCATACTCACTAGGGTTGCCAACTTTTCTTCAAGCCAAACCCCAACACTTGGTGCATAGGAATTTTTGTGTATATTCTGTAGGATTGTAAAAGACCTGGGACACCTTTTGGGTGCCCCCAAGGAGAGTAGTAATGCAGCGCATGTATCTCGTTGCGGTGAACAGTAGGTGTGAACAGTTCGTGAGAAGTATGTAATGTAATGTACAAAATATAGTGTATATAGTGCAGGAGTATGTAATGTACAATATTGTGTCTATAGTGAAGGAGTGTGTAATGTACAATATAGTGTATATAGTGCAGGAGTATGTAACTTACAATATAGTGTATATAGTGCAAGAGTATGTAATGTACAATATTGTGTCGATAATGCAGGAGTCTGTAATGTGCAGTATAGTGTCTATAGTGCAGGAGTATGTAATGTACAATATAGTGTATATAAGACAGGAGTATGTAATGTACAATATAGTGTATATAAGACAGGAGTATGTAATGTACAATATAGTGTATATAAGACAGAAGTATGTAATGCACAATATAGTGCATACAGTGCAGGAGTGTGTAATGTACAATATAGTGTATACAGTGCAGGAGTGTGTAATGTACAATATAGTGCAGAAGTGTGTAATGTACAATATAGTGCATATAGTGCAGGAGTATGTAATTTACAATATAGTGTATATAGTCCAAGAGTATGTAATGTACAATATTGTGTCTATAACGTAGGAGTGTGTAATGTGTAGTACAGTGTCTATAGTGCAGGAGTATGTGATGTACAATATAGTGTATATAGTGCAGGAGTGTGTAATGTAAAATATAGTGCAGAAGTGTGTAATGTACAATATAGTGCAGGAGTTTGTAATGTACAATATAGTGCAGAAGTGTGTAATGTACAATATAGTGTAGATAGTGCTGGAGTATGTTAAAGTGGAGTTCCAGCCGTTTCCGTGTTTATTAAAAGTCAGTAGCTACAAAAAGTGTAGTTGCTGACTTTTAATAAACGCACACTTACCTGTCCCACGAAACCAGCGATGCGGCTGCCTGAAGCCTCGGTTCTCTCCCCCGCCTCTCCCCGGAGTCGGCATCACTAGTGTGGGCACCCGCCTGTGACAGCTTGCTTCACAGCCGGGTGCGCACTGCGCATGCGCAAGTCACGCTGCGCATCCTGAATGGGCCGGGCAATCTTCTGGGACCTGTGACATGTCCCAGAAGATTGCAGGGAGGGAGGGGGGAGAGGAGAACATCCGCTCGAGTCGCCTAGGCGGCGAGAGCGGAAGTGAGAGCTGGGTACCTGTCAAAACTAGATACCCGCTCCCCCCCCCCCCAAAAAAAAAATACATGCCAAATATGGTATGTCAGGGGGTCAGGAGTCCTTAAAGTGGAAGTTCCACTTTTGGGTGGAACTCTGCTTTAATTTGACGATAGACAGTTCGTTTTTTCTTGTTCTTCTATCTACACAAATTAGATAGATGGAGGAATCCCTTCCACCAAAACATAATCCCCCAGTATAGCCCCCCAGGTCAGTCTGTCCCCAATACAATCCCCCCTCCCCCAGGTCAGTCTGTCCCCAATTCCCCAATACAATCTCCCCTCCCCCAGGTCAGTCCGTCTCCAATTCCCCAATACAATCCCCCCTCCCCCAGGTCAGTCTGTCCCCAGTAAAATCCCACAAAAGTCATTCTGTCCACCAGTACATTCATCCACCAGCTCACTCTGCCCCCAGTACAACCCTTCCCCACTAGGTCAGTCAGTCTGTCCCCCAGTACAACTCCCAGGTCAGTCAGATTGACCTGGGAGGACATTGTACTGGGGACAGACTGAGCTGGTGGATCAATGTACTGGGGGACAGGGGGGACAGATTGACTTGGGGGGGTAGTGTACTGGGGGACCCCCAGTACAAACTTCCCCCATCAGTCTGTGACCCATAGAAACCAATTACAATCTCAGCCATACTCTCATGCAAATATCAAGTGGTAATTTAGCGCAACTACAACTTTAATGTCTGAACCTGCATTAGTTGGTTTAGTCCTTAGCTAGACCTCTCCCTTCTTTTTGTTCCCTCAATTATTTTCCAGCTTCCATAGTGGGCACAAGGTGTAGAAGACCATTGCCCATTTACACTTTGATATAACCAGTTAACATACAATTTTGCACAACTGTAGGAAGCCAGATCTCATACACCCACATCAGCTAACCTCAGAGCACAATCTCTTGGATCGTCTCGTTCCAGGAGGTCATCATTACGTGATAAGCTTATGGAGGCCCACACAAATGCAGGAGCAACTAAAGTGGCAAAATCCTTTGCTAAAAAGAAGCAGAAGCGGAAGGTCAGATGGAAGCAAAAGAGGCAGAGATGAAAGCTCAAAGATTCTCCGAATGGAAAAGGAGCTGCCCTAGCAAAGTATCTCTGCAGAACAAGAAGATTCCATAAAGCACACTAAGGACTATTGCAAAAACATACACAGAAGGGTGCAAACGCCTTGTGCATTACCACCATACAACTTTATTAAGTCCAAAAAAAGAACGCATACTCACAAACATGAAGAACAACAGGTATATCACATATCAACTCCAGCCCTAGGTGATGTCATCTGACCATAAATCACACGGTTGTAAGGCTGACGCGTTGCGGGGGACATGCCTCCTTCCTCAGAGCTTCAGTGCAACTACAACTTGTGACGTCTGCGAAATGGTACGATCCAGTTTACCTGCATGTCTGCAATAGTTTGATTAGTCCTTAGCTAGGCCAATTCCATTCTTCTTGTTCCCTTAGTTTCCAGCTTTCACATTGGGGACAAGTTATGGAAGATTATCGTCCATTTACACTTTGATATGACCAATTAACATGCATGTATTGCATTATGACAAGTAAAACTACTTTGGATTAAACTGCTGTGTCTTATTGGAGAGTTGAGCTGTCTTTGGAGGGAACTTATTTAACATGTGATTATGTCGGCTGGATGGACGGTGGAGTTAAAGCGGAGTTCCACCCAAAAATGGAACTTCCACTTTTCGGATTCCTCCCCCCCTCCGGTGTCACATTTGGCACCTTTCAGGGGGGAGGGGGGGGGGAGCAGATACTTGTATAATCCAGGTAATTCCTCCCACTTCCGGGCATAGATCGCCGCAGTATCCGCAGCTATCTACGCCATATCCGGCCCCTCCTCCGTCCCCCTCGCTGTTTTCTGGGAGACACACAGGTCCCAGAAGACAGCAGGGTCCAGTGCGACTCACGCATGTGCAGTTGGGAACCAGGCTGTGAAGCCGCAAGGCTTCACTTCCTGATTCCCTTACCAAAGATGCCGACGCCTCCACCCAGGAGCCGAGAGACAGATCGGGTGAGGACATCGCGGGCGCCCGGGGCAGGTAAGTGCTGACTTTTAATTTATTTTTTTTCAGCGGAACTCTGCTTTAAGGTGGTATGGCCATACATAAGACATAGCTTGAAACAGATCATAATGGGCACTCTGATCACCAATCTATTGGGCACACTGACCACCAATGTAAAGAGCACACTGACCACCAATGTAATGGGCACACTGAGCACCAATGTAAAGAGCACACTGACCACCAATGTAATGGGCACACTGACCACCAATGTAAAGCACACACTGACCACCAATGTAAAGTGCACACTGACCACCAATGTAAAGTGCACACTGACCACCAATGTAACGGGCACACTGACCACCAATGTAAAGCACACACTGACCACCAATGTAAAGAGCACACTGACCACCAATGTAAAGAATACACTGACCACCGATGTATTGGGCACACTGACCACCAATGTAAAGAGCACACTGACCACCAATGTAATAGGTACTCTGACCACCAATATAATGGGCATTCTGACCACCAATGAAAGGAGCACACTGACCACCAATGTAAAGAGCACACTGACCACCAATGTAAAGAGCACACTGACCACCAATGTAATGGGTACTCTGACCACCAATGTAATGGGCATTCTGACCACCAATGAAAGGACCACACTGACCACCAATGTAAAGAGCACACTGACCACCAATGTAATGGGCACACTGACCACCAATGTAAAGAGCACACTGACCACCATTTTAATTGGCACACTGACCACCAATGTAATGGGCACTCTGACCACCAATGAAAGGAGCACACTGACCACTAATGTAAAGAGCACACTGACCACCAATGTAATGGGCACTCTGACCACCACAACAATGGACTGGAGGTTAATTATTATGTAATGTTGAGGTTAACTGTTGTACAATGTTGGGAGATAGTTATTGTGCAGTGCTGGGGGTTAATTTTGTGAAATACTGGGGATTAATTATTGTGCAAAGTTGGAGTCAATTATTGTGTTGTGCTGGGGGTTAATTATTGAGAGATGTTGGGAGATAATTTTCGAGCTATGCAGCGAGTTTAATATTGTGCCATGCTGAGGGTTTCGTATTGCAGGACCCGACACTTGCTAAGTCTCAGGCTTTCTGTAAGTCTCTGCTCTCTGGGGACTCTCCCTCCTCATTGGCTGAGACAGCAGCGGAAGCCATCACAGCCAGTGAGCCAGTGAGAAAAGGGGTTGGGGCGAGCCGCGGCTCCATGTCTGGATGGACATGCAAAGCAGCAGCTCAGAAACCAGCCTGCTCGGTGCCCCCACAGCAAGCTGTTTGCTGTGGGGGCACTGGCATTTGGGTGGAGCAGGGAGGGGGACCCCAGAAGAGGAGGATTGAGGCTGCTCTGTGCAAAAAAACTGCACAGAGCAGGTAACTATGACATGTTTGTTATTTCTAAAAGAAAAAAAAACTTGACTTTAATATCACTTTAACTGTGAAAAATGGGGCTAGAATTATTGCATTCATCTTGGCATAAGCGGCAATACGTGACATGAGTAGCACAATGTGTTTTGTGCGTAGGTACCATTTTAGTTCTGCACTCCTGTGACTCCGATTTATACACACTCCCAGCAGTTGTGGGGAGTATGTGTAAAATCCCCCAAAGTCCCCACCGAAATACATAAAGGGCTAAAGGTAAAAAAAAGTCTGCAATCTGTATACTCTGGGACCCTCAACCCTCAAGAGACAGGAGATGTTCGCTAATCTCCTTACCCTCTACCCAGTAGCACCCACCATGCCAGCCCTGGGTCTGCTGATGGGCAAGCGGAGCCCAGCAAACATGGCTGGGGAGTGTGTGGGGGTGTATGGAAGCATTTGGTCGGAAGCATAGCCACCCGATCACTTCCATCTGACAGCTCACAGTCAGCTTGTCCCGATTTTCCCAGGACAATCCCAGTTTTGGGACCCTCGTCCCGTCCCGATTGGGGCTGGTCTCAATTAATTCCCGGGATTTTGCCTTTGCCCTGGGAAATCGGGAATTTTTTGGGCAAAAATGGTCGGCGGGCTACAAAAAGATGGCCGCTGCCACAAGGACTATTTCCCCGTGTGTTCAATGGAGAGGGGAGGGGCAGCCAATCGGCTTCTCAATTCAGTGCACAAGTAAACAATTCTCTTGTACACTGAAACCGATTGGTTGCGCGGATCGGGGTCCCTCCCCTCTCCAGTGAACATGGAGAAAGCAGGGAACTGTAGCTGCCGCCAACCCTCTGCCCCGTGTCCAACAAGAGGGGACAGATACTGATGCAAGGAGGGGCTCGTCTGATGGGGACACTGATGTAATATATATATATGGGGGTGTATAGTAGGTGTATATATACAGTATCTCACAAAAGTAAGTACACCCCTCACATTTTTGTAAATATTTTATTCTATCTTTTCATGTGACAACACTGAAGAAATGACACTTGTCTACAATGTAAAGTAGTGAGTGTACAGCTTGTATAACAGTGTAAATTTGCTGTCCCCTCAAAATAACTCAACACACAGCCATTAATGTCTAAACCACTGGCAACAAAAGTGAGTACACCCCTAAGTGAAAATGTCCAAATTGGGCCCAATTGGCCATTTTCCCTCCCCGGTGTCATGTGACACGTTAGTGTTACAAGGTCTCAGGTGTGAATGGGGAGCAGGTGTGTGGGTGTAGAACTCAGTCTGAGCGTGCTCAGTCTTTGGCTGTGGAACTTTGTGTAAGTGTAACTTGGTATAAGTGGGAGTTAAAAACTAGAGTTATAGAGTGAATAAGTCTTGCTTGTTGATTGTTGGGTTTGCTGGGGTGCATTTTTGGGGCTTTTCCTTTTAGTTTTTCATTTGCCTTTTTCTGTCACTTTTTAAATAGCTTTTTTTTCTTTTTTTTTTTTTCCTCTGGTTCCTTCAGCCTATCAATTAAGGGGGGTGGTTAATTGCTCACAGGTGCCTATTTAACTGGGTGTAGAACTCAGTCTGAGCGTGCTCAGTCTTTGGCTGTGGAACTTTGTGTAAGTGGAACTTGGTATAAGTGGGAGTTAAAAACTAGAGTTATAGAGTGAATAAGTCTTGCTTGTTGATTGCTGGGTTTGCTGGGGTGCATTTTTGGGGCTTTTCCTTTTAGTTTTTCATTTGCCTTTTTCTGTCACTTTTTAAATAGCTTTTTTTTTTTTTTTTTCCTCTGGTTCCTTCAGCCTATCAATTAAGGGGGGTGGTTAATTGCTCACAGGTGCCTATTTAACTGGGTGTAGAACTCAGTCTGAGCGTGCTCAGTCTTTGGCTGTGGAACTTTGTGTAAGTGAAACTTGGTATAAGTGGGAGTTAAAAACTAGAGTTATAGAGTGAATAAGTCTTGCTTGTTGATTGCTGGGTTTGCTGGGGTGCATTTTTGGGGCTTTTCCTTTTAGTTTTTCATTTGCCTTTTTCTGTCACTTTTTAAATAGCTTTTTTTTCTTTTTTTTTTTTCCTCTGGTTCCTTCAGCCTATCAATTAAGGGGGGTGGTTAATTGCTCACAGGTGCCTATTTAACTGGGTGTAGAACTCAGTCTGAGCGTGCTCAGTCTTTGGCTGTGGAACTTTGTGTAAGTGGGAGTTAAAAACTAGAGTTTAAAACAGGAGGTTATAACAGGGGTCATAGTACCTGTGTAGTGTGAGTATCTGAGTGTTGTCTGAGTAGTGTGTGTGGATCGTTAGTACTTGTGTATTGTGTACTGTATACTTGAGTATTGCGAGTGCACGTAGGTCTGCGACTGTTCTGCGATTGCACGTAGGTCTGTGAGTACCTGTGTATTGTCTTGTTGTGTACCTGTGTATTGTCTTGAGTATTAGTGCCAGGAAGCTAGCTGTTAGGTAATTTGGACAGGGTAAAATCCCCAAATCCTCACTAAATTTAATAGGTACGATGCCCGGCGGGTGTGGAGAGGCGACTCTTTGTACATCTTGACGCATGTATGCGTTCCTTGATCATCCGATCGAGGGTGAATACTGCTGTGCAAAATGTAAGCACATTGTTTCCCTGGAAGCCCAGGTTCTGAATCTAGGGAAGCAACTGTCAGCACTGAGAAGTCCCTCCATACTAAAGGTGAGCCAGGAATGTACACGGCAGGTGCCGGCAGGGGCCAGCACAGAGGCGGGTGGAGACAAAGAGGCGCAGGCACTAGCAAAGAGTAGATGGGTGACAGTCAGGAGGGGTAGAGGGGGAAGTGCCAGAGAGGCCGATCCAGGACTGGAGCATCCCAATAAGTACGCTCCATTGAGTGTCATTGGTGAAACCAGTCAGGGACCAGCACTGCTGGAGATGAGGGACTCTTCTAGCTGCCGGGGGAAGAACTCCTCCAGTGAGAGTGGGGGGGCAGCAAAGGGAAAGGGAAGACAGATTCTGGTGGTAGGGGACTCAATTCTTAGAAGGACAGAGAGGGCAATCTGTAACCAAGACCTGAAGCGCCGAACAGTATGTTGTCTACCGGGCGCTCGGGTTCGGCACATCACGGATCTTGTGGACAGATTACTGGGAGGGGCTGGGGAAGACCCGGCTGTCATGGTGCACGTTGGCACCAATGACAAAGTCAGAGGCAGATGGAGTGTCCTAAAGAACGATTTTAGGGACTTAGGTGCTAAATTGAGGAAAAGGACCTCCAAGGTAGTATTCTCAGGAATACTACCGGTACATCGAGCCACACCAGAAAGGCAGAGGGAGATTAGGGAAGTAAACAAGTGGCTGAAGAGCTGGTGTAGTAAGGAGGGGTTTGGGTTCCTGGAGGACTGGGCCGACTTCTCAGTCGGTAACCGGTACTATAGAAGGGACGGACTGCACCTAAATGAGGAGGGTGCAGATCTGCTGGGAATGAAGATGGCCAAAAAGTTAGAGGGGTTTTTAAACTAGGCGATGGGGGGGAGGGTCCAGAGACAGTGATAGCCAGCGCGGATGATATTCCAGAGGGTAGTGTTGGGGGCATTAGTGGTAGGTTAACCAAAGCACAAAAACACAAGGTGAGTATAGTAGCAAGTCCTAGTTGCAATTTTGAAACACCCAATACGAGGACAATATGCGACCGGTCTAAACAATGTGGCATGTTCACCAATGCCAGGAGAATGGCAGACAAGATGGGTGAACTAGAGATACTGTTGTACAAGGAGGATTTGGATTTTGTGGGAATTTCAGAGACCTGGTTCAACAGCTCTCATGATTGGCTGGCAAACATTCAAGGGTATACCCTATACCGCAAGGATAGAGAGGGTAAAAAAGGGGGAGGGGTATGCCTATAAATCAAGAATAATGTACAAGCGAATGTGAGAGATGACATCACTGAGGGAGCTAGAGAGGAGGTGGAATCCTTATGGGTAGAGCTCCAAAGGGATGAAGCTAAGGGAAAATAATACTGGGAGTATGCTATAGGCCCCCTAACCTGAAGGAGGAAGTGGAGACGGATCTCCTATCACAAATTGGATTAGCAGCAAGGATGGGAAGTGTTATCATAATGGGGGATTTTAATTATCCAGACATAGACTGGGCGGAGGGAACCGCGCATTCATTTAAGGCTCGCCAGTTCCTTAATGTCTTGCAGGACAATTTTATGGGTCAGATGGTAGACGCACCAACTAGAAATAAAACATTACTGGATCTACTGATTACCAACAATACAGACCTGATCACAGATGTGGAAATACGGGGCAATTTAGGTAACAGCGATCACAGGTCAATTAGTTTCAGTATAAATCACACAAATAGGAAACATAAAGGGAATACAAAGACACTGAATTTCAAAAGAGCCAACTTCCCTAAACTACAAACCTTGCTAAAAGGCATACATTGGGATAAAATATTAGGAACAAAGAATACGGAGGAGAGATGGGTTTGCTTTAAGAGCATATTAAATAAGGGCATTAGCCAATGTATCCCATTGGGTAATAAATTTAAAAGAGCGTACAAAAATCCTGGATGGCTTAACTCCAATGTAAAAATGCATATAAAAGCAAAGGAGAAGGCCTTCAAAAAATACAAGGTTGAGGGATCATCCTCAGCATTCAGACTTTATAAAGAATGCAATAAGAAATGTAAGGGTGCAATTAGGATGGCTAAGATAGAACATGAAAGACACATAGCGGAGGAGAGCAAAAAAAATCCCAAGAAATTCTTTAAGTATGTAAACAGTAAAAAAGGGAGGACAGACCATATTGGCCCCATAAAGAATGAGGAAGGACATCTGGTTACAAAGGATGGGGAGATGGCAAAGGTATTGAATTTATTCTTTTCCTCAGTCTTCACGAGTGAATCAGGAACCAAAACTGCAGTGTTTATCCTCATGACACAACACAGGAAGCACCTCCATGGTTAACAGAGGACGGAATTAAAATTAGACTTGAGAAACTTAACATTAATAAATCACCGGGACCAGATGGCTTGCATCCGAGGGTACTTAGGGAACTCAGTCAGGTAATTGCCAGACCGTTGTTCCTAATTTTTACAGACAGCCTATTGACTGGAATGGTACCAGCTGATTGCAGAAAAGCCAATGTAGCACCAATATTTAAAAAGGGCCCAAAAAACATCCCTGGGAATTACAGACCAGTTAGCCTAACATCAATAGTATGTAAAATCTTGGAGGGGATGATAAGGGACTATATACAAGATTTTAGTAATAAAAACGATATCATTAGCAGTAATCAGCATGGATTCATGAAGAATCGTTCTTGCCAAACCAATCTATTAACCTTCTATGAGGAGGTGAGTTGCCATCTAGATAAAGGAAGGCCCGTAGACGTGGTGTATCTGGATTTTGCAAAAGCGTTTGACACAGTTCCCCATAAACGTTTACTGTACAAAATAGGGTCCGTTGGCATGGACCATAGGGTGAGTACCTGGATTGAAAACTGGCTACAAGGGCGTGTTCAGAGGGTGGTGATAAATGGGGAGTACTCAGAATGGTCAGGGGTGGGTAGTGGGGTTCCCCAGGGTTCTGTGCTGGGACCAATCCTATTTAATTTGTTTATAAACGATCTGGAGGATGGGATAAACAGTTCAATCTCTGTATTTGCAGACGATACTAAGCTAAGCAGGGCAATAACTTCTCCGCAGGATGTGGAAACCTTGTAAAAAGACCTGAACAAATTAATGGGGTGGGCGACTACATGGCAAATGAGGTTCAATGTAGAAAAATGTAAAATAATGCATTTGGGTGGCAAAAATATGAATGCAATCTATACACTGGGGGGAGAACCTCTGGGGGAATCTAGGATGGAAAAGGATCTGGGGATCCTAGTAGATGATAGGCTCAGCAATGGCATGCAATGCCAAGCTGCTGCTAATAAGGCAAACAGAATATTGGCATGTATTAAAAGCGGGATAAACTCCAGAGATAAAACAATAATTCTCCCGCTCTACAAGACTCTGGTCCGGCCGCACCTGGAGTATGCTGTCCAGTTCTGGGCACCAGTCCTCAGGAAGGATGTACTGGAAATGGAGCGAGTACAAAGAAGGGCAACAAAGCTAATAAAGGGTCTGGAGGATCTTAGTTATGAGGAAAGGTTGCGAGCGTTGAACTTATTCTCTCTGGAGAAGAGACGCTTGAGAGGGGATATGATTTCAATTTACAAATACTGTACTGGTGACCCCACAATAGGGATAAAACTTTTTCGCAGAAGAGAGTTTAATAAGACTCGGGGCCACTCATTACAATTAGAAGAAAAGAGGTTTAACCTTAAACTACGTAGAGGGTTCTTACTGTAAGAGCGTAAGGATGTGGAATTCCCTTCCACAGGCGGTGGTCTCAGCGGGGAGCATTGATAGCTTCAAGAAACTATTAGATAATCACCTGAATGACCGCAACATACAGGGATATGTAAGGTAATACTGACACATAATCACACACATAGGTTGGACTTGATGGACGTGTGTCTTTTTTCAACCTCACCTACTATGTAACTATGTAACTATGTGTGTTAAATTTGGTGTTATCGCTCTCACTCTCTCATACTGGTCACTGGAAGTTCAACATGGCACCTCATGGCAAAGAACTCTCTGAGGATCTGAAAAAAAGAATTGTTGCTCTACATAAAGATGGCCTAGGCTATAAGAAGATTGCCAAGACCCTGAAACTGAGCTGCAGCACGGTGGCCAAGACCATACAGAGGTTTAACAGGACAGGTTCCACTCAGAACAGGCCTCACCATGGTCCACCAAAGAAGATGAGTCCACGTGCTCAGCGTCATATCCAGAGGTTGTCTTTGGGAAATAGACGTATGAGTGCTGCCAGCATTGCTGCAGAGTTTTAAGTGGTGGGGGGTCAGCCTATCAGTGCTCAGACCATACGCCGCACACTGCATCAAATTGGTCTGCATGGCTGTGGTCACATACACCCCCCCATATATATGGGGGGGTGTATAGTAGCAATATATGGGGGTGTATAGTAGGTATATATAGGGGGGGTGTATAGTAGGAATATAGTGGGGGTGTATAGTAGGTATATATAAGAGGGGGTGTATAGTAGAAATATATGGGGAGTGTATAGTAGATATACACTGGGGACAGAAAGTATTCAGACCCTCTAAAATGTTTCACTCTTTGTTATATTGCAGCCATTTGCTAAAATCATTTAAGTTCATTTTATTTCCTCATTAATGTACACACAGCACCCCATATTGTACACACAGCACCCCATATTGTACACACAGCACCCTATATTGACAGAAAAACACAGAATTGTTGACATTTTTGCAGATTTATTAAAAAAGAAAAACTGAAATATCACATGGTCCTAAGTATTCAGACCCTTTGCTCAGTATTTAGTAGAAGCTCCCTTTTGATCTAATACAGCCATGAGTCTTTTTGGGAAAGATGCAACAAGTTTTTTACACCTGGATTTGGGGATCCTCTGCCATTCCTCCTTGCAGATCCTCTCCAGTTCTGTCAGGTTGGATGGTAAACGTTGATGGACGGCCATTTTTAGGTCTCTACAGAGATGCTCAATTGGATGTAAGTCAGGGCTCTGGCTGGGCCATTCAAGAACAGTCACTGAGTTGTTGTAAAGCCACTCCTTCGTTATTTTAGCTGTGTGCTTAGGGTCATTGTCTTGTTGGAAGGTAAACCTTCGAGCCCTTCTTGGAGTCCTTCAGGTGTTTTTTAGCAAACTCCATGCAGGCTTTCATGTGTCTTGCACTGAGAGGCTTCTGTCGGGCCTCTCTGCCATAAAGCCTCGACTGGTGGAGGGCTGCAGTGATGGTTGACTTTCTACAACTTTCTCCCATCTCCCGACTGCATCTCTGGAGCTCAGCCACAGTGATCTTTGGGTTCTTCTTTACCTCTCTCACCAAGGCTCTTCTCCCCCGATAGCTCAGTTTGGCCGGACGGCCAGCTCTAGGAAGGGTTCTGGTCGTCCCAAACGTCTTCCATTTAAGGATTATGGAGGCCACTGTGCTCTTAGGAACCTCAAGTGCAGCAGACATTTTTTTGTAACCTTGGCCAGATCTGTGCCTTGCCACAATTCTGTCTCTGAGCTCTTCAGGCAGTTCCTTTGACCTCATGATTCTCATTTGCTCTGACATGCACTGTGAGCTGTAAAGTCTTATATAGACAGGTGTGAGGCTTTCCTAATCAAGTCCAATCAGTATAATAAAACACAGCTGGACTCAAATGAAGGTGTAGAACAATCTGAAGGATGATCAGAAGAAATGGACAGCACCTGAGTTAAATATATGAGTGTCACAGCAAAGGGTCTGAATACTTAGGACCATGTGATATTTCAGTTTTTCTTTTTTGATAAATCTGCAAAAATGTCAACAATTCTGTGTTTTTCTGTCAATATGGGGGGCTGTGTGTACATTAATGAGGAAAAAAATGAACTTAAATGATTTTAGCAAATGGCTGCAATATAACAAGAGTGAAAAATTTAAGGGGGTCTGAATACTTTCCGTCCTCACTGTATATGGGCGGGTATAGTAGGTATATATATATATATATATATGGGGGTGTATAGTAGGTATATATATATATATATATATATATATACCTACTAATATACCTACTATATATATGGGGTGTATATAGCTATCTGTGTAGTACTGAAGAGTCGGTAGATGGCCTGTAGGGGGCGCTCTTGGTAATGGCTCCTCTATGGTGCTGATACAATATGAATACAGAGGAAGCCCCGCCTCTCAGGAGAGCAGACCGGAGGTTCAGCCCTCCTCCTGTCCGCTCTCTCTCATCCTCGGCTCCCTCCAGTACAGATCGGAAAACTGCTCACCTTCCTCAGCTTTGACATTTTTTCCGAGGCCGCACTGTGCATGCGTCGGTTCGGAATCCAATACATGCGTATTAGGAGTAAGATTTTTAGGGAGCTGACTGCACATGCGTCGGGTGGAAATCCAACGCATGCGTACGAGGAACAGGATGTCTCAGGGCCGCTCTGCGCGCGCGTTGGATGGGAATCCGACGCATGCGTACTACGAGCCAGTTTTTTCTAGACTGAACTGCGCATGCGTCGGGCGGGAATCCGAAGCATGCGTACTAGGAGCCGAGTTTTTCGGGGCCGCACTACGCATGCATCGGGCAGGAATCCGAAGGCATGTGTACTAGGAGCCGGATGTTTTGGGCCGCACTGCGCATGCGTTGGGCGGGAATCCGACGCATGTGTACTAGGAGCAGCATTTTTCAGGACTGAACTGCGCATGTGTCCAGCAGAAATCCGACGCATGAGTACTAGGAGCCGGATTTTTTTTTTTTGTCATTTTTTTTTTCACCTGCGGGCATACAACCGCTTTAAAGAGTAACACTCAATTACATTATGACTTGAGTCGCAATTGTATACACTTTATTATTATTTTTTTAATTTGCTAAATTTTTTTCCCATGAAAGTGGAGTTACCCTTTAAACGCTTTCCGACCGTATACTGTATATATACAGTGGCAAAGCGGCTCTCCTGTGCAAAATCACGTACCTAGTGCGTGATCCTGCACTTCTGGGTCTAGGGTGCGCACGTGTGTCGCTGGCAACCCGCTCCTGCTGTGATTGGACACAGCGGGAGCCAATCAGCAAGTCCGGTAGTGCAAAAAAATAAAAACCGCAGAGGTGATCAAATACCAGCAAAACAAAGCTCTATTTGTGGGGGAAAAAAAAAACATCAATTTTATATGGGTACAGCGTCGCCTGATCATGAAGGGGGTAAAACCTTTCGGGGTTGCAGTGGTTAAAGCTGTCCATTTTATTGTCAGTTTTCCACCCCACAATCAACTGAAATCTGATAGTCGATCAAAGATAAGTGTCGGTTCACACAGGCGCGATGCGGGAACCCTGCGAATCCCCTTGCGGGTTCCCGCATTGCACCCGACTCGCGCGGCAGTTCACACTGCCATATGCGAACTGCGGGTAGTGTCAATACAATGTTAACGACATCCCCACCCACCCCTTTTTAGATCGCATTGTGAACTGACCGTTAGGAAATGAATCGGATCTGATTCTGGTGCGGACCAAAAAAAAGGTTCCTGTTTGAGTTTGGTCCGAATGCGATGCAATTTCAGCCATACTATCTTTATGGCTGAAATCGCATCGCATGTGATTTGCAGTGCTTTGCGAATCACATGCGATCTCGCACCACGCACTGGTGTGAACCGGGACTGAGTGCGGTAGATTGTTTACTGTTTAGGGAAATATTTGTGATTGTATCTGTGATTCCTGGTTGCTCAACGGTTATTAATCAACTGAGAGAGCCATTACAGTCTCCCTTCTGCAGTGTTAAACCATGTCACTGTCACTTTAATTCCTAGCTACAGCTCTGTGCCTTTAATTCCCTCCTGTGGGAGGGACAGAGGTCACATGACTGGAAGGTCCTAGCTGGAAGGTAAAAAAAAACAAAAATCCAGTGCAGTGCGTGGGAAGATTGCCGAAAGCAACTGACGCTCTGCAAAGGCTCTAAACAAAAGAGGAAGATCTGAAGGAGACAACGAATGACCCAGAGCTGCGAGGCCATAGTTTGAACTGATACAAAGGAAATCATTGTTTGGGGGATTCCAGATGTGTTCACACCCTTGGAATGTGTGAAATCCACCCAGAGCTGCTACCAATGTAACAAGGATCTGAGATCTGCAAATTGTAAGCATTTGAGGTCTTGGCGTGGACAAGGTGAGCGGCACGAGTGGAGCTCTGGTGACTCTTCCCGTATATTATTCTGTGCGTCTTGTTTAACGGAAATCGAACAGACTTTCAGTTTGGCTACAATGGCTTCTGCTGATCTGATAGAGGAACTGAGCTGCTCCATCTGCCTGAGCATTTATACGGACCCGGTAACGCTGAGATGTGGACACAACTTCTGCCGGGAATGTATTGACCAAGTGCTGGATTCTCAGGAGGCGTCTGGACTTTATACCTGTCCGGAGTGCAGAGCGGAGTTCAAAGAACGACCTGTACTGTCTAGCGCTAGAGTTCTACGGAACATAGCGGAGAAGTTCCTCATTTCTCAGCCCGTTCCGGAAGATACGGGAATCTATTGTACTTACTGTGTGGACTCTCGTGTACCGGCTATAAAGTCCTGCCTGCTCTGTGAAAGTTCTCTGTGTGGCATACATCTGAGAGTCCACGCCAAGTCACCAGAACACGTCTTATCTGATCCCACCAACACCCCATGGAACAGAAAATGCTCCATCCATAATAGGATCGTGGAGTATTACTGCCCCACGGAAAGGGTGTGTATCTGTGTGCACTGTATCGCCGTTGGAGAACACAAAGGACACCCAGTGGAGAAGCTGGATGAGGCCCCTGAGAAGAAGAAAGAGAAGTTGAGGAAAGATCTGGAGATATTAAACTCAAATAAAGCATGGGCTGAGAAACAAGTCCAGAGTCTGGAGGAACGCAGGACAGACGTACAAATAAAAGCAGCTCGTGTGACACAGAGAGTCACCGTCCTGTTTCAAGATGTGAGGAGAGAGCTGGAAGACGTTGAGCAGAGATTCCTAAACCAGATTTCCAAACAGGTGGAGAAGATATCGGAGTCTGTGTATATTCTGATCCAAAAGCTGGAGATACAGAAGGACGAGCTGTCCAGGAAGATAAGTCACATTGAGGAATTGTGTAAAGCCACCGACCCAATGACCGTCCTGAAGCATCAGAACTCAGATGGAGAGGACATCTGTCATACCGAGCAGGAGGATAATATGGACACAGTGATTCCGAGTGAAGGAAATTTCTATGAGGATCTCATCAAAGACAGATTACTCAAATTATCTGACATAATAAAAAATATTCACATCTGTATACAGCAACCAGAAGCAGTTTTACTGGATGAGGAAACCGCTGCTAATGATCTACTGATTTCACGGGATTTGAAAACTGCATCTTGGATAACCGTAAAACTAGATCGTCCAGAAACGCCCAAAAGATTTAGGAACTTTCAGGTTCTAAGCAAGAGAAGTTTTTCCTCAGGACGGCATTCCTGGGAGGTGGACACCAGTTATTCGAACAGCTGGAGAGTCGGGTTGTGTTATCCCAGTATGGGCAGGAAATCATTTATTGGGGATAATAAGGATTCCTGGTGTTTGCAAAGGTGTAACCATGATGAGTATAATAAGGTGCATGAATGTCAACGTATTCCATTTCAACACAAGCCTACCAGTCATAAATTCAGGATCTATCTGGATTATGAAGTCGGGCGGATCTCCTTTTATGAGCTGAGTGACCCCATCAGACACCTCCACACCTTCACCACCACCTTCACCGAGCCCCTCCATGCCGCAATTTCTGTTTGGAAAGGATCAATAACCATTATAAACTAGGAATGTGTTTTTCTGCATGTTTCATTCTGTTCAGTTTGACTTAATTTCTGGTGGATATTAAAGCTGGACTCTAGATATGATCTTTATATTGCATACTTGCATTGGTCCATCTCATACCAGAGGGGCTGCTCACTCAGTGCTGCCACCATCACTGTGCCCCTTGTATTTTTATTTTTTTTCAATAAATATAAGCCACTCTCTGATTGGACAAGATGGAGATTGTGAAGCCACTGACCCGCCTCTCCTTTCCACCTTGTCCAATCAGAGTGCACCTTGCACTCATTGAAAAAGATAACAAGGCATTCTGTAAATGGTGGCAGTGCTAAGCAAGCTGTAGGGAAGGTGCTCAGCACAGGACCTAGAAGATCATGGCTATCACTGTAGTAGCGCTGACTACTACAGTGGATGCAAGCTTCCTGAACCTCATGCCTTTTCTGTCTGCGGTGGGGGCTGCCGTGGTCTAGGCTGTGGGCCAGGGTAGGTCTTGAAAGCCTATGGAGTAGTGCCCCTGGAGTGGCAGTCCAGGGGTGCCTTAAGATCACTGTGAGTGGGAGTCACTCTGATTTTGGGCACCACGGTCACTGCACCATAACACAGCTTTTTTTGCACCTGCCTCTTGGGCCGGGCCTTTTGGCTAGGACCAGAGGAATTTTTTATTCCTGGCCGGAGGGCCTGGTCATTGTGTTACACAATGGCCACTTCTTTTCACTCTCCTCTCCACTATACCTTCCCCCACTTTTTATTTATTTTGATTGAAAACCTGTGTAGTCTCACGTCTTGTTTTTGTCACGTTTGTCCCACTGTGTGATGAGTAAGGATGCGGGTCCTCGGGCCAGCCCTGAAAGTCTTGGGAAGGGGTGGACATGGCCTTTTGGCTTAGTTCGCCCTCTCTCATGGGGTCTCCCTTCGGGGGAGCCCCACCTAGTACTTGGGTGGGTCCTGTTTCGGCAGGCCCTCCAGAGAACGGGGTCTGTCTGGTTTCGGGCCAGATAGACCATAGTAAGTACCTTAGTCCCCGCAGGAGCCTAACGCCCCGGGGGATCAGGGAATTGGCACGTCTTGTGTACCCGTTGCACCAGGGGCGGACTGACAACTCATGGGGCCCCCGGGCAATAGAAGATCATGGGGCCCCCTGTGTCTCCGCCCACATGCAAGCCGCACCTACACAAAGCCCCACTTACATGGGGCACACAGTAAGGCACATCACATGGCACACAGCAGAGCACGGGGCACATCTTGGGGCACAGGGCATGGGGCACACAGTAGGGCACATCACAGGACACATAATGGGGCACCCAACAGGGTTTATTATGCTGTACACATCAGGGCACATTATTGAGCACAGCATGGTGCATCACAGAGGGTACAGGGCACATCAGTGGGTACACAGCGGGGCACATCACAGAGCACATCAGGAGATACACAGCAGGGAGCGTGCCGCACATCACAGGGCATGTGGCAAATAGTAGGGCACACAGCAGGGCACACAGTAGGGCACATCCTTGGGAACAGGACACAGGTGGTACACATCAGGGCACGCATCCCAGGGCATGGGGCACACAGAGCACATTACAGGGCACACAGTAGAGCACAACAGGCGGTACACAGCAGGGCACATCACAAGGCACATCACAGGGCAAGGGGCACAGAGTAGGGCACATAAGGGGGTACACTAGCAGGGCACATCACAGGCCATGGGGCACGCAGTAGGGCAAATAGCAGGGCACAAACCAAAACACAGGGCACACAGTAGAGCACTGGGATCCTCCAGACTTAACACAGTGTCTTTCAGGGTAGCCATCAGGGGTGAAGGCGACACAGTGGGGGTGGAGGACACAGGGAGACACCATGGGGGGGGGTTGGAGGGCACAGGGGGACACTGTAGGTGGGTGGAGGGCACAGGGGGACACTGTGTGTGAGTGGCACAGGGAGACACCATGGGGGGGGATGGAAGACACAGGGGGACACTGTGGGGGGTGAAGGGCACAGGGAGATACTGTGGGGAGGTGGAGGGCACAGGGGGACACTGTGGGGAGGTGGGGGGCACAGGGGGACACTGTGGGGGGGTGGAGGGCACTGTGGGGGGGAGGTGGAGGGCACAGGGGGGCACTGTGGGGAGGTGGGGGGCACAGGGGGACACTGTGGGGAGGTGGGGGCACAGGGGGACACTGTGGGGAGGTGGAGGGCACATGGGGACACTGGGGGGGTGGAGGGCACAGGGGGGCACTGTGGGGAGGTGGGGGGCACAGGGGGACACTGTGGGGGGGGTGGAGGTCACAGGGGGGCACTGTGGGGAGGGGGGAGGTGGAGGGCACAGGGGGGCACTGTGGGGGGCACAGGGGGACACTGTGGGGAGGTGGGGGCACAGGGGGACACTGTGGGGAGGTGGAGGGCACAGGGGGACACTGTGGGGAGGTGGAGTCCACAGGGGGACACTGTGGGGAGGTGGGGGGGCACAGGGGGACACTGTGGGGAGGTGGAGGGCACAGGGGGGCACTGTGGGGAGGGGGGAGGTGGGGGGCACAAGGGGGCACTGTGGGGGGCACATGGGGACACTGTGGGGAGGTGGGGGGCACAGGGGGGCACTGTGGGGAGGTGAGGGCACAGGGGGACACTGTGGGGGGGCACAGGGGGACACTGTGGGGAGGTGGGGGGGGGCACTGTGGGGAGGGGGGAGGTGGGGGGCACAAGGGGGCACTGTGGGGAGGTGGGGGGTACATGGGGACACTGTGGGGAGGTGGGGTGGGTACAGGGGATCACTGTGGGGGGCACAGGGGGTCACTGTGGGGAGGTGGGGGTCACTGTGGGGAGGTGGGGGGCACAGGGGGACACTGTGGGGAGGTGGAGGGCACAGGGGGACACTGTGGGGAGGTGGGGGGCACAGGGGGACACTGTGGAGGGCACAGGGGGACACTGTGGGGAGGTGGGGGGCACAGGGGGACACTGTGGGGAGGTGGAGGGCACTGTGGGGAGCACAGGGGGGCACTGTGGGGAGGTGGGGGCACAGGGGGTCACTGTGGGGAGGTGGGGGCACAGGGGGACACTGTGGGGAGGTGGGGGTCACTGTGGGGCACAGGGGGACACTGTGGGGAGGCGGGGGTCACTGTGGGGAGGTGGGGGGCACAGGGGGTCACTGTGGGGGGTGGAGGGCACAGGGGGGCACTGTGGGGAGGTGGGGGGCACAGGGGGACACTGTGGGGGCACAGGGGGACACTGTGGGGAGGTGGGGGTCACTGTGGGGAGGTGGGGGGCACAGGGGGACACTGTGGGGAGGTGGGGGTCACTGTGGGGAGGTGGGGGGCACAGGGGGTCACTGTGGGGGTGGAGGGCACACAGGGGGGCACTGTGGGGAGGTGGGGGGCACAGGAGGACACTGTGGGGAGGTGGGGGGCACAGGGGGACACTGTGGGGAGGTGGAGGGCACACTGTGGGGATGTGGGGGGCACAGGGGGACACAGTGGGGAGGTGGGGGGCACAGGGGGACACTGTGGGGAGGTGGGGGGGCACAGGAGGACACTGTGGGGAGGTGGGGGGCACAGGGGGACACAGTGGGGAGGTGGGGGGCACAGGGGGACACTGTGGGGAGGTGGGGGCACAGGGGGACACTGTGGGTGGGAAGCTGTGCAGCAACTTTCTAATAGCAGCACGTGGTACAAGCTGCTGCACTTTCCTTCCTACATGCAGAGTAGCGCGGGAAGCGGCTGTATACAGACCTCTCGTGATGCGCTCCTCCTCCTCCTCGCCGGCCCCTCCTCTTTTCTGTCCGTCCGAGGTGATGACAGATACAAGCACCTGGGATGGACGGGAGGGAAGGAGGGGCCGGCGGGGAGGAGGAGGAGCGCATCACGAGGTGTGTGTATACACTGCAGTCTCTTAGCAGTGAGCAGGGACCCGATCAGCCCGTCAATCACAGCTAGCTGACGGGTAGATCGGGTCCCGAAGTGGAAGCTGCCATGGGGCCCCCTACTGGCCACGGGCCCTCGGTCAGCGTCCGAACTGCCCGATGGTCAGTCCGCCCCTGCGTTGCACTTTTTTGTGAGCACTCTTTATGTGTGTGCACATTTTTTATGCACCGGGTGAAGTTTTTGGGTGTGTTTTGCACGCCATAGGCTTTCAAAAAAAAAAAAAAAGTGGATGTCTGCTTCCTCAGCCGCCCGTCAGGTATGAGCTCTGCATACTTATATTGTGGCAAACTGGACCAATATAAGTATGTAATAAAGATGTATACCTAGAGTTCAGCTTTAGGACTTATTCACACCACAATGTCAATGTTTCTAATGCATTTTTGTACAGGCATATACGTGTTTTTGAAGCGCTTTTTTTTAAAAGTGCTTTCAAAGCAATTTTATTTTTTTTTACCTCTTTTTTTTAATTTGTTTTTTTTTATTTTGACACTTTGCATTAGAAAAATGTGCAGTCCGGTACATTTATGCTAATTTTGATGTGTTCCAGATGGGGAAAAAAATGGAGCAGGTTATACTTTTTGTTTGAAAGCACTGGAACTGACTGCACTGGTGTCAACTAGGGCCATTGGAATACATGGCGAACACTGTGCATGCAATCTGGATGCAGTTTAAAAATGCACTGAATAGCATCTGGTGTGAGCCAGCTGAAGTTTAGGTATGGCTTTTTTTGGATAATTGCATTGGTCCAACTTGGACAAATGTAAGCATGCATGCGCCAAACCCGGCCGATCCCTGTTTAAATGAATAATCACTGTAGTAGCTGTCACTACTACAGTGGTCACCACAGGCTTCTGGGTTCTGTAGCCTTCACAGAACGTTTTGTAATTTCTTTATTACATGCAAATGTTTTCTGATTTGAGGTGAAGGTGGAGATCACAACGTCAGCTCCCAACCCCACTTCTCCAGCTTGTCCAATCGGAGAACGCTTTGAATCCATTGAAAGACTGCACAAGCTTCTCTGAATAGCTGCGGCTACTACAGTGATTATGCACTTCCACAGGGATCTGCTGAGCATAGTACATACATACTTACAGCTTAAAGTGGTGTTCCGGCTGAAATTATACTTTTTAAATAAAAATACCCCTATAATACACAAGCTTAATGTATTCTAGTAAAGTTAGTCTGTAAACTAAGGTCCGTTTTGTTAGTTTATAGCAGTAGTTTGTTATTTTTTAAACTTTTATAAACTTGCAGGAGGCCGTGGCCATCTTAAGTGTGGGCATCTGAAGCCGGACTGTATTTCTTCCTGGATCTCATCCTTGCAGATCTTGCACATGCTCAGTGCAGCACAAGCAGTGTAATAGGGTTCAGGTCAGGTTTCCATAGCAACGGCAGTGTCAGAGGAAGTTGCTGCCCCTTCCTAGAAGGCATTGCAAACAGGAAATGATGCGATGGGCCACGGCCAGGGAGGAGGAAGTGAAAAATGAATACAGCAGATATACAGTAGGTGCTGAGAAAAAAATTTTTAAAAATATCCAATTCGTTTACAGTGAACAGTTTAGTGAGGGATGCTGAAGAGTTGTAAAAGTGGGTGGAACTCCACTTTAAGCTGGACCAACGTAATTCTACTAGGAAAACCATAGCTAAACTTTAGCTTTAAAGCCCATGATGGTAATATACTGTAGACGTTGATTTACTAAAGGCAAATAGACTGCGCACGTGCAGTTGCTCCAGAGCAGGGGTCCAAACTTTTTAAACAAAGGGCCAGTTTACTGTCCTTCAGACTCTAGGGGGCTACTGTGGTCATTGGGAGTAGAAAAGGTCCCAACATCAGTGGAGAAAAACTAATGCCCCATTGTTTGTTTCAGTGGTAGTAATTGTGCCTCATCGTTGGTGTCACTGGGGAAAATTGTGCCCCATCATTGGTGTCATTGAGAGAAAATGTGCCCCATCATTGGTGTCATTGGGCCCCTTGTTGGTCTCATTGGGAGGGATAGTGCTCCATCATTGGTGTCATTGGGCCCCTTGTTGGTCTGATTGGGAGGAATAGTGCTCCATCATTGGTATCATTGGGCCCCTTGTTGGTCTCATTTGGAGGACTAGTGTCCCATTTTTTTGGTGTCCTTGGACTCCATTTTTGGTCTTATTGGGAGAAATAGTGCCCCGTCATTGGGCTCTTTTGTTGATGTCATTGGGAGAAATTGTGCCCCATCAGTGGGAGGAATGGTGCCCCATCAGTAGGAGGAATAGTGCCCCATCATTGGTGTCATTGGGCTCCATTGTTGGTGTCATTGGGAGAAATTGTGCCTCATCATTGGTATTTGTGAGAGGAATTGAGCCCCATCATTGGTGTCATTGGGGTTCATTGTTGGTGTCATTGGGAGAAATTGTGCCCCATCATTGGTATCAGTTGGGGGAATTATGGCCCCAAGGGGCGGATAAAAGCACGCAAATGGCCGCAGTTCAGAGACCGCTGCTCCAGAGCTTAGTAAATGATCAGAGGCTCTGCTGACTTCCATCATCCAATCATGTACAAGCAAAAATGCTGTTTCTTTTTTTTTTCCTTGCATGTGATTTCTTTGCAAAGTGAAGCTTCACCTCATTTTCTAAGCTCTGGAGCAACTTGCACTTTGCAACGTTCACAATCTATTTGCCTTTAGTAAATCAACCCCTTAGTATTCTCTTTCTTAGAAACTCCGGTGGTGAAACCTCTGCACTGCGTTTCCCAGGTCTGCCACCTTCCATGGGGTTCCATTCTTTTTTTTGTACAGTAAGCCCCAGTTCACACCAAACGTGGCTTTCAAATCTCGCTACTTCAGCATGATTTCAAAGCCGCTGGTCAGCGCAATTTCATGTGCGGCTTCCCAACATCTGTGGGACTTCAAGATGTCAATGCAAGTCACACATGAAATCGCCAAAAATAGTGCAGGAACCTTTTCAAAGCGGTGCAAGTCAAAGTCGCACCAATATGAACGGTTCCACAGCCACAAACGGGGTGCGACTTGTCACGCGACTTTGATCTGTCAAATTGCATGACAAGCCGAACCGGTGTGAATGGGGGGCTTAGTGTCCAATGTTACTTTTATTTTATGGGGCTTGCAACAGAAGCAGCAGGGCGCCCTTTTTTTGTTTCAGGAGACCAAGGCAGATAGGAGTGAACCAGAAATATCTCAGCCCTGGAGTCTCTCGAGAGATCTAGAATGCCAGGAGCTGCCTCGGCCCACCACACTGTCCAGGTATTTGAAAAACATTTTGGCTAATGCTGCACAGTCAATTTCTGGTTTCTCAGTTGCGCTTATAAATCAAACAGAGCGAATGTCATCCTATTGTGTAAACTGCAGAAAACAATATATACAGTAGTAGTGGTCAATCCATAGGTGTGCGCACAGTGTGTGCCGGGTGTACCCAGGCACGCCCTAATCACCCCATGTGCATTAGTATTATCACTCTATGAAAGTTCTCCCTCTCACCGTCTCTGCTTATGCTCTTCTTTCACTGTGGGGAGATCAATGTGCCGGGGATAGATAGAAAAATATATATATATATATATATATATAAAGAGACCTATGGATCAATCCCACACGATCACAATTAGGTGTGATTGATTACTAATACATGCTGCCTATGTTGCTTACACTGTAAGGAGCCAAGTGTTCCATGTTCAGCATATGATCAATATTTTTTTTATTATTATTATTATTTTTTTTTTTATTTTTCTTATAGAGCTATTCCAGGTATATTTATTGCATACTTCCATTGGTCCAGATTGGTACATTAGAAGTATGCATATCCTATAACTGATGGACCACTGAGGAAGCTCACAATCACCGTAGTAGTTAAAGCTACTACAGTACGGCTGCTTTCACACTGAGGAGTTTTTCAAGCGCTTTTGCGTTAAAAAAAAAAAAAAGAAAAGAAAAAAAAAGCGCCTAAAAAGCTCAAGAAAAATGCTTCCCTTTAAAATCAATGAGACTGCATTCACACATCATCATTTTGAATGGGGGGAGCAGATTTGCCACGATTCTGCCCGCAATTTCAAAGACAAATCGCAGAACTCAGTGCTCAGCCGGGACTCTCAGCACCGGACCTGGAAGATGGCTGCCAGTAGGGCACTCGCACTGATCTCTGCAAAAATGCATATGCGATTTTACCGCGTTTGCGGTGCGGTTTTTAAAGGACATGTGACTCGAAAAATGCACCAAAAACATGATTTTGACACGTTTTTAAACCACATTTTCCATTGCTTTCAATGGGTAGGTGCGTTTCTGGTGCAGTTCTTTTTTAGCTCCCCCAAACATGCTACAAAAGGTGCTGCAAGCAGGATTTTTTTTTCACCGCAATGGAAGCGCACCATCCCAACGTGAACACATTCAGACTGAATCACGGGCAGATTTGCCGCGATTTCAAAGCGCCGAGGTGTGAATGACAAATCGCAGAGCGCACATTTGAGATGCCATTCATTTAAATGGCACCTAAAACCATGGTGCGGTTCTGTCGCGATAAATCGCAGCAACCGCATCGCGTGAAGCACATTCCCTCCCCCCCCCCCCAAAAGTAGCTCCAGAACTTTTTTTGGGGGAGACAAGCTTCGCGTGATGCGGGTTGCCGCGATCGCAGCACGATTTATCGCGGCAGAACCGCACCACAACTTTAGGTGCCATTCAAAAGAATGGAATCTCAAATGTGCGCTCTGCGATTTGTCATTCACACCTCGGCGCTTTTGAAATCGCGGCAAATCAGCCCGCGATTCAGTCTGAAGGTGTTCACGTTGGGGTGGTGCGCTTCCATTGCGGTGAAAAAAAAAATCCTGCTTGCAGCACCTTTTGTAGCATGTTTGGGGGAGCTAAAAAAAAAACTGCACCAAAAACGCACCTTCCCATTGAAAGCAATGGAAAATGCGGTTTAAAAACGTGTCAAAATCATGTTTTTGGTGCATTTTTCGAGTCACATGTCCTTTAAAAACCGCAGCGCAAACGCGGTAAAATCGCATATGCATTTTTGCAGAGATCAGTGTGAGTGCCCTACTGGCAGCCATCTTCCAGGTCTGGTGCTGAGAGTCCCGGCTGAGCACTGAGACAATAAACTAATTGGAGAAGAAAAGAAAGGAGGCAGCCCGGTCACATGATCTGTCAAAGCCTTCTGTCCTCCAATCATGGAGTTCCTCTCTGCTGCAGTAAGCAGAGAGGGCTCCAAGCTGTGGCCTACATTTTATGAATGGGCTGTAAGTGTATCAGTAAAGACACAAAGAACAAATTTTCTAATAAACAATGTTTATGTTAATAACGATGTGTGTTTCTTTTTATTCCATGTTGCATAGTAGAAAATTTAAAGTGTATGCCCAGAAAATGAACATTGGGTGGAGAAAAGACTTTAGAGGTCAAGGCACCCACAGACAATAGATGATCCCTCTCAATACGATTGGTTTCCATAGGATCTGCCAATGACAGAAGTGTTTATGGGCACCTTCAGATCCATGTAGAAAACCCCAGACAATCGTTTTGAAAGGAAACATCAAAGGCCAGTTCACACCATGGAAACGCAGTCTGCATGCATTCCGAATGCTTTTCTGCATGCGTGGTTTTGAAGCGTTTTTGGTGCGGTCCAGTGCATTTTTTTTTTCTTAACCTTTAGGCCGGGTTCACACTGTAACCCGCTGCGGATCGCACAGGAGCGCTGTGCGTCCCTCTTCCCCGTTTCAGGAACGAATCAGGAATGAATCAGGGCCGATTCTATGCCTGAATTCGGCCCTGAAACGGAGCCAAAGATGCACAGTGCGCTCCGCAGCCGCAACGGAGATATGTGAACTGGCTCCATAGGGAGCCAGTCACATTCTCCTGCTATGCGAATTGGATGTGGAGAAATCTGCATCTAATTCGCATAGGTGTGAACCCGGCCTAAGCCCTCATGCACACAGGCTGTTAAAAAAACGTTATGAAAACGCCAGTATCTTTGCAGTGATTTTCTTTAACTTTTTTCAGCGTTTTTGCAATAGCGTTTTTGAGCGTTTTTGAGCGTTTTTCCGCGTTAGCGTTTTTGAGCGTTTTTTTTTTTTTTTTTTCAAATTTTTTTTTTTTTTTTTTCAATGGATCAAAAACGCTAAAAAACGTTGGTGAATGACGTTTTTGAGCGTTTTTCAGCGTTAGATTGTTTATACAGCTGAAAAACGTCTCTCAGAACCCACTGGTCCTGGGTTTTTTTTACAGCTTAAAAATGCCTATGCCACTTGCAGCTCAAAAACGCACAGGTGGGCATGAAGCCATAGACTAACATAGACAGGCCTTTTTAAGCTGCAAAAAAAGCTCAAAAAAGCAGCTGTAAAAACGTCCGTGTGCATGAGGACTAAAACTGGGTTCACACTTATGCAAATTGGATGTGGTTTTCCCACCGCATCCAATTCGCATGGCAGGAGATTGTTACCAGCTCTCAATGGAGCCAGGTCACGCAGCTCCGAGGCGGCCGTGGTCCGGATTTGAAAAGAGACCTGTGCGTTTTTGGCTCCAAATCGGGTGCGAATTCAGGCAGAAAAATTCGGACCTAAATCGCACCTGTATTGGAGAACAGGGACGCACCGGACCCTTTTCAAATTGGCATGTCTGAAGCCTTAGGGCCAGTTCACACCACACGCAGTCCAGTGCTTTTTTTTTTTTTCTGCAAAACACATGGAAAGTAGGTTATATGGTTTCCAATGGCATCATTCACACCAGAGCGGTCAGTTCCAGTTCAAGAAAATAAAGTCAAAGGAGCAGTTCACACCATAGAAACAAAGTCCGGATGTGTTCTGGATGCATTTCTGCATGTGCGTTTTTGACGCATTTCCGATGCTTTCCAGTGCATTCCCCCCCCCCCCCCCCTTTTTTTTTTCTCTTCACCTTAAGGCCTGATTCACACTTTTAGTTCTTTTTGTATTTTGCAGATTTGCTCTACAGTCCATTTAGACTGGATTCACACCTATGGCATTTTTAATGCTTTCTGCATTTTGCAGATTTGCACTACAGAATGTGTTCCATAGGAAACCATGGTAAATGGACGGTAGTGCAAAATGTAAAAATGCATAGACGTGAAGAAGGCCTAAATGGGGATGTGTGTGTGTGTGTGTTTTTTGGTCTTTTTTTACCACGTTCCAGTACAGTTCAGAAAAAATGCAGCATGTTCTATTTTTTTTTTTTTTCTGGAACCAGAACGCACTGGTGTGGACTATGCCATTGGAAACCATATAACCTACTTTCCATGCATTTCTGAAGCAGAAAAAAACGCACTGGACTGCATGTGGTGTGAACCGACACGAACATGCTGCATTTTTCCTGCACTGAACTATACTGGAACGTGGTAAAACGCATCAAAAACGCACTGGACCCCAAGTACAGTGACAAAAACAGGGAAACAGAAGAAAGCATCTGAATTGCATCTGGAAACGCATCAAAAACTCTCTAGAACGTGTCAAAGACGTGTAAAAAATGTGCATGCAAAAACAGATGTGGAGTGCGTTTTTGTGGTGTGAAGGACATGTGCATTTTTCCACATTCCAGTGCAGAAAAAGTGCAGCGTGTTTTACTTTTTTATTGGAACTGACTGCTCTGGTGTGAACTAGGCCACTGGAAACCATAAAACCTACTTTCCATGAGTTTTTTGATGCAGAAAAAAATGCACTGGACTGCACGTGGTGTGAACTGGCCCTTATCCCATGTTCATATTGGGCCAATTTGACATACGATTCGCATGACAAATCAGAGCCTATTGTCTGCAATGGCACGACCGAATCTTCCGCAGTTCCTCCGCTATTTTTGGCGACTTCGGGGGCTATTTCAATAGACATCTGTGCGATAACCCCCCGCTCAGATGTCTGTCAAATCGCCCCCAAACTGGCACGATTTCAAAGCCGCCCTCAGTGTGAACGTTGGGCTAATGACTTGTCCCCTATTCCTCCCCCAGAGAAGGATGCCAGGTGAGGAAAGTGCTGGGTGCTGGGTGCATACACATAAGTAAGATAATAGGCTTGATTTGCTCAGACTGGAGAGTGCAAAATCTGGTGCGGCTGTGCATGGTAGCCAATCAGCTTCTAACTTCAGGTTGACAAAAAACCTGGAAGCTGATTGGTTTCTATGCACAGCTGAACCAGATTTTGCACTCTCCAGTTTTGAGCAAATCAACCCCATCATGTGCTTTTTATAAAGTAACTTAACCAGTTCAATACCTGGCCCTTCCTGCCCAGGCCAATTTTCAGCTTTCAGCGCTGTCACACTTTGAATGACAACTGCGCGGTCATGCAGCACTGTACCCAAACTACATTTTTATCATTTTCTTCCCAAAAATAGAGATTTCTTTTGGTGTTATTTGATCACCTCTGGGTTTTTTTATTTTTTGCTAAACAAACCCAAAAAAGTCAAAAAAATGTGAAAAAAACGCTTTTCTTAGTTTCTGTTAAATGTTTGTTTTCTCCTTCACTAACGGGCACTGATAGGTGGCACTGATGGGCATGGATAGGTGGCACTGATAGGCAGCACTGATGAATAGGCACTGACAGTCATTACTGATTGTCACTTTGGGCACTAATTGGCATTTCGGTGGGCACCTCTGATGGAGGCTGCGCTGATAATCAATGCGCTGATTATCAGCGCAGACCCCTCCCCCGTCAGGAGAGCCGCCAATCGGCTCTCCCTGCCAGTGCAAACCGAGGAAAGCCGTTTACCGGCACTTCCTGGTTACCGCTGTGATCAGCTGTGATTGGACACGTGGTTAAGAGCCTACGTCATAGGCTCTTTACCACGATCGGAGATGCAGTGTTTAACAAGGGGGCCCCCAGATCCCGGCCCCCCACCCTATGTGAATGAGTATGGGGTACATTGTACCCCTACCCATTCACCTAAAAAAGTGTCAAAAATAAAAAAACATTACACATGTTTTTAAAGTAATTTATTATGGCAGCTCTGTCGTCTCTTCTGATCTTTTCTCCCCTCTCTGGCACTCCTGTGTCCTCCGCTGACGCCTTCTGCCTCTGTCGGTTTTTCTCCCCTCTCCGGTTCTTCTCCCCTCTATGGTTCTCCTGCCCTCTCCGGTTCTTCTCCCCTCTCCGTTTCTTCTCCGCTCTCTCTCCGGTTCTTCTCCCCTCTCCGTTTCTTCTCCGCTCCCTCTCCGTTTCTTCTCCGCTCTCTCTCCGGTTCTTCTCCGTTCTTCTCCCTCTCTCCACTGTCTTCTGCCGGGTCTCCTCCTCTATCTTCTCGCTCTTTTGCCCGGTCTTCTCTGCTGTCTTCTCTGTTCTTCTTCCGATGTTGACTCAACGCTCTCTCCCGCTCTAATGCCAGATGCGCGGTGTGCCACTACTAATATTGGCATCGGGCGGGGTCACCGGAGGCACGCCTCTTATGACATCACCGCCCATCATGCCCCGGGCGGTGACGTCATAAGGGGCGGGGCCTCCGGATGGCATCACACATTGACCACACCCCATGCCTATATAAGTAGTGGCACACCAAGCACCCGGCATTAGAGCGGGAGAGAGCGTTGAGTCAAGAGAGGGAGAATACAGGGCAAAAGAGCAAGCAGACAGCGGAGGAGACCCGGCAGAAGACAGCGTACAGAGGGAGAAGAACCGGAGAGAGAGCAGAGAAGAACCAGAGAGGGGAAAAGAACCGACAGAGGCAGAAGACGTCAGCGGAAGACACAGAAGAGCCGGAGAGGGGAGAAGAGATCGGAAAAAGACCCCGGAGCTGCCTAATAAATTACTTTAAAAACATGTGTAATGTGTTTTATTTTTGACACTTTTTTAGGTGACTGGGTAAGGGTACAATGGACCCCATACTCATTCACATAGGGTGGTGGGCCAGGATCTGGGGGGGCCCCCTTGTTAAAGGGGGCTTCCAGATTCCGATAAGCCCCCCACCCGCAGACCCCAACAACCAACGGCAAGGGTTGTTGGGAAGAGGCCCTTGTCCTCATAAACATGGAGACAAGGTGCTTTGGGGCCCCCTGCCCCAAAGTACCCACCCCCTCATGTTGAGGGCATGCTGCCTGGTACGGTTCAGGAGGGGGGGAAGGGGCGCTCACTTGTCCCCACCCCCTTTCCTGACCTGCCGGGCTGTGTGCTCGGATAAGGATCTGGTATGGATTTTGGGGGGACCCCAAGGGAATAGTAGTGGTAAAAAAGCACTTGTGGGTTTAAGTAATCATTTTTTTTGCTCAATTCTCCTTTAAGGAGGGCGTGGCAGGGGGTGTGTCCTATGTCTACATTTTTTTGCTAATAGGTGTCCCTCATCCCAGAAAGTTGGGAGGTATGCATGCAGAGATGGCAGGGAAAGGTGAGAAGGTCTGCAATCTGTCTTTAGGATCTGCATGTTCCAGGATCTTCAAGTCTGACCACATTCCTCCATGAACAGAGTAGCAGCAGGAATTCAATAAACCATCTAAATCTGGCCATACACACGGCATATTAATGGAACACTCACACTTTTTATTCCATCTTTTGCTAAAATTGCAAAGCAGTAAAAGGCATAAAATGGTGGTCTCTTGTACCAGCAACCCTAGAAGCTAACTAGCTGCTGGATTGCTTTTACAAGCAGCTGGAGTGGATGTTCATTTCCCCCCCACTTCGGAAGACCTGAGATTCTACCGGTTGATCAGAGAGCTGAACAAAGCCAGTGTTTCGTCAGATTCGGCGACCTATCAGAATTTGTAACGGAAGTGAGGTTCCGTCGTCGCCATCTTGCTACACCCCATACTCGTCCACAGTAAGGATATAGTGAGAAGGAGGCAAGCGGCCATCTTGTTACACCCACCGGAGTCTGGCATTTCATATGTTTATTGCCTTTGTTTGTATGGGTATGACACAAAAAAAGTGGAAAAATAAAAAGCCAAATCTGACACATTCCACGCAAAACTCCAAAAACGGATTGGACAAAATTATATGCACCTTCTCAAAATTGTAAGAAATAATTGCATTCCAAGTTTGTAAATACACTCACCTGCATCAATTACCAGGTGCTGACAATATAGATATCACACAAGCAACCAGTTAAAATGGTGTAAAATTGACTCAACCTTTCTGTTGTGTGTCTCTGTGTGCCACACGGAGCATGGGAGCCATAATGTTTGGCCATGACTATGAATATCAAAGAGTAAATAATCTGCTGTCCATTGCCCTGGTTCCTATATGTTCAGATTATTTCTGATGATTAGGATATTTCTGGGTTCTGTCACCTACAACACACGAGGGACACTTTATCAGTTTTTTGTCCTTTTTAAATGGGATTATACATATAATTGTAACACCAATAAATACATTTCCTTTAGAGCCCTTTCGCACGCGCAGCGTGGCCGCGTTAGCGGTAAAGCGCTTTACAGTTGATTTAGCAGCGTTTTTCGGTGCTTTTAACCCCTGCTAGCGGCCGAAGAAAGGGTTTAATGCGCCCGAAAAGCGCCGCTGCCGAAGAGCTTTGCAGGCGCTTCGGCAGCTGTGCCAATTCATTTCAATGGGCAGGGGCAGTGGAGGAGCGGTGTATACAGCGCTAAATCCTAAACCGCTCTCAAAGATGCTGCTTGCAGGACTTTTTCTAACATCCTGCAAGCGCACTGCTCCCGTGTGAAAGCACTCGGGCTCTTATACTGGGGCTGCAGGGGAGGCATTTTTCAGGCGCTTTACAGGCGCTATTTTTAGCCCTTTAGCGCCTAAGAAAAATGCCTCCAGTGTGAAAGGGGTCTAAGTGCATCAAGTGATATTGTACAGAATTTTATTATAGGTTTTAGTAATTTAATATATCTCTTCCCCTCCTTCATCCCGCTGACACAGATTCCAAATCCGTTCTTAGACTGACACCACTGGTGTGGTGGCATTTTTTCCTCCTTTTGACACCGACACAGCGACATCTTTTTACCCACCAACACTGATGCTGATGCATTTTTCCTTTTAGCATTACCACAAATGAACGGGCATTTTTTACTTTCAGTGACACCTCTGGTGCAGCGGCATTTTTTACTTTCAGTGACACCTCCGATGCAGCGGCATTTTTTACATTCAGTGGCACCTCCGGTGCAGCGGCATTTTTTACATTCAGTGGCACCTCCGGTGCAGCAGCATTTTTTACTTTCAGTGACACCTCCGTTGCAGGGGCATTTTTTACTTTCAGTGACACCTCCGGTGCAGCAGCATTTTTTACTTTCAGTGACACCTCCGATGCAGGGGCATTTTTTACTTTCAGTGACACCTCCAATGCAGCTGCATTTTTTACTTTCAGTGACACCTCCGATGCAGGGGCATTTTTTACTTTCAGTGACACCTCCGATGCAGCGGCATTTTTTACTTTCAGTGACACCTCCGATGCAGCGGCATTTTTTACTTTCAGTGACACCTCCGGTGCAGCGGCATTTTTGACTTTCAGTGACTCCTCCGGTGCAGCGTCATTTTTTTACATTAAGTGACACCTCCGTTGCAAGGGCATTTTTTACTTTCAGTGACACCTCCGATGCAGGGGCATTTCTTACTTTCAGTGACACCTCCGGTGCAGCTGCATTTTTTACTTTCAGTGACACCTCCGGTGCAGAGGCATTTCTTACTTTCAGTGACACCTCCGGTGCAGCGACATTTTTTACTTTCAGTGACACCTCCGGTGCAGCAGCATTTTTTTCTTTTAGTGACACCTCCGGTGCAGCGGCATTTCTTACTTTCAGTGACACCTCTGGTGCAGCAGCATTTTTTACTTTTAGTGACACCTCCGGCTCAGGGGTATTTTTTACTTTCAGTGACACCTCCGGTGCAGGGGCATTTTTTGCTACTACCAGTGACAACACCAATGCAGGGGCATTATTTTCTTTGCACTGATGTCAGAGTATTTCTTTCTTTGCCACTGTTAGCCACAAGTTTTAGGTCTTCTTTACACTTGCAATCAGGGGTCAGTAAAAACAGATGGTTGAGTCGCAGTTTTACCACCCCATAATCTGCTGTGGCTGCCAAACGGACTTGTACACATACAAAGCATTTGCAAGTATGGCAAAAAATATACTTCGTGTCACGTTGGGTCACATCACAACCACCCTGCAACCATGTGCAATGCATGAAGTTGTGGCACGATGGTGCTAGCGTTACGTGGTTGGCACGATTTCAGCACAGGGTGTTATTATTAGGCCTGCCTCCTGCTAAACTGGGGAAGTCTTTGTTTGGCATCTTCACCCTGGGCACTGGAAGACCTTAGCACCGGGGGGTAATGAAGGTGGACCATCAATGGATGGGCTTGTTTTTTTTGCACATTGCAGATAAACACACAGCTTCAGTTTGTTTTCCATAAAGCTCCATCTCCATTGTCATTTTAAATGACAATTTTTTTATTTTATTTTTTTTATTGCATTTTAGTGTAAATATGACATCTCAGGTCTTTTTGACCCCCAGATCTCATATTTAAGAGGACCTGTCATGCTTTTTTTCTATTACAAGGGATGTTTACATTCCTTGTAATAGAAATAAAAGTGACACAATTTTTTTTTTATTAAAAGACAGCGTAAATATAAAAAATAAAAGGTAAAATAAATAAGAATTTTTTTTTTTTTTTTAAACGCGCCCCGTCCCGCCGAGCTCGCGTGCAGAAGCGAACGCATACGTGAGTAGCGCCCGCATATGAAAACGGTGTTTAAACCACACATGTGAGGTATCACCGTGATCGGTAGAGCGAGAGCAATAATTTTAGCCCTAGACCTCCTAGGTAACTCAAAACATGCAACCTGTAGAATTTTTTAAACGTCGCCTATGGAGATTTTTAAGGGTAAAAGTTTGTCGCCGTTCCATGAGCGGGCGCAATTTTGAAGCGTGATATTAATTTACTCGGCGTAACATTATCTTTTACAATATAAAAAAAATTGGGCTAACTTTACTATTGTCTTATTTTTTAATTCAAAAAAGTGTATTCTTTCTGAAAAAAGTGCGCTTGTAAGAATTGCTGCACAAATACGGTGTGACAGAAAGTATTGCAACGACTGCCATTTTATTCTCTAGGGTGTTAGAAAAAAAAGTATAATGTTTGGGGGTTCTAAGTAATTTTCTAGCAAAAAAAAAAAATGTTTTTAACTTGTAAACAACAAATCTCAGAAAGAGGCTCCGTCCTTAAGTGGTTAAGGTGGTAATTAAATTCACTTGGTGCCTTATCTGCATTAAATTAGCCTCAGAACCTGTGTAATTCAAAGGTGTTCGGGTTTAAAGGGATGAGGTGGCAACTCTACCCGCATGCCTTCTATACAGCAGTTTTATATCACTGCAGGTATTTACATCCTCCTTCCTCACCGTGTCACTTTATTTCCTAGACATTGCTATGTCCCTTTCAGGACCTAGGTGGATGGGGCAGTGATCACATGATCAGGAAGTCGAAGTGTTTCTGACTGTGGAGGGGAAAGCTGGGACAGAATAGCAAAGAGAGTGGTCTGAAGGCAATGAATGACACCAAAGAGCGGGGAGATCAATTTTTGAACAGATACAGAGGAAGTTATGATTTAGGGGACTTGCAAAACTGAAATGCGATAAATCTATCCACAACTGCTACAAGGTAGCAAAGATCAGAGATCTGCAAACTGGGGGGTGCAGGTATAGTGGTGACACAGGGGGAGGGGGGAATCAGGTATGGTGGTGACACAGGGTGAAGGGGGGTGCAGGTATGGTGGTGACACAGGGGAGGGGGGGTGCAGGTATGGTGGTGACACAGGGGAGAGGGGGGTGCAGGTATGGTGGTGACACGGGGGAGGGGGTTGCAGGTATGGTGGTGACACAGGGGAGAGGGGGTTGCAGGTATGGTGGTGACACAGGGGAGAGGGGGGTGCAGGTATGGTGGTGACACAAGGGGAGGGGGGAATCAGGTATGGTGGTGACATGGGGGGACAGGGTGCAAGGGGGAGCCAGAACCATCAGTGCACTGTCCCCAGCCAACAGAGCCCCAGTCCTTCCATTAGTGTGTCCCTGTTCATTGCAAGGGGGGAGCCAGGACCATCATTGCACACGCTCCTTCCATCAGTGTCGCTCTCGCACACTGTCACACACGGGGCAGAGCGGAGGGTTGGCGGCGACTGAACATTTCGTTGTGTTCGGGGGGGGGGGGGGGGTCGCCAATCCCTGTAGCCAATAGGCTTCAGTGTACAATAGAATTTTCTATTTGTACACTGAAGAGTGAAGCCGATCGGCTGCCCCTCTCCCCTGCACTGAACACAAGGGGAAACAACACTGACTCGTGGAGGCGACGGCGGCCATTTTTGTGGAGCCGTTGCCGTTTTTTTGACAAAAACATTCACGATTTTCTCGGGACAAACCCAAAAAATCGGGAAAACACCCGGGACAAGATTAAATCGGGACGAGGGTCCCAAAATCGGGATTGTCCCGGGACTGTTGGCAACTATGCTTTATATTATTCCACCCGTCTTGTTTAGCAGAAATTTAACAAACTTTCACTTTAATTTCTCCTCCTGCAGGCTACAATGGCATCTCCTGATCTGAGAGATGATCTGAGCTGCTCCATCTGTCTGAACATTTATACGGATCCGGTAACACTGAGATGTGGACACAACTTCTGCCGAGAATGTATTGACCGTGTGCTGGACACTCAGGGGGTGTCTGGGCTTTATATCTGTCCGGAGTGCAGAGAAGAGTTCCAGGAGCGACCCGTACTGTATAGCGCTAGAGCTCTACGGAACATAGCGGAGATGTACCTCCATTCCCAGCCCGTTCCGGAGGATACGCAAATCTATTGTTCTTACTGTGTGGACTCTCCTGTACCGGCCATAAAATCCTGCCTGCACTGTGAAAGTTCCCTGTGTGGTAAACATTTGAAGGTCCATGCCAAGTCACCAGAACACGTCTTATCCAATCCCACCAACTCCCCGGGGAACAGAAAATGCTCCATCCATAAAAAGATTGTGGAGTATTACTGCACCAAGGAAAGGGTTTGTATCTGTGTTTACTGTATTGCTGTTGGAGAACACAAAGGACACCAGGTGGAGTCACTGGATGAGGCCTTTGAGAAGAAGAAGGAGAAGCTGAGGAAAGATCTGGAGATGATGACCTCAAAGAAAGCATGGGCTGAGAAACAAGTCCGAAGTCTGGAGGAACGCAAGGCAGACGTAGAAGATAAAGCAGCCGGTGAAATAGAGAAAGTCGCTGCCCTGTTCAGAGATATCAGGAGAGAGCTGGAAGAACTTGAGAAGAGAGTCCTGAGGGAGGTCTCCATGGAGGAGAAGAAGATCTCACAGTCTGTGTCCAAGCTAATCAAACAACTGGAGATACAGAAGGACGAGCTGTCCAGGAAGATGAGTCACGTTGAAGAATTGTGTAAAACCACTGACCCAATGTCCGTCCTGAAGGATCAGAACTCAGATGGAGAGGACCTCTGTCATACCGAGCAGGAGGATAATATGGATGCAATGATTCTGAGTGAAGGTGATTTCTATGAGAATTCCATCACAGTCAGATTACACAAATTATCTGACTTTATAAAAGATTTTCCCATCTGTATACAGCAACCAGAAGGAGTTTTACTTGATGAAGAAACAGCTGCTAATTATATACAGATTTCAAAGGATTTGAAAACTGCATCTTTGTCAGCAGTAAAATTAGATCGTCCAGAAACTCCCAAGAGATTTAAAGAATATCGTGTTCTAAGCAAGAGAAGTTTCTCTTCAGGGCGGCATTCCTGGGAGGTGGACACGAGTAATTCAACCAGCTGGAGAGTCGGGTTGTGTTATCCCAGTATGGACAGGAAATCATATATTGGGGATAATAAGTATTCCTGGTGTTTGCAAAGGCATATTCATGCGTTTAATAAGATGCATGAAAATAAATTGACGCCACTTCTTCAAAAGCCTACCAGCCATAAATTCAGGATCTGTCTGGATTATGAGGCCGGGCGGATCTCTTTTTATGAGCTGTGTGACCCAATCAGACACCTCCTCACCTTCACCATCACCTTCACCGAGCCCCTCCATCTTGTGATCGCTGTTTACGATGGATCAGTGACAATTACCAACTAGGAATATATTGTGCTGTATACTTCATTCTGTGCAGTCAGTTGCAGTTTTATCAGCTCACCCAAATCTAATAGTAAAGCGTTTGGCATTTCCTGGAGAGTTTGAGCTCATGTTGGTTTGTTATGCTTCTCAGGAATTGAAAGTGGTTGTAAACCCCGCTTTGTCGTTTTTACCTAAAGGTAAGCCTATGAGGCTCGGTTCACATGGGTGCGATGCGGGAATACTGCAAATCCACTGCGGGTTCCCGCATCACACCCGACTCGCAAAGGCAGTTCACACTGCCATATGCGAACTGCTGGGAGTATCAATACATTGTTAATGACACCCCCATTTCAGTTTGCATATCGAAGTGTGAACTAACAGTTCGGATAGGAATCGGATCAGATCAATCCGATTCTGGTGCGGACCAAAAAAAGGGTTCTGTGCGAGTTTGGGCTGAATGCGATGCGATTTCAGCCATACTATCTGTATGACTGAAATCACATTGCACAGACATCGCATGTGATTTGCACTGCGGTGCGAAACACATGCGTTCTCACACAGCGCACTGATGTGAACCGGCACTAATGAGGCTTACCTGTAGGTAAAATGAATATCTCCTGAACCTTTAACCCTACACCCTCCTTCCTGTATACACTGCCCCCCATAACCCTACACTACCCTTCCTGTATACACTGCCCCCTTTAACCCTACAGCCCCCTTCCTGTATACACTGCCCCCCTTTAACCCTACACTACCCTTCCTGTATACACTGCTCCC